>NC_134364.1:63950554-64263054 GCF_048569485.1 Anomaloglossus baeobatrachus | reverse complement strand
CCCAGCTGTCCGCTTTACCTTGGCTGGTAATCCAGTTTGGGGGGGGGACCCCATGTTTTTTGTTTTAAATTTATTTATTTAATGTAAAATAACAGCGTGGGGTGCCCTCTGTTTTGGATTACCAGCCAAGGTGAAGCTGCCAGCTGTGGTCTGCAGGCTGCAGCCATCTGCTTTACCCTAGCTGGCTACAAAAGATGGGGGACCTCACGTCATTTTTTTTTTTTTTTTTATTTATTTATTGGCTAAATACAAGGCTAGGCACCCACCCACATGAAAGTCACTAAAAGGTGCCAGCTTAGAATATGCAGGGGGGTGGGACATTATATAGGTCTTTCTCATCTATCTATTCATCTATCCATCTTTCCCTCTATCCATCATCTATCTATTATCTATATTATTTATTGCAGTTACAGCATAAAAAACCGCAAGGACAAACCTGCGTAAAAACCGCGGTAAAAACGCATGCGGTTTTTCCTGCGGATTTGGTGCGGTTTTTGTATTGCAGGTGCAGAAATTTTCAACTCCCAGAAGTTTCTCAAGAAATTTTCTTAAGACAAATCACTTTTCTAGTGCGCACATAGCCTTTGACTGATCCTTTGAGCTGACTGGCTCTGTCCTCATTTGTCCACTTTTTGCATGTGAAGACAACTAGAGCTCACCCCACATGGGACCACTGGTGTCTCCTTTCATGAAGAGTGTGGTTCAGCTGCTCTTGCTCTGCATGCAGGTAGAAGAACCTCCAGTGCCCCAGCGTCTGTCGGGAGCCCGTCCTTGCCGTGCTGCTGCTCTGTGGACACAAGTTCTTTCCACTCTTTGACATTGTTTCCTGTTACTTCAGGGTTTGAATGGAGAAGTGTTGTGTGCTTTTTTTTTTTTTGTGTATAAAGATGATGAGCTCTCATATTCCCCAGACCAGGCCCCATTTTTCAGCCTTTCCAGTTTCCCAACTTTCATCTTTAAGACATTGTTCACATCCCATCGTTTCTAGAGCTCATGTCCTTGGTCCTCAGATGGACCTTTTTGTGCCTACATTGTGTGCAGAATTATTAGGCAAGTTGTATTTTAGAGGATGTGTTTTATTATTGATCAACAACTATGTTCTCAATCAACCCAAAAGATTCATAAATATCAACGCTTAAAGGGGTTATCCGGCTTCTTTGACATTTTTTTTTTTATTTCCCTATTGGGCTACATTGGGGCAGGTAAGTAGATAGAGACCACTTACCTGCCCTGCTGTCAGCCCCTCTCCCCCGGCTCAGAGCGGTCATGTGACCGCTCCTGCCGCGATTTTGCTGCTTCCGGTCATTTCATGTCAACATGGGCAGGGCCATGTTGACATGCAAATCTGGAAACAGCATGTCACCTCCCTGCTGGGCTGTGCAGTGCGTGAGTCCCCACCCCCTTCACTGCACCCTCCCACACATTCCCCCGCACCTCTTTTACTCTCCAGTAACCTCCCCCTGCACTGCTGTGGGGTCCGTGACCTGGGGGCGGGGCCTGGCGGCAGCTGCCATGGTGTCAGCTCCAGCACCGGGCCCCCTGCTCAGGATCACACATTCAAATGTACCGGCATCACAGATCACAGATGCCGGTACATTTGAAAGTGCTGATGAGAAGCAGCGCAGCTTCTCATCACTGTCCCTCCCGCTGTCTGTGCTCTCTTCAGCACAGCGGTGACGTCGCTACTGTGCTGATATGTCCAGAGCACAGACAGCGCGCAAACGTGCAGGAGCGGCGGGGACCGAGGAAGGGTGAGTATGTATTCCACATGTGTTCGGGATGGGGATGGGGGGGGGGTTGCAGAGCCATATGTGTGCGTGTGCAGAGCCATATGTGTTCGTGTGCGGTGCAGAGCCATGTGTGTGCAGAGCCATGTGTGTGCGTGTGCAGAGCCATGTGTGTGCGTGTGCGTTGCAGAGCCATATGTGTGCGTGCGGTACAGAGCCATATGTGTGCGTGTGCGGTGCAGAGTCATATGTGTGCGTGTGCGGTGCAGAGCCATGTGTGTGCGTGTGCGGTACAGAGCCATGTGTGTGCGTGTGCGGTGCAGAGCCATATGTGTGCATGTGCGGTGCAGAGCCATATGTGTGCGGTGCAGAGCTATATGTGTGCGTGTGCGGTGCAGAGCCATATGTGTGCGTGTGCGGTACAGAGCCATGTGTGCGGTACAGAGCCATGTGTGCGGTGCAGAGCCATGTGTGTGCGTGTGCGGTACAGAGCCATGTGTGTGGTGCAGAGCCATGTGTGTGCGTGTGCGGTGCAGAGCCATATGTGTGTGTGTGCGGTACAGAGCCATATGTGTGCGGTACAGAGCCATATGTGTGCGGTGCAGAGCCATATGTGTGTGTGTGCGGTGCAGAGCCATATGTGTGTGTGTGTGGTGCAGAGCCATATGTGTGTCTGTGCGGTGCAGAGCCATATGTGTGCGGTGCAGAGCCATATGTGTGCGTGTGCGGTGCAGAGCAATATGTGTGCGGTGCAGAGCCCGATGTGGGGCTGTTATTTGCAATGCTGTAGTGATACCAGGTCAGGTGCTGGGGAAGAATACTGACAGGGAATGTGTGTGCAGGGGATGGGCAGGGGGCGAGGCTGGTCACTGTGGTGGGTGGTGACAGCTCTGACTGAGGTTTTGCACAGGAAGTGGTCATGTTTGCTGGATCTGAATGTAAACAAGAAGCTGCAGAGAATAAAGGGTGAATTCAAGAGGAACAAAAGTTAGAAAACAAAAAATAACAATGTATGGGTGATTTATATGACAATACAGCACAGATAAACTCAAAAATTTTTGTTAAGCTAATGTCAGACAACCCCTTTAATATTTTTGGAAGTTGGAGTGGGTTTTTTTTAGATTTGGATATCTGTTTGTGCAGGTAACTATTAGGCTATGTGCGCACATTGCGTTTTTGCGTGCAGTTACGCTGCGTATTGCACTGCAGCATAACTGCATGCGTCCTGCGTCCCCTGCACAATCTATGAAGATTGTGCATAATCCATGTGCACGTTGCGTTTTAGAACGTAGCGATTTGCATGCTGACAAATCACTGTGTTCTAAAAAGCAACATGTCACTTATGCCGTGCCCTTTGGATGCAGCTCCTGATCTGTCTATGGTGGGGACAGCATCAAGAGCGCATGAAATCGGCTTTTTCACTGCATTCATTACGCAGTGTTTCTGCAGCGATTTGATGCACACATGTGCTGTCAAATTGCTACAGAAATTTCTGCAGGGACAAGACGTAACATGCGCACATACCCTTACTTTGCAGAATTATTAGGCAACCTAATAAAAAACAAATATATTCCCATCTCACTTGTTTATTTTCACCAGGTAAATCAATATAACTGCACAAAATTTAGAAATAAACATTTCTGACATGAAAAAACAAAACCCCAGAAAATTAGTGACCAATATAGCCCCCTTTCTTTATGATGACACTCAGCAGCCGACCATCCATAGATTCTGTCATTGCTTGATCTGTTTACGATCAACATTGCGTGCAGCAGCCACCACAGCCTCCAGACACTGCTCCGAGAGGTGGACTGTTTTCCCTCCCTGTAGATCTCACATTTTATGAGGGACCGCAGATTCTCTATGGCAGGGGTGGGGAACCTTTTTTCTGTCGGGGGCCATTTGGAAATTTCTACCAACCTTCGGGGGCCGCACAAAATTATCAATGTTTAAATGACCCTGCTATATTGGGTGAAGCAATTAATTAACTGGGGGCATGGGGCTGGGGGCACAGACACCACACGCGGGGCTGGGGGCACAGACACCACACGCGGGACTGGGGGCACAGACACCACTGGAGGGGCTGGGGGCACAGACACCACTGGAGGGGCTGGGGGCACAGACACCACTGGAGGGGCTGGGGGCACAGACACCACTGGAGGGGCTGGGGGCACAGACACCACTGGAGGGGCTGGGGGCACAGACATCACTGTGGGGAAGGCACAGACATCACTGTGGGGAAGGCACAGACATCACTGTGGGGAAGGCACAGACATCACTGTGGGGAAGGCACAGACATCACTGTGGGGAAGGCACAGACATCACTGTGGGGAAGGCACAGACATCACTGTGGGGAAGGCACAGACATCACTGTGGGGAAGGCACAGACATCACTGTGGGGAAGGCACAGACATCACTGTGGGGAAGGCACAGACATCACTGTGGGGAAGGCACAGACATCACTGTGGGGAAGGCACAGACATCACTGTGGGGAAGGCACAGACATCACTGTGGGGAAGGCACAGACATCACTGTGGGGGAGGCACAGACATCACTGTGGGGGAGGCACAGACATCACTGTGGGGGAGGCACAGACATCACTGTGGGGGAGGCACAGACATCACTGTGGGGGAGGCACAGACATCACTGTGGGGGAGGCACAGACATCACTGTGGGGGAGGCACAGACATCACTGTGGGGGAGGCACAGACATCACTGTGGGGGAGGCACTCACGACTGGGGGGGGCTGCACACAGGACTGGGGGGGGCTGCACACAGGACTGGGGGGGGCTGCACACAGGACTGGGGGGGGCTGCACACAGGACTGGGGGGGGCTGCACACAGGACTGGGGGGGGCTGCACACAGGACTGGGGGGGCTGCACACAGGACTGGGGGGGGCTGCACACAGGACTGGGGGGGGCTGCACACAGGACTGGGGGGGAGGCACACACGACTGGGGGGGCTGCACACACGACTGGGGGGGCTGCACACACGACTGGGGGGGCTGCACACACGACTGGGGGGGCTGCACACACGACTGGGGGGGCTGCACACACGACTGGGGGGGCTGCACACACGACTGGGGGGGCTGCACACACGACTGGGGGGCTGCACACACGACTGGGGGGGCTGCACACACGACTGGGGGGGCTGCACACACGACACGGGGGGGCTGCACACACGACACGGGGGGGGTGCACACAGGACGGGGGGTGCACACAGGACGGGGGGGGTGCACACAGGACGGGGGGGGTGCACACAGGACGGGGGGGGTGCACACAGGACTGGGGGGGGTGCACACAGGACTGGGGGGGGTGCACACAGGACTGGGGGGGGGTGCACACAGGACGGGGGGGGTGCACACAGGACGGGGGGGGGGTGCACACAGGACTGGGGGGGGTGCACACAGGACTGGGGGGGGTGCACACAGGACGGGGGGGTGCACACAGGACTGGGGGGGTGCACACAGGACTAGGGGGGGTGCACACAGGACTAGGGGGGGTGCACACAGGACTAGGGGGGGTGCACACAGGACTAGGGGGGGTGCACACAGGACTAGGGGGGGTGCACACAGGACTAGGGGGGGTGCACACAGGACTAGGGGGGGTGCACACAGGACTAGGGGGGGTGCACACAGGACTGGGGGGGTGCACACAGGACTGGGGGGGTGCACACAGGACTGGGGGGGTGCACACAGGACTGAGGGGGTGCACACAGGACTGAGGGGGTGCACACAGGACTGGGGGGTGCACACAGGACTGGGTGATGGGCTGCACATAGGATTGTGTGGGGGTGCACACAGGACATTGGGGGGCTGCACACAGGACTGGGGGAGGGGTGCACACAGGATTGGGGGGGGTGCAAACTGGACTACTGGGTGATGGGCTGCACACAGGACATTGGGGGGCTGCACACAGGACTGGGGGAGGGGTGCACACAGGACATTGGGGGCCACACTGCGCTGAGAGTTTCATGCAACTCTGGGGGAGAGGGTTTACAGAACTGGTGTGGGGAGGCACAAAGCATTGGGCAGGGCACATAGCAGCAGAGGGTCGGCGCTGGACTCACAGCAGCATTGCACTCACATCACCGGAGTGCAGGAGCCGGACACACTGCATCAGAAGGAGAAGGCGGGCACTGATCTCCGGAGGGCAGGGGGCGGACACACAAGGCAGGAAGCTGAGGCTGCTGTGGACCCGCCCACAATTGGCACTGGCCCCGCCCACAATTGGCACTGGCCGACAGGAGAACACATTGCAGCACAAACAGCAATGTGTGGATTTAAAGGGCCGGCGGCAGCAAGACCGCGGTGACAGCACCAGCACTGCCTCCCCCGGGAATCTGCCCGGGGGCCACATAAAAGGTCATGGCGGGCCGCATGCGGCCCGCGGGCCGGAGGTTCCCCACCCCTGCTCTATGGGGTTCAGGTCAGGTGAACAAGGGAGCCATGTCATTATTTTTTCATCTTTTGGACCTTTACTGGCCAGGCACGCTGTGGAGTAGTTGGATGCATGTGATGGAGCATTGTCCTGCATGAAAATCATGTTTTTCTTGAACGATACTGACTTCTTCCTGTACCACAGCTTGAAGAAGTTGTCTTCCAGAAACTGGCAGTAGGTCTGGGAGTTGATCTTCACTCCATCCTCAACCCGAAAAGGTCCCACAAGTTCATCTTTGATGATTCCAGCCCATACCAGTACCCACCTCTACCTTGCTGGCGTCTGAGTCGGAGTGGAGCTCTCTGCCCTTTACTGATCCAACCTCTGGCCCATCCATCTGGCCCATCAAGAGTCACTCTCATTTCATCAGTCTTAAGATATTTCTTGGCCCAGTCTTGACGTTTTATCTTATGTTTCTTGTTCAGAGGTGGTTGTTTTTCAGCCTTCCTTACCTTGGCCATGTCCCTGAGTATGGCACACCTTGTGCTTTTTGATACTCCAGTAACGTTGCAGCTCTGAAATATGGCCAAACTGGTGGCAAATGGCATCTTGGCAGCTTCACGCTTGATATTCCTCAATTCATGGGCAGTTATTTTGCGCCTTTTTTGCACAACACGCTTCTTACGATCCTGTTGGCTATTTACCATGAAACGCTTGATTGTTCGGTGATCAGGCTCCAAAAAGTTGGCAATTTCAAGACTGCTGCATCCCTCTGCAAGACATCTCACAATTTTGGACTTTTCAGAGCCCGTCAAATCTCTTCTGACCCATTTTGCCAAAGGAAAGGAAGTTGCCTAATAATTAAGCACACTTTATATAGGGTGTTGATGTCATTACACCGCACCCCTCCTCATTACATAGATGCACATCACCTGATTTACTTAATTGGTAGTTGGCTCTCAAGCCTATACAGCTTGGAGTAGGACAACATGTATAAAAAGTATCATGTGATCAAAATACTCATTTGCTTAATAATTCTGCACACGGTGTAAAGGTTCAGACTAAATCATCTTGTCACCATTTTTTTTTCTTTCACTTTTGTTTTTATATTCTCCTAAATCAAAGTGTGGTCGTTCTTGTACCACCGTATAACATATTGCTACTCTTTATTCCAAGCACTTTGTGGTGCTCAAGAAGATGGACCCATTATGCTGACATGGACCTGATGGGGATCAGATGCCACATGACTCGTTTCTTCCTTTCGCGAAGCCGGGATCTCGTGGCTTACTCTGTCAGTGCCATGATCTCTCCTATGAGACGAGTTCCTTCAGCTCTTCATCTTTCCACCCTTCTTCCTAATCCACAGGATTCTTAGATGAGACCCCAAAAATCATGGAAACCCCCAGATAGGACCATTACTTGTAGGTCATTGAGTTATCTGAGATTCCCTGGCATCTGCCCCTTGGAGAGGACTCTTTTCTTCAGGAACGCCCTTTTTCTGCCAGAAATGATGATCTACCCCTGGACAGTCCTCTAGGCCCAGAATCTTTATTCCCCTCAGAGACATCAGCAAGAGATTTATTTGTTTTGTTTTTTTTCTTTTTGAGTAAACTGTGTAAAATCCTATCTTCGTTAAGTTCTTCCCCACCCCAAAATTGTCCTGGTTTTCTTAATGCACCCAAACTCCATACATGGAAAATAGCTCAATACAGAAATCAAAGTCGAAGAACGAAAAAAGTTCTGTACAACATCAAGAACTATATCAGGGGAAGTGCCAAAAACAAATAAACATATATTAAATGGCAGTCTATACCTCGTGTAAATGAGAGCGCCAAAATGATCCCTACATGCACGTTTCGGTGTACACCTTCCGGGGAAGGCATACACCGAAACGTGCATGTAGGGATCGTTTTGGCGCTCTCATTTACACGAGGTATAGACTGCCATTTAATATATGTTTGTTTATGCTGGAATTTCCCGTACTCCTCTCTGACAGTGACGGCAGTTTCTGCACTGCTGTTATGCAAGACCACTTCTGGTTGTGATGTTTCTATATTGTCACTGTCAGAGCTTTGGTTCGACGAGAATCCTAGCATTATCATCTTATGTTGCAGTTCCAGTGCGCACAGGGCCTAAGAGTGTACACTAACTCCAGTAATAATCCTGAAGGAGCTGGCAATGAGACACTTGGCCCGTGGCAACCAAATTGTCTGTACTACAGACCTCCAGTCCTCTTTGATTTTGGAGGGTGAGGAGTTGCCCGACTTTCCTATTGTTAGCGGCATCAAGGCTTATGGGAGGCATCGAGAAGAGGTAGGGTTGCTGCGAATGAACAACCGTGGACTTTTCGGCCCCACCACATCCAGTGTTGTCAGAGGTCCAAGAAGTGTCCTACAGCCCTTCAAGCCAAAAGATCTCTCTTTAAGGAGGCGGTGGAAAGTTTTCCCCCCAAAAAGGAACAGAACGCTAATATTCCAAATGCAAAATCCAATGGGTTGATCAAAGGTAAAATCACAATCCACCACTATGCTAAAAACCCGCCGTGGCCGATCGGGTCTGCTGTAAGGCCATCTTCATGTTGGCCATAACGGGGAGATCCAGCTGCACATCATGTCCCAAGAGTGTTGTAGACCATAGTCCTTCGCCCGGGTCGTCGTCTTGTCCCCATGAAAAGTGTTTTTGAGATATACCTCTCTAAAAGGCACACAAAACTTCACTATCATGTCTGACCCCCTCCCTCTCCTATTCTTTTTTCTTTGGGAGGGAGATGGGGGGGGGGGGGTACATTTCAGACAGAAAACCAGAATGGAGACCTCAAGAGCGCAGTGGGTTGTGCTCCCTAAGATGCTTTTTGTAGCTTCTCTGCAATATATGTGACATCTCGGTTTTATCTTTGTTACATTCAGGTCACTTAGGGTGGAGACCGAAGATGAGGAGTGACGTTCCGGAGGAAGATGATGAAATGAGTACTTCAGACTCCGGTACGTTTTTCTACTCTGTAGTTTCCCTCCTTGCCAGAGGCGACAAAGGAGCACGCCAGATATGGCGACTGTACATTAAAGATTTAATAAACAATGAGCAAACAAAAAGCACATTTCAAATGAATATGTACCTGAATACGTGGAAAATAGCTCAATACAGAGATCAAAGTCGAAGAACGAAAAAAGTTCTGTACAACATCAAGAACTATATCAGGGGAACTGCAAAAAACAAATAAACATATATTAAATGGCAGTCTATACCTCGTGTAAATGAGAGCGCCAAAATGATCCCTACATGCACGTTTCGGTGTACGCCTTCTTCCGGGGAAGGCATACACCGAAACGTGCATGTGTGGATCGTTTTGGCGCTCTCATTTACACGAGGTATAGACTGCCATTTAATATATGTTTTTTGCTGGAATTTCCCTTACTCCTCTCTGACAGTGGCTGCAGTTTCTGCACTGCTGTTATGCAAGACCACTTCTGGTTGTGATGTTTCTATATTGTCACTGTCGGAGCTTTGGATCGAGGAGAATCCTAGCATTATCATCTTATGTTGCAGTTCCCTTGATAAAGTTCTCTGGCGCCACCTGCTGACCACTGTGTGTATTATCTTTATATGTCATATTTTATACATTGTTTCAATAAAGATTTATTAATTGCTGTTGTACAGAATTGAAGATTTTAATGTGGAGGGTCGAGGTGGAAAAAGTTGCTTCAAGCAAATCAGTGTATTGTCCACTGCAGGCCTTGAGGTGGCGGTACCGGACTCGAGGCATCCCATGAATATCCTTTTATTCTTTTGTATGTCACTAGAATATGACGTAATATCCAACATCTAAGATGTCTATAGACCAAGAAAATAAAGGCACCGATGCCCCTTTTAGCTTTTCTCCAAGCTACCCACCATTCAGGAAATGGCAACATAGCCCATTGAGGTGAATAGTACTTGTTGCTATCGATTGCACTGCTGTTGGATGGGAGCGCTGCTCTGGAAAGTATGAAGCTGCTGCATAGCTATAGCTGGACCCCATCATGCTAAGGAATTGGTGAGCCTAAGCCTGAAAGACCCTCGCTGACCCACAAATCTGCCAAAGCAGATCAGCTCTGTCCTGTTGCGACATGTCTGATCTATCTCCCTTAGAGAGGACCTTTCCGTAAATCTCATGTTTTCTTTATTTTATGACCTGGTGTAATTGCCGCTGTTCTCCCGAATCCGGCGTTGTTTTTCCTTTGTTCCTGCGCCTCTCCGTTCCTGAGATATGGCCTTTGTGTATCTAATTGTCTTAGTCAAGTGGGCGTGATCCACTATTCAAGACCACACCCAGTTGTATAAAAAATACATTTATATACAAGGTAGAAGAAGCCCTAACTCAGGAACAAAAGAAAAACATCGCCGGATTCGGGAGAACAGCGGCATTTACACCAGGTAATAAAAAAATACATATGTATGGCAAGTGACAGAAAATACACCAACAATAAAAACTCTCCCCACTTCTTTTTATCTTTTACTTAACTTTGTTCCAATATTATTTATTTTTTATTATTGAGAAATCAATGAAGATATCTTCTGTGTCTCAGGAGTCCGGCCATCTCCTCCTCACTGTAAGATAGCTGTTTGCAGCAGGAGCCTCTCCCTTCTGTCCGCCATAGGACAAAAGATCTCTCAGCGCCGTTCCCTTGGTTTGCACACCTCCACCGGTCTCCCGTGTTTTGGCTAACGTACATTTGTTAGTGGAAGGGGGGGTTACATAAATGATTTCTATTTCCTGGTTCTCAGAGCAACTAGTGACCCCTCGCCTGCGGTCACCCCGATAAGTACTTGGCTAACAACTTCTTCTCAACCACAGATGACGTCTGGGGAGGTCCAGGGAACGAAGGAGATGACGAAATGTCAAAAGGAAACAGTAAAGGGATAGCCTCCGAAGGCCCGAGACCCCCAACTCCCAAGAAATCAGAGAGTGCCTCAAGCCTGTCTGACCCCGAGGAAGAGTTTGTAGATCACTATAAAGAGCTCTGTGAGCTGATAAGTCAATCGCAGCTGGTGCACATTCCCTGTAAACTGAGACCACGAGTCCTAGCAGCTGCCAGCCCACCCGTGGATGAGCTACTGGAAGAGGAGGCACCAGTTCCAGCAGCTGCCAGCACACCTGTGAAGGATGCACAAGTCTCAGCAGCTGCCCGCCCACGCAAGAAGGAGCCACGAGTCCCAGCACCTGCACGCAAGAAGGAGCCACCTGAAAAGGAGCAAAGAGTCACAGCAGCTGCTCGCCCACGCAATATGGAGCCACCTGAAATGGGGCCACGAGTTCCAGCAGCTGCCTGCCCACCCAAGAAGGAACCATCAAAAGAGGAGCCACGAGTCTCGGCAGCTGCCTGCCCACCCAAGAAGGAGCCATCGAAAGAAGAGCCACGAATCTCAGCAACTATCCATCCAACCAAGAAGGAGCCATTGAAGGAACAGTCACTTGTCTCAGCAGCTGCCTGCCCACCCAAAAAGGAGCCATCGAAGGAAGAGCCACGAGTCCCAGCAGCTGCCCGCCCATGCAACGAGCCACAGAAAGAGAAGCCACAAGTCCCAGCAGCTGCCCGCCCAGCCAAGAAGGAGGTAAGAGACACTCACATTTTTGCCATGGGGCACTGAACCAGCCTCTTACTCGGCATCTACCTGGAACTGCAGTGGCCGGAGCTCGCTCCGATCGCTGCTGTTTAAATGCCGCTGTCAATGTCTGTTTCCAGCATTTAAATGATTGTCATTGTCTGTGCGTACCTGATCGAGGGGAAGCTAATAGGTCTGCATTGCTTCTGGGGACCCCTCTTTAAATTTCCCCCCTTTCCCACCTTCAAAAATAAACATTTGGTATCTCTGGGCCAAAAAAAGGTTTGGCCTATGAAAATCTAAAATATAAATTGTACATTAACTTTGAAAAAAAAGAAAAATATCCATACATCATAATTGCCATTTTTTTGGGTCCTTGTCCAACCACCACAAAAAAATGTGTTCATAAATTTGTCTAAATGTGTTAGTGAGCAGAGATAATCCTTCCACCTCACTGGTGTGGCAGATCAAGGTGCTGATTAGATAGCATGATTATTGCACAGGTGTGCCTTAAGCTGGCTGGCATCATTATTGCACAGGTGTGCCTTAGGCTGGCTGGCATTATTGCACAGGTGTGCCTTAGGCTGGCTGGCATCATTATTGCACAGGTGTGCCTTAGGCTGGCCACAATGAAAGGCCACTCTAAAATGTGCAGTTTTATCACACAGAACTATGGCACAAGTTTTGAGGGATTGTGCGATCAGTGTGCTGACTGCAGGAACGTCCACCAGAGCTGTTGTCCGTGAATTGAGTGTTCATTTCTCTACCATTTAGCTGTATCCAAAGGTGTTTCAGAGAATTTGGGAGAACATCCATTCGGCCTCACAACCACAGACCACATGTAACCGCACCAGCCCAGGACCTCCACATCCAGCATCTTCACCTCCAAAATCGTCTGAGACCGGCCACCGGACAGCGGCTGCAGCAATTGGTGCAAAACCAAAGAATTCCTGTACAAACTGCCAGATACCGTCTCAGGGAAGCTCCTCTGCTGCTCCCTTTGACTGCAGGTCATTGTTGTATCTGATCAACCTCATCAACTCTATGCGAAGGAGACATGCTGCGCTGCGTGAGGCTATTGGTGGTCACGCCAGATACTGACCGGTTTTCTGACCCTCCCAATGCTGTAAAACTGCACATTTTAGAGTGGCCTTTTATATTGGCCAGCCTAAGGCACACCTGTGCAACAATCATGCTGTCTAATCAGCATCTTGATATGCCACACCTGTGAGGTAGATGGATTATTTCCACAGAGAAATGTTACTAAGGCCTCTTTCACACGTCAGTGATTCTGTTATGTATGTGACAGTTTTTATACTTTCCAGAATCACTGACATACGCAGACACATTATAATCAATGGGTCTGCGCGCACATCAGTGTTTTTTCACTGACCGTGCTTCTTTGTGGTGTACACGCATATCCATGTTTCCGCATAGAGACTAGTCCATTTTTTTTTTCTGGCATCACTGCTATCCCATAGACCACACTATAGTGTGATCTGTGAAACATGTCAGAAAAAAAAAAAGTATCTTTACAATAAAAAGCTTTATACTCCCCTTCTCCAGTGAGGCTCTCTCCGGCCGCTGCTGCCTGTTGCTTCCAAGCCGGCTAATTACTCTCATGAGTATGCACTGCACAGCAAGGGGAAGTAGCTGCAGCAGTGACACAGCAGCGGCCGGAGATTCAGCACCATGGACAGCAGGAGCGGGGACGGGAGTTTGGAATACCTAATCTGCATGTGGAATCACGGATAGCACATGGACAACCCACGTCTGCCGTGAATCTCGGCACACTGAGAGACAAATGCGTTTTTAACACATCAGGGAAATACGTCTGTGCTTCTCACTGACGTGTGAACCATATTTGAGAGAAAAAGGCCTTTCTTTGTCGCTCTATTGGGAGACCCAGACAATTGGGTGTATAGCTACTGCCTCCGGAGGCCACACAAAGTATTACACTTAAAAGTGTAAGGCCCCTCCCCTACTGCCTATACACCCCCCGTGGGATCACGGGCTCCTCAGTTTTCATGCTTTGTGCGAAGGAGGCTAACATCCACGCATAGCTCCACTGTTTAGTCAGCAGCAGCTGCTGACTTTGTCGGATGGAAGAAAAGAGGGCCCATACTAGGGCCCCCAGCATGCTCCCTTCTCACCCCACTTTTGTCGGAGGTGTTTGTTAAGGTTGAGGTACCCATTGCGGGTACGGAGGCTGGAGCCCACATGCTGCTTTCCTTCCCCATCCCCTTAGGGCTCTGGGTGAAGTGGGATCCTATCGGTCTCCAGGCACAGGAGACCGTGCTCCGTCCACACCCATGGGAATCTGCTGGACATGGAGCTGAGTATCGTCAGGGACAGGGCCCTGCTACATTAAGGTACTCTGTGTCCCCGTGCAAATCGCGCACACACACACCAGCATTGCTGGGTGTGTTAGTGCGCCGGGGGCAGCAGCGCGGCGCGCTTGTGCTATACTCACTGCAGCTTGCTGAGTGAGTTTATGTGTTAGGAACTACCACGCCGGCCGCTGATGGCGGTTTTTACGGCGACAGCGCTGCGGCGCGGCTGGGACTTGTGGTGCGCCGGGGACTTCCGCGCTGGCCGCGCTTATACGGCGGCCGCGCTTATAAATCGAGTCCCCGGCTTTTGCGGCCTAGTTCCGTTTCGTTCCCGCCCCCAGGCCTGCCAGTCAGGGGAAGGGCGGGACGCTGTTCAGAACGTCAGCGCCGAGGGCTGGAGTCTGCTTAGCATACTCCAACCCCCCTCACTGGGCACAGTGGGACGCCAGTTTCCCGCACTTTGTCTGGGGCACGCCCACGGCCCGCCCCTCTTCACAGGACGCCGGCAGCCATTCCTGTTTGCATGTCTCAGTGGAGAAGGGAGACAAGCTCTGGGAGACCCAGACACGGGATTCTGGCGACCACACACCCGCTTGGAGCGGGCGGTAAGCGGCACCTCGGGTGCTGACCCCACTTGTGCCGAAGTGTTCATTTGTACTTTATGCTTGTATTCTATACATTGCACTGTACGGTCGCTATTCTTGGCTATATACCCTCCTAGATTGCTAGACAACAGCATGTCGTCCGCAAAAAGCAAGGGGGCCAAGGCACAGGCTTTCTATGCTACTTGTACCGCATGTGAATACAATACAGAAGTTCAATAAACCCATCTTTTAAGATACCTTTAAGACTCCAACAACAGCTTCAAAATATAACGGACATGAGTCGGTATCGAATTATGCATATTTTTATTATTTTATTCAACAACAAAATATTTTTATATATTGCTTTTCCAAAGAGTATTATAAAATATTGTGCTCAATATTATAGTAAATTGATCCCAGTAAAAAACAGTAAACACAGAACAAAGGCTAGTCCATGGGGTCCAAAAAAAACTGTTCAAACCATAACCACATATAAGTGAACACAGGGGATATCACATATGAAGCTCCCAGCACTTCCTGAATCAAACAATGGTAGCAGTGAAAGAAAAACACCGTAGATTAAATCCCCAAGTGTTATTTTTGTATAGAGTTATCTGATTGCCCACATAAATGGTATTAAACATTCACAGCGCCAGTGGATGAACAGGAATGTTTCAGATTATAGCTCTAAACCCCTGCTGTTCATTCTATATCCCGAGCGATGGCCTGCGCGCTGCGCATATGTAACCTCAAATCCCAGATGGAAAAGGGAGTGGAATCAAAGGAAATCCTCTGTCTCCAAGGTGTCAGGTGCAAAGCACACACGGCCCAAGCCGGGTCATTAATTCGATTAGTACACAATAGCACTCATATGTAGAAACCGATCAAACAGTTTAAAAGATTAAATTCAAATAAGTTTGTTTAGTTACCCATAGTGGGGATGGACCACCCGGACAGCTCCCCGACACGTGTTTCGCAGTCCGCTTTCTCAAGAGGGCGTGGTGTTTGGGCGCTCCCTCCCTGTCTTAAATGCGGTGCCACATAACACCATGTGATATCATCCAGCCAATCCATCACGTTGTATCGCCGGCGTACAAGCGTCAATATAAATTGTGCCGTATGTATGTAATCCATTGGGTGGAGGAGGTCACATGGTGGTGATGGAGATAACGTCATCACTCGTGCATGCTGTGTGAATGTTTAATACCATTTATGTGGGCAATCAGATAACTCTATACAAAAATAACACTTGGGGATTTAATCTACGGTGTTTTTCTTTCACTGCTACCATTGTTTGATTCAGGAAGTGCTGGGAGCTTCATATGTGATATCCCCTGTGTTCACTTATATGTGGTTATGGTTTGAACAGTTTTTTTTGGACCCCATGGACTAGCCTTTGTTCTGTGTTTACTGTTTTTTACTGGGATCAATTTACTATAATATTGAGCACAATATTTTATAATACTCTTTGGAAAAGCAATATATAAAAATATTTTGTTGTTGAATAAAATAATAAAAATATGCATAATTCGATACCGACTCATGTCCGTTATATTTTGAAGTTGTACCGCATGTGAGGCTGTTCTACCGGCAGGTGCCACTGACCCCCATTGTGTGCAATGTTCGGCCCCTGTAGCACTTGCTCAGCCGGGGTCTCTGCTAGAGGTGGCCCAAGGAGAACCACCTGTGAACACTGTCCAGGTGACAGGGACGGAGTTTGCAGTTTTTGCTGATAGATTGTCTGTGACTATGACTAAAATCCTTGAGACTTTGCAGTCCAGACCGGTACCTCAGACCATGGGCACTGTTGATTCAATGCTCCCTGGCCCCCCTCATTTGGAACAAATCCGTGCTCCGGGGGGGTCCCATGCATCCCGGGGTGATGGCTCTGACACGGACGACAGTCCCAGACAGCCTAAGCGAGCTCGCTATGAGCGACCCTCGACTTCATCACACTGGTCAGGGTCCCAGCAAGAGGACTCTCTATATGATGAGGCAGAGATAGCTGATCAGGATTCTGATCCTGAGACCGCTCTCAATCTGGATACACCTGAGGGGGACGCAGTAGTGAATGATCTCATAGCGTCCATCAATAAAATGTTGGATATTTCTCCCCTAGCTCCTCCAGTGGAGGAGTCAGCTTCACAGCAGGAGAAATTCCATTTCAGGTATCCCAAGCGTAAATTGAGTACTTTTCTGGACCACTCTGACTTTAGAGAATCAGTCCAGAAACACCACGCTTATCCGGATAAGCGTTTCTCCAAACGTCTTAAGGATACACATTATCCCTTTCCCCCTGATGTGGTCAAGAGCTGGACCCAGTGTCCAAAGGTGGATCCCCCAATCTCCAGGCTTGCGGCTAGATCCATAGTTGCAGTGGAAGATGGGGCTTCACTTAAAGATGCCACTGACAGACAGATGGAACTCTGGTTGAAATCCATCTATGAAGCTATCGGCGCGTCGTTTGCTCCAGCATTCGCAGCTGTATGGGCACTCCAAGCTATTTCAGCTGGTCTTGCGCAGGTTGACACTGTCACACGTACATCTGTTCCGCAAGTAGCGTCCTTAACCTCTCAAATGTCTGCATTTGCGTCTTACGCTATTAATGCTGTCCTGGACTCTACGAGCCGTACGGCAGTGGCGTCCGCCAACTCCGTGGTTTTACGCAGAGCCTTGTGGTTAAGGGAATGGAAGGCAGATTCTGCTTCCAAGAAGTGCTTAACCAGTTTGCCATTTTCTGGTGACAGACTGTTTGGTGAGAGATTGGATGAAATCATTAAACAGTCCAAGGGTAAGGATTCATCCTTACCTCAGCCCAGACCAAATAAACCCCAACAGAGGAGGGGACAGTCGAGGTTCCGGTCCTTTCGAGGCTCGGGCAGGTCCCAGTTCTCCTCGTCCAAAAGGACTCAGAAGGATCAGAGGAGCTCAGATTCTTGGCGGGCTCAGTCACGCCCGAAGAAAGCAGCCGGAGGAACCGCTACCAAAGCGGCTTCCTCATGACTTTCGGCCTCCTCTCTCCGCATCCTCGGTCGGTGGCAGGCTCTCCCGCTTTGGCGACATTTGGCTGCCACAGGTCAAAGACCGTTGGGTGAGAGACATTCTGTCTCACGGGTACAGGATAGAGTTCAGTTCTCGTCCTCCAACTCGATTCTTCAGAACTTCTCCGCCTCCCGACCGAGCCGATGCTCTTCTGCAGGCGGTGTGCTCTTTAAAGGCAGAAGGAGTGGTGATCCCTGTTCCTCTTCAGGAGCAAGGTCACGGTTTTTACTCCAATTTGTTTGTGGTGCCAAAAAAGGACTGGTCTTTCCGTCCTGTTCTGGACCTAAAACTGCTCAACAAGCATGTGAAAACCAGGCGGTTCCGAATGGAATCCCTCCGTTCCGTCATCGCCTCAATGTCTCAAGGAGATTTCCTAGCATCAATAGACATCAAAGATGCTTATCTCCACGTGCCGATTGCTCCAGAGCACCAGCGTTTTCTACGCTTCGTTATAGGAGACGAACACCTTCAGTTCGTAGCCCTGCCTTTCGGTCTGGCGACAGCCCCAAGGGTCTTCACCAAGGTCATGGCAGCAGTAGTAGCAGTCCTGCACTCTCAGGGTCACTCCGTGATCCCTTACTTGGACGATCTACTTGTCAAGGCACCCTCTCAAGAGGCATGCCAACACAGCCTGAACGTGGCGCTGGAGACACTCCAGAGTTTCGGGTGGATCATCAACTTTTCAAAGTCAAATCTCACCCCGACCCAATCGATAACATACCTTGGCATGGAGTTTCATACTCGCTCAGCGATAGTGATGCTTCCGCTGGACAAACAGCGTTCAATACAGATAGGGGTGCAATCTCTCCTTCAGGGCCAGTCGCACCCCTTGAGACGCCTCATGCACTTCTTGGGGAAGATGGTAGCAGCAATGGAGGCAGTCCCTTTCGCGCAGTTTCATCTGCGTCCACTACAATGGGATATTCTCCGCCAATGGGACGGGAAGTCGACGTCCCTAGACAGGAACGTCTCCCTTTCTCAGACGGCCAAGGATTCTCTTCAGTGGTGGCTTCTTCCCACCTCATTGTCAATAGGAAAATCTTTCCTACCCCCATCCTGGGCGGTGGTCACAACGGACGCGAGTCTATCAGGGTGGGGAGCAGTTTTTCTCCACCACAGGGCTCAAGGTACGTGGACTCAGCAAGAGTCCACCCTTCAGATCAATGTTCTGGAAATCAGAGCAGTGTATCTTGCCCTACAAGCCTTCCAGCAGTGGCTGGAAGGCAAGCAGATCCGAATTCAGTCGGACAACTCCACAGCGGTGGCATACATCAACCACCAAGGAGGGACACGCAGTCGGCAAGCCTTCCAGGAAGTCCGGCGGATTCTGACGTGGGTGGAAGACACGGCATCCACCATATCCGCAGTTCACATCCCGGGCGTAGAAAACTGGGAAGCAGACTTCCTCAGTCGCCAGGGTATGGACGCAGGGGAATGGTCTCTTCACCCGGACGTGTTTCAGGAAATCTGTCGCCGCTGGGGGATGCCGGACGTCGACCTAATGGCGTCCCGGCACAACAACAAGGTCCCGGCCTTCATGACACGGTCTCACGATCTCAGAGCTCTGGCGGCGGACGCCTTAGTTCAAGATTGGTCGCAGTTTCGGCTGCCTTATGTGTTCCCACCTCTGGCGCTGTTGCCCAGAGTGCTACGCAAGATCAGGTCCGACTGCCGCCGCGCCATCCTCGTCGCTCCAGACTGGCCAAGGAGGTCGTGGTACCCGGATCTGTGGCATCTCACTGTAGGACAACCGTGGGCACTACCAGACCGGCCAGACTTGCTGTCTCAAGGGCCGTTTTTCCATCAGAATTCTACGGCCCTGAGCCTGACTGTGTGGCCATTGAGTCCTGGATCCTAGCGTCTTCAGGTTTTTCTCATGAGGTCATTGCCACCATGAGACAGGCTAGGAAACCAACCTCTGCCAAGATCTACCACAGGACGTGGAAGATATTCTTAGCTTGGTGTTCTGCTCAGGAAGTTTCCCCCTGGCCATTTGCATTGCCTACTTTTCTTTCCTTCCTGCAATCCGGGTTGGAAAAAGGTCTGTCGCTCGGCTCCCTTAAGGGACAAGTTTCGGCGCTTTCTGTATTTTTTCAGAAGCGCCTAGCACGACTTCCTCAGGTACGCACGTTCCTGCAAGGAGTTTGTCATATCGTCCCTCCTTACAAGCGACCGTTGGAGCCCTTGGATCTGAACAGGGTTCTAATTGCTCTTCAGAAGCCGCCTTTCGAGCCTTTGAGGGATGTTTCCCTGTCTCGCCTTTCTCAGAAAGTGGCTTTTCTAGTAGCGGTCACGTCTCTTCGGAGAGTGTCCGAGCTAGCAGCGCTGTCATGCAAATCTCCCTTCCTGGTGTTTCACCAGGATAAGGTGGTTCTGCGCCCGATTCCGGAGTTTCTCCCTAAGGTGGTATCCCCCTTTCATCTCAATCAGGATATCTCCTTACCTTCTTTGTGTCCTCGTCCAGTTCATCAATGTGAAAAAGATTTGCATATGTTGGATCTGGTGAGAGCACTCAGAATCTACATTTCCCGCACGGCTCCTCTGCGCCGCTCGGATGCACTCTTTGTCCTTGTCGCTGGCCAGCGTAAAGGGTCGCAAGCTTCCAAATCCACCCTGGCTCGGTGGATCAAGGAACCAATTCTTGAAGCCTACCGTTCTGCGGGGCTTCCGGTTCCCTCAGGGCTGAGAGCCCATTCTACCAGAGCCGTGGGTGCGTCCTGGGCATTACGGCACCAGGCCACGGCTCAGCAGGTGTGCCAGGCGGCTACCTGGTCGAGTCTGCACACTTTTACCAAGCATTATCAGGTGCATACCTATGCTTCGGCGGACGCCAGCCTAGGTAGACAAGTCCTTCAGGCGGCGATTGCCCACCTGTAGAAAAGGGTCGTTTTTACGGCCCTATCATGAGGTATTATTTTAACCACCCAGGGATTGCTTTTGGACATCCCAATTGTCTGGGTCTCCCAATAGAGCGACAAAGAAGAAGGGAATTTTGTTTACTTACCGTAAATTCCTTTTCTTCTAGCTCTAATTGGGAGACCCAGCACCCGCCCCTGTTTGTTTGTATATACATGTTGTTCAGGTTGAATGGTTTCAGTTCTCCGATATTCCTTCGGATTGAATTTACTTAAACCAGTTTATTGGCTTTCCTCCTTCTTGCTTTTGCACTAAAACTGAGGAGCCCGTGATCCCACGGGGGGTGTATAGGCAGTAAGGGAGGGGCCTTACACTTTTAAGTGTAATACTTTGTGTGGCCTCCGGAGGCAGTAGCTATACACCCAATTGTCTGGGTCTCCCAATTAGAGCTAGAAGAAAAGGAATTTACGGTAAGTAAACAAAATTCCCTTCTTTGTGTCCATAAAAAAAATGTAGATCTTTTTTGTTCAGCTCATGAAAAATGGGAGCAAAAACCAAGTGTTTTTTATATTTTTGTAGTGTGTGTGATATCATTTATATATATTACACCGTATATCACAAAAGTGAGTACACCCTAAGTACCTCATTATATCGCTTCATGGAACAACACTGACTATCTGACACTTTGATACAGAGTACAGTAGTCAGGGGCTGGGGAGACCACCTGCCTCCACCCCACCCCCCTTTCCCCACTATGTGAGTCCGCATTTATACTATCACCTTCCATGTAAATTGGAGGCTGCAGTTCATTATTTATATATTTATTTTTTTTTAATTTTATTTTATTTTTCGTTTAGTGTGCTTTCCCTCTTCGAAACACACATACCTTTATATAATACAAGTGAGTACACCTCTTAGACTTTTTTGTAAATGTTTTATTATATAAATAAGTTTATCTTGGTCTTGTCAGACCACAAGACATGGTTCTAGTAATCCATGTCCTTTAGGCTTGTCTTTAGCAAACTGCAGTTTTCTTTTGAATGCTCTTTAAAAGAGGCTTCCTTCTGGGCGACAGGCATGCAGACCAATGTGATGCAGTGTGCGGCGTATGGTCTAAGCACTGACAGGTGAACCACCCCCACCCATTTATCCTCTGTGGTGTGAGGCGTACGGACTGAGCACTGACAGGTGGACCCTCCGCCCCTGTATCCTCTGGAGCACTCATACGTCTATTCTGTATAGACAACCTCTGGATATGATGCTGAGCACGTGCACTCAACTTCTCTGGTCAGCCATGGTGAGGCCTGTTCTGAGTGTATGTCTGGTTATACTGCTGTATGGTCTTGGCCGCCGTGCTGCAGCTCAGTGTCAGGGTGTTGGCAATCTTCTTATAGCCTCGGCCATCTTTATGTAGAGCAACAATTCTTTTTTTCAGACCCTCAGAGAATTTTTTTGCCATGAGGAACCATGCAGAACTTCCAGTGACCAGTATGAGAGAGTGTGCGAGAGATAACACCAAATGTAACACACCTGCCCCCCATTCACACCTGAGACCTTGTAACACTGAGTCACAAGACACCAGGGAGGGAGAATGGCTAATTGGGCACAATTTGACCATTGTCACTTAGAGGTGTACTCACTTTTGTTGTTGGCGGTTTTTACATTAATGGCAGTATGCTGAGTTATTTAGAGGGCACCAAATCTACCCTGTTATACAAGTTGCTCACTGACACTGTACATTGTATCACAGGGACAGATCTGCAGTGTTAACCCATGAAAAGATATAAGAAAATATTTACAAAAATATGGGGGGTGTACTCACTTTTATGATATACTAATGTATTGTGTGTGTGTGTGTGTTGACGAGGAAAAGAGCACTGAAAGAAGCAAAAAAATAAGCGTCAGCTGACAATTCCTACACAGAGGAAGGTGATGGTTGATATGAGGACACTCGCATGGCAGGTGGTCCCCAACCCCTGTATCCTGTTGTAAGGTATCCCATCAGGGCGATGTTCAGTATGTGGAGCTAGCACTGATGCCCTCCCCAGGATGTGGGGTGAAGCGTCAGCTCTACATCCGCTGTCAGCAGACCGCTTAACGCTACTGTATACCATTAACACCTCTTACTACGGGTAATGATTGATCACTCCCACGGATATCAATGGGTATAATGAAAAGTGGTATTTAATGTCAACATAAAAACAATTGCAACATGTTTCGGGCGGGGGGGCCTTCCTCAGGCATAAAAAAACATATACAATAAAAAAACCAATGATTTTTGACTGTTCTCTAATTGGTCTTTATACACCCCTCCCTTCAGCACTCTTATTAACCCTCACAAGACTGCATGCAATTAACCATTCCTGAGGCAAGGTGCTGTAAAAACCAGTGTGACCACCTTACTGCAAAAACTTAAACTGGTGAACAGTAAGTTCATCACATTGGTATTGGCAGCACCTCGCCCCATGAATGGTTAATTGCAAAATCCTTTAGAAAACAAAAAAAAACACCTTGACAAAATCATGCCTCTTGGTTACTGTCTCCCAACCAACCTATTTTACCGTACAAAGGTGAGATCCACTTTTCTTCAGCGCTCTATTGGGAGACCCAGACGATTGGGGTATAGCTACTGCCCTCCGGAGGCCACACAAAGCACTACACTAAAAAGTGCAAGGCCCCTCCCCTTCTGGCTATACCCCCCCGTGGTATCACGGGTACTCCAGTTTTCAAGCTTTGTGCGAAGGAGGTCAGACATCCACGCATAGCTCCACAGATTTTAGTCAGCAGTAGCTGCTGACTATTTCGGATCGAAGAAAAGAGGGCCCATATAGGGTTCCCAGCATGCTCCCTTCTCACCCGTAGATGGTGTTGTAAGGTTGAGGTACCTATTGCTGGTACAGGGGCTGGAGCCCCACATGCTGTTTTCCTTCCACATCCCCTTGTAGGGCTCTGTGGAAGTGGGATCCTGCCGGCCTCAAAGCTCTGACGCCGGGCTCCATCCACAGACCCATAGCACCTGGTGGATGCCGAGCAGGAGTACCATCAGGGACAAGGCCCTGCATCATACAGGTACTCTGTGTCCCCGGCAGGCACAGACACACTCCGGGCTGGCTGGGTGTTGTAGTGCGCCGGGGACCGTAACGCTAGAGCTAGTGTTCCTACAGTTTAACTGGGGGACTTTTTTCTGTGTTGTGGGAACGCAGCGCCGACCCCCGCTGGACCGGCGGCGCTGCTGTGACTTTTAGTTCGCCGGGGACACGCCGACCGCGCTTTTACGGCGGTGGCGTTTATAAATCTAGTCCCCAGCTTTTGCGGCCTAGGACGCCGGCAGCTCCGATTCGTTCCCGCCCCCACCCTGTCAATCAGGGTAGGGGAGAGACGCTGTTTCACGGCAGCGACGAGGGCTGGAGCCTGATTTACATGCTCCAGCCCTCTCACTAGGCACAGAGGGAAGCAGGCTTCCCGCTCTTAGTCAGGAACGCCCAGGGCCCGCCCCCCCTCCTCTCTCAGGACGCCGGCAGCCATTACATGCATGTCTGGCTGGAGGAAGGACGCAAGGCTCTGGGAGACCTGGACTAGGGGGCTTTGGAGATCACACACCCGCTCTTAAGCGGGCGGTAAGCGGCTTTTCAGCTGGCCCCTCTAGTGCCTCAGTGTGTATTAGTGTACTGTGTCACTGGACATATATATATTTCCTTATTGCTTGCACTGTGAGGTCGCTTCCTGGCTGTATACCCAGATCGCTCTGAGGAGGCAGCAACATGTCATCCACAAAACGCAAGGCTGCCAAGGCTAGGGCTGTGTACACTGCGTGTGCTGCATGTGGGGCTGCTCTACCAGCAGGCTCCAAGGACCCCCATTGTGTGCAATGCTCAGATCCGGTGCTGCTTCGCCAGCCGGAGTCAGGAGAGATAGTGACCCAGGCTGAGACGCCTGTAAGTCCTGCCCCGGTGTCAGGGACAGACTTTGCAGTTTTTGCTGATAATATGTCTGTGACTATGGCAAAAATCCTTGAAACTTTGCAATCCATGCCTGGGGCTCAGTCTATGGACACGGCGAGGTCTCTGTCCTCTAATCCCCCTCAGTTGGATTTAATCCAGACTGCAAGGGGGTCCCCGGCTTCACAGGCTGAGTATTATGACTCAGATGATAGCCCCAGCCACCCTAAGCGGGCTCGCTGGGAAAGACCCTCAACGTCTTCACACTGCTCAGGGTCTCAGCGCAATCAGTCGCTCTGTGATGCGTCTGATGAGAGTGATCAGGAGTCTTATCCTGGAACCCCTCTCAATCTGGATACCCCGGATGGGGACGCCATGGTAAACGAGCTTATCTCAGCCATCAATAGACTGTTGGATATTTCTCCCCCAGCCCCTTCTGCAGAGGAGGCAGCTGCAGAGCAGGAGAAGTTTCGTTTTCTCTATCCCAAGCGTAAATTAAGTGCTTTCTTGGATCACTCTGACTTCAGAGAGTCAATCCAGAAACACGACGCTCATCCAGAAAGGCGTTTCTCTAAACGTTCTAAGGATACACGTTTTCCTTTCCCCCCTGATGTGGTCAAGCGCTGGACCCAGTGTCCAAAAGTTGACCCCCCGATTTCCAAACTTGCAGCTAGATCCATAGTTGCAGTGGAGGATGGCGCTTCACTTAAGGATGCCAATGACAGACAGATGGACCTCTGGTTAAAATCTGTCTATGAAGCTATCGGCGCGTCGTTTGCTCCAGCATTCGCAGCCGTATGGGCACTCCAAGCTATTTCAGCAGGGTTAGCAAAAGTGGATGCTATCTTACATCCAGTGGTGCCGCAAGTGGCGTCCCTTACCTCGCAGATGTCCGCGTTTGCGTCTTACGCTATCAATGCGGTCCTAGAATCTACCAGCCGCACCTCAATGGCGTCCGCCAATTCGGTAGTTTTGCGCAGAGCCTTGTGGTTAAAGGACTGGAAAGCAGATGCTGGTTCCAAAAAATGTTTAACCAGCCTGCCTTTATCTAGAGATAGACTGTTTGGCGAGCCATTGGCTGACATCATTAAACAGTCCAAGGGTAAAGACTCTTCTTTGCCCCAGCCCAGATCAAGCAAACCTCAGCAGAAAAAATGGCAGCAGAGGTTTCAGTCCTTTCGAGGTTCGGGCAAGACACAATTCTCCTCGTCCAAAGGGACTCAGAGGACGCAAAGAAGCTCAGATTCCTGGCGGGCTCACGCGCGCCCCAAGAAAGCAAATGGAGGAACCGCTTCCAAAGCGGCTACCTCATGACTTCCAGCTCCCCCCCTCCGCATCTCCGGTCGGGGGCAGGCTCTCCCGCTTTTCCGTTATTTGGATGTCACAGGTCAAAGACCGGTGGGTGACAGACATTTTGTCTCGCGGGTACAGAATCGAGTTCAGTTCTCGTCCTCCAGCTCGGTTCTTCAGAACCTCCCCACATCCAGACCGAGCAGATGCCCTGCTGCAGGCGGTGGACTCCCTAAGAGCGGAAGGAGTAGTGGTTCCTGTACCGCCTCAGGAACAAGGGAGAGGGTTTTACTCCAATCTCTTTGTGGTTCCAAAAAAGGACGGCTCGTTCCGTCCTGTTCTGGATCTAAAGCTGCTCAACAAACATGTGCACGCCAGGCGGTTCCGGATGGAAACCCTCCGCTCTGTCGTGGCCTCAATGTCTCAAGGAGACTTCCTTGCCTCAATAGACATCAAAGATGCTTATCTCCACGTGCCAATTGCTACAGAACATCAACGTTTTCTACGTTTTGTGATAGGAAACGAACATCATCAGTTCGTAGCTCTGCCATTCGGTCTGGCGACAGCCCCACGGGTTTTCACCAAGGTCATGGCGGCAGTGGTAGCGGTCTTGCACTCTCAGGGACACTCGGTGATCCCTTACCTAGACGATCTACTTGTCAAGGCACCCTCTCAAGAGGCATGCCAACTCAGTCTACATGCTACACTGGAGACTCTACAGACGTTCGGATGGATCATCAACTTTCCAAAGTCGAATCTGTCTCCGACACAGTCACTAACGTATCTTGGCATGGAGTTCCATACTCGAGCAGCGAGAGTGAAGCTTCCGCTGAACAAGCAGCGGTCACTACAGACAGGGGTGCAATCCCTCCTTCAGGGCCAGTCGCACCCCTTACGGCGCCTCATGCACTTCCTCGGGAAGTTGGTGGCAGCCATGGAAGCAGTTCCCTTTGCGCAGTTTCATCTGCGTCCACTTCAATGGGACATTCTCCGCCAATGGGACGGGAAGTCAACGTCCCTGGACAGGAAAGTCTCTCTTTCCCAGACGGCCAAGGACTCTCTACAATGGTGGCTCCTTCCCACCTCATTGTCTCAGGGAAGATCCTTCCTGCCCCCATCCTGGGCAGTGGTCACGACAGATGCGAGTCTGTCAGGGTGGGGAGCAGTGTTTCTCCACCACAGGGCTCAGGGGACGTGGACTCCGCAGGAGTCCACCCTTCAGATCAATGTTCTGGAAATCAGAGCAGTGTATCTTGCCCTACTAGCCTTCCAGCAGTGGCTGGAAGGAAGGCAGATCCGAATTCAGTCGGACAACTCCACAGCGGTGGCATACATCAACCACCAAGGGGGGACACGCAGTCGGCAAGCCTTCCAGGAAGTCCGGCGGATTCTGATGTGGGTGGAAGTCACGGCCTCCACCATATCCGCAGTTCACATCCCGGGCGTAGAAAACTGGGAAGCAGACTTCCTCAGTCGCCAGGGCATGGACGCAGGGGAATGGTCCCTTCACCCGGACGTGTTTCAGGAAATCTGTCGCCGATGGGGAGTGCCGGACGTCGACCTAATGGCGTCCCGGCACAACAACAAGGTCCCGGCATTCATGGCGAGGTCGCGCGATCAAAGAGCTCTGGCGGCAGACGCATTGGTTCAAGATTGGTCGCAGTTCCGGCTCCCATACGTCTTTCCACCTCTGGCACTCTTGCCCAGAGTGTTACGCAAGATCAGATCCGATTGCAGCCGCGTCATACTCGTCGCCCCAGACTGGCCGAGGAGATCGTGGTATCCGGATCTGTGGCATCTCACGGTCGGTCGACCGTGGTCACTGCCAGACCGACCAGACTTACTGTCCCAAGGGCCGTTTTTCCATCAGAATTCTGCGGCCCTGAACCTGACTGTGTGGCCATTGAGTCCTGGATCCTAGCGTCTGCAGGATTATCTCAAGGAGTCGTAGCCACAATGAGACAAGCTAGGAAGTCAACATCTGCTAAGATCTACCACAGAACGTGGAAGATTTTCTTATCTTGGTGCTCTGCACAGAGAGTATCCCCTTGGCCATTTGCATTGCCCACCTTTCTTTCCTTCCTGCAATCGGGGTTGGAAAAGGGCTTGTCGCTCAGCTCCCTTAAAGGGCAAGTCTCGGCACTGTCGGTGTTTTTTCAGAAGCGTCTAGCACGTCTTCCTAAGGTGCGCACGTTCCTACAGGGGGTCTGTCATATTGTGCCCCCGTACAAGCGGCCGTTAGATCCATGGGATCTGAACAGAGTACTTGTTGCTCTGCAAAAGCCGCCCTTCGAGCCTCTAAAGGACGTTTCCTTTTCTCGCCTGTCACAGAAAGTGGCGTTTCTTGTCGCGATCACATCGCTTCGGCGAGTGTCTGAGCTGGCAGCTTTGTCATCCAAGGCTCCTTTCCTGGTGTTCCACCAGGACAAGGTAGTGCTGCGCCCCATTCCGGAGTTTCTCCCTAAGGTCGTATCCTCGTTTCATCTTAATCAGGATATATCCTTGCCTTCCTTTTACCCTCATCCGGTTCACCGGTATGAAAAGGACTTACGTTTGCTAGATCTGGTGAGAGCACTCAGAATCTACATTTCCCGAACGGCGCCCATGCGCCGTTCCGATGCTCTTTTTGTCCTTGTCGCTGGTCCGCGCAAGGGATTGCAGGCTTCTAAAGCCACCCTGGCTCGATGGATCAAAGAACCAATTCTAGAGGCCTACCGCTCTGCGGGGCTTCCGGTTCCTTCAGGGCTAAAAGCCCACTCAACCAGAGCCGTGGGTGCGTCCTGGGCATTACGACACCAGGCTTCGGCTCAACAGGTGTGCCAGGCAGCAACCTGGTCCAGTCTGCACACTTTCACCAAGCATTATCAGGTGCATACCTATGCTTCGGCGGATGCCAGCTTAGGTAGAAGAGTCCTGCAGGCGGCAGTGACATCCCCGTAGGGGAGGGCTGTTTTTTTGCAGCTCTAACATGAGGTATTTCTTTACCCACCCAGGGACAGCTTTTGGACGTCCCAATCGTCTGGGTCTCCCAATAGAGCGCTGAAGAAGAAGGGAATTTTGTTACTTACCGTAAATTCCTTTTCTTCTAGCTCTTATTGGGAGACCCAGCACCCGCCCTGTTGTCCTTCGGGATTTTTTTGTTGTTTGCGGGTACACATGTTGTTCATGTTGAACGGTTTTTTCGGTTCTCCGATGTTTCTCGGAGTTAATTTGTTTAAACCAGTTATTGGCTTCCTCCTTCTTGCTTTGGCACTAAAACTGGAGTACCCGTGATACCACGGGGGGGTATAGCCAGAAGGGGAGGGGCCTTGCACTTTTTAGTGTAGTGCTTTGTGTGGCCTCCGGAGGGCAGTAGCTATACCCCAATCGTCTGGGTCTCCCAATAAGAGCTAGAAGAAAAGGAATTTACGGTAAGTAACAAAATTCCCTTCATTGCTAACCTGTGATTAATCCTAGGAGAAGATTTCGATATCCGAGTGGATCGTGAAAGCCGTGAACAAGATAGGAATATCCGTGGAGGGAAAGCGACTGTAAGTACTTGCCTTCTGATTCGTTATGAACAACTCATGGCGAATCGTCAGAAGAAAAGAAAAAAAAAATCTTTCATGACTTCCGTCATATAGATGATGATTTTGATGTGTTTTACAACTTGTATTGTGGGTGTGGCCTTGTTTTAAGGGTGTGGCTTGTCAAAAAAGGGGCGTTACTTAACGCAGAATGTGCCAAAAAAGCTGCTGCTTTTTCACTATCTCTTCATTGGAGGGACACGGGAGACCATGGATGTATGCTGCTGACACTGCTAGAAAAAAGTTATTCCCTCTTCAGCAGTGTACACCCTCCAACCGGAGACAAGCTGGTCAGTGTAAGCTTAAGTGTCCGTAGGAGGCAGACACAGGGCTGCACTCAGCTCGGTCTCTACCTTTTAGCATTCTATTTTGTTGCATGTTATTAATGATTTCCCTTTGCTTTTTATAGATACACCTGGTCGCCCAAAGTCACAAGATGTAATTGGTCAACCTGATCTCCCACCTACAGACCGGTGGCACAGTGTGGGGTCCGTCCATCACTCCGTGTCTGGCCCCATTACACATCAAGAGTGCTTGGAACAACCGCACAGAATCATATGCAGACGGTCCTTGCCTTGTTTCCACCACACGCTCGCACCCCCAGATCCTGACGTGCACAGGAGGGAAGACGAAGATGGTACCAAAGACAAAGAGGTTATCCTCCAGTCGCCCGACAAATTGTCTGAGACACCTGAAGATAGTCTTCCTCATCGTACTGCAAAGATGGATTCCAGGGAGGCATTTCGCCCCTTTCTCCTGGATCCTAGATCGCAATGGGCTCTTGATGATGATTAAAAAAAAAAAAAAAAGATTTCTTCTGTTCTATTTCACATATTTTGGCATTAAAGAGAGCTAGGACGTCCCAACAGGGTTCCTACTCCTCCTTGTTGGTTTTTAATCCATGTCACCGGGCCCCACTTCTGTGTCTCCCTGGTCTTGTCAACGGGAAAAAATAATAATTTAGTTCCCGGTTTTTGCCAAGGCCTATTCTTCCACACCACGCCCACAGTCAACCAATCGTGTGTGCGTATTGCGTACCTTTTTCTTGCCTCGCCCACCGCTCTCACGCAGGCCCCTTCTTACAGTCACAATAGAACTCTCCTGTGCTTTTCGGCTCCACCGCATTACTGCACACGCCAACACAGCACACCGCTGTACTGCCCTGTCCCCCAGGATTGCTTTTTCTCCCCAGTAGGCCTTCAGAGACACAGGCTCCAGAACCAGGGTTAGCAATGCTTGCCCTCCGCAGCGCTTTTCCCCCTGGCTCCACTCTCCATTGTCAAAGTCAATCACACCCAATCCCCCATGAGCCCCCTCCGCCACAATAAAGGCTCAATTTTCCCCCTCCCTGGGTGGATAACAGAAGGCTAGTTCACCCAGAGAAAATGTCTGGACTTTGCCTCCTGTATACATATAACATATCCCTTGGGACTTCCTATATGTCCCCCACCCCTGCACTCTCGTGCTTCTATCCCGATCACTGCAGATAAACACCTGATACTCTGTCCACTGAGTCAGATGTACAACCTTCCATGTGCCAAGTGGCTGATGGGAGCAACGCTCCTACTGCCCTGCCCACTATCAAGTGAGTTAGACCCACCATCTACCATGAGCGCAGGCCGAGTGTGCTGACTATCCAATACGTTGGTTTCATTACCTTCCATGAGCCACATGGATAATGTAGCAGAGGTTCCAGTGCTCGGTCCACTATCTAGTGAGGCTTTTTTCACAATCTACAATGAACCACGTGGTTGATTGCAGCAGCGGACCACATGATCTGTCCTCTATGTTGGCAGTTAATTCCTCCTACCTGCCACTGTCCTCACGGTGGTTGACAGCAAAGGCCCAACTGCTCTGTTCACTATCTTAGTTACATCTGCCGCAACCCAAGCTGTGGTTCGCAGCAGTGGTCCAAACTTTCTGCCCATTATACGGTAAGTCATTCTGACATCTACCACAATCCACATGGCCTAAATTCTCTGTCCTCTCCTAGTGATCCCATTCACTAGCTAGTGAGTCAGGTCCATCACCTAATACCTAGTGTTACAGACCTACCTTCTACCATGAACCACAACTGATACCTCGAATGATGCCATCGCTTCAGTTTTATTGTCTTTTGGTCGGTACTTACTTTCTTACATAGATTGGATTACATCATGTCCTTTGCAGACAAGGTACCAACAACTTTTTCCCCCGCAGGAGCCGGTTCACGATAATCATGAGTAGATCCTCTTCTCCTTCAAGAATCTGTGTCCTTCAGTATTTCTAGGTGGTGTTACTGGATTATCCTTTCTAGTATAGGGACTCCCTATTTCACCTGCCCCTGCGGTCTACAGGGTCAGCCCTCGAGCTAAGTGTTTCCCTGCTGGTCATGCCAACGAACCATCTCCACCTGTTGAGCTTTCTGCGACAACCATACTTCCATTGTCCCTTCTAGGAGTTGCTGGACCTTGTGGAGCAGATGACACAGTTAAGTCAGTCTGTTGTTTCTCTTCTTACAGCCATAGACCATTTTGCTGCATCATCACGTTAACCCATCATGGTGGGGATCCTACCACAATAGGTGGTGCTACATTCAGAAGATCTGTTGCTTTCCTTCTATTCAGGGACTTCGCCTGTCTGTGACTGAAATAGACGAAGGTCCTCATCATTACCGTCCCTTGTCCAGCTCCCACAGGCTTTCCATTTTACAGTTCTTCTGTGTTCAGTATTTGGACAGTACTACTTGTTCTACTCAAGCGTACATTTTGAAGTATCCCGCTTTGACTTCCAAGATGGAGTCTCCACTACCAAAGATAACCCCTAGGTAACCCACTGCTGCTTCTGTCCCACCCACTTAAAAATACCTCCTCTATTGGCCTGACGAGGTTCATATCAGTGACATAACCATTATATGCTATGGAGGGCTCCTAGTCTTTTTATCCTGAGCTCACAGGGTACAATGCTCTTCTTCTTTGCCTGTTGCAAGACTCTCTAGTCTTAGAGCAGTCATTCCTCTCTGGTTCGATCTCCGCAGATGAAGGCATTTTTCTTCAGACCCAGGGCTTAGTAGCCTGGAATACTATTCCATTTACACGTGCAGGAATTCTTCTTTCGGTGGGAAGGTTTCCTACAGTTTCTTCTGGTTTTCGATCTCTGTCCTTTGATGTTCACTCAAAGGGACCCAAGCTTCCTCAGTTGTAGAACTTATTCCAGCACCCAGAATTTTAGGATGGCAGATAGTGTCAGTAAACCTCTCCTTTCTTCTTCTGAAACTCAGTGCTTCTCTTGACTCTCCTTCTGTCAGTCACTTGGAATCTCAACATCATCGTGACAGGTGGGGTGGTCGCCTATCTGACGACCCTCAGCCAGGTTACTTTTGCAGAGCATAGCTGATCCCAGCCTGACGACATCCAGGGTTTTTACAGGACATTCCAGTGGGTATCCAGTTCCTGCGACGTCCAGCAGTTGTCCCAGAACCTTAATGCTTCCCATTCAGCTCTTTGATCATCATCTAAGCGGGGAAGCCCCCCTTTTTGATGTCGAACACTGAGTCCAGTCTGTTTCTCAGTTCTCTCTGGGTCCCTGTCCTTTAAACTTTTTCAAAGGAATCTAGTGACTGGCCACAATTAGTCTTCCCCTGTGAGGTGGGCACACTTTACTGCCTCCAAGGCTCTCTCTGGGCCCCTTAACGCTTTATAGCGCCGCCCCTCCTTATGTATTCATCCTCTTTTTGCCTAGTTCCCATAGTTTGACTTAGCAATGATCACTTCCTTGGGCGTGCCTAGAAATAATGGCTCTACCCTTCTTTCTTTATCTCCCCTAACCAGGGCGATCCTGTTTTTTTTTTCTCCCTACCCCCTCTTTCTTTTCCTGCTCATCTTCTGACTCGGACTAATCCAAGACATATCAAATTGGGTCAGAGTGCGCCTCCAGGCCATAATATGTCTAGAACAGTCTCCTTGGATTTTCAAGTTCCTCGCTCATGTTTCGCAGATTCATTGTAATGGTCTTCCGCTCTAGATTCACTCTGCCTTTTTGACTTCTATTTGACAAGAGATCTAACACCCTGTTTGGCGCTCCAGCTTTCTCCTCCTACGTCTGGGGTCTGCTACCATTGTCATCAGGCTTCCATCACCAGCTTCTAAGCTGCCTCCCACTTACTTGCAATCTTTCTTATAGATTCTTCTAAAGATTTATCTTCTTACGTTCCCTTGGCAGTTCAGGCCTAGGCGGAAAAGGTTTTTTTCTTTTACAATTTTTAGCGATGGGTCCCGTCCTGGGAATATAGTCTCTTGTTCTCCCTTTTTGTTTTTGTTTTTTTTTGTTTTTTCTAGTCCTTCTCTTCCCACCCTTTGGGGACTACTTTGGGACGTCCCACGGTTTCCAGTGTCCTCCAATGCAGCCATAGAGAAAAGAAGATTTTGGGTACCCACCATAAAATCTGTTTCTCTGAGCCTTCATTGGGGGACACAGCTAGTGTATTGTATTTCAGTCACTTCTCCTTCTGCTTTCACACTAACTGCCCAACTCGTCACCGGTCGTTGGGTGTATACTACCGAGAAGGAGCTAATTTTTTTTTCTAGCATTGTGTCTGCCATCTAGTGGCACCAGCATACACCCATGGTTTCCTGTGTCCCCCAATGAAGGCTCTGAGAAGGAGATTTTATGGTGAGTGTCCAGAATGTTGTTGTTTGGGGTTTTTTTTTTTTTTTGGGGGGGGGGTTATTGAGCACAAAGAAACCTAATATGTGTGGTGTAAGCTGAGATCAGTCGTAAGGTTAGTTTTCATTTTTGAGCCTGCCACATACCCAGCAGATGATGGCTGTGATACACAGCCATCATCTGCCTCTAACAACGACCGCTGCTGTTAACCACCTTAAATGCCACTGTCAACATCTGGCAGCTGCATTTAAAGCGTGCAATCACGTGTTAAAATCCGTTAAGGAAACTAATAAAATACAAAAAAATCTATCAAATTTACCCCCTGTTCCCTCTATTAAAACTAGGGGAAAAATACTCGTGGTATCGCTGCATTCATAATGTCTGATCTATTATAATTAGAGATGAGTGGACCCATGGATGTTCGGTTCGGCGGGTACAGTTGGACTGTAGATAAAGTTTGCTTTGGGACTCGGACTTGACCTGAACCCCAATGGAAGTCACTGATTGGACAGTTGGGGTCTCCGTCCACATGCAGCCAGCCATAAACAGAGAACGTCCGGGGGCGGGTGGGCAGAGTTTTTCAATTTATTTTCTTTATCGTTCCTATGGGAGACCCAGACATTGGGTGTATAGCTTCTGCCTCCGGAGGACACACAAAGTACTACACTCAAAAGTGTAGCTCCTCCCTCTGAGCTTATACACCCCCTGGAGAACCAGATCTAGCCAGTTTATCGCTTTGTATTCAGGAGGCATACATCCACACATGCATTCTCATCTGATTTTTGATTTTTGGAAAGAGTTTGAAGAAAAGCGGGTCCAAGCCTGGACCCCCGGCATGTCCCTTCTCACCCCACTGTGTCGGCGGTGCTGTTAAGGTTGATTCCAAGGCTGGAGCCTTACATGCCGTGTTCCTTCACCATCCCTCCTGGGCTCTGGCTTGAAGTGGGAGCCAGCACGGTTCTCCATGCTTGGCAGGAGACCGGTCTCCATCCGCAGCCCTTCAGGATCCTGCTGGACCGGAGCACTCATCCTCAGGGACTTGGAACCCTGCGTCTCAGCAAGCTAAGTACCTGAGACGTTTATATATTGGGGGTCCCTGTACTTTATTGTTGTGGGAGAGTGTGCTGAGTGAGTTTTATGACATTTCCGGCGGGTTCTCTGGCTGTCGCCCGAGAACCGCGCCGATGGTGCCTGCGCGCCGGCCGCACCGCTCAAATTTAGGCCCCGGCTTCGCCGGAGGCCTACTTTCGATTTCACTGCCCTCGCATGTCATTCATGCAGAGGGACAGCGCGGCTCCGCCCAGCGGCCGTTCTGCACAGGGGAGGGACACTCCTCACTGGGTACATGTCTCCTCCCCTGTAAGTCTCTATGGCCCTCCAGATCCCGCTCCCAGAGTGAGTCCCGCCCCCTCTCTTCGCTCCGGCGGCCATTTTCTCAGCGTTTTTCCCTGCGATCAGCACTGGTCTGTAGCATCCCTGCTGAGGTGCTTGGAGGTCCGGGCTTCGGGATCTGGAAGGCACACAACACCGCTCCAGCGGTCTGGTAAGCCACAACCTCTGGTTGTGGACCTCTGTCTATACTCTCTGGGGGTCATTCTCTGGCAGAGCCCCCACTCCAGCAGCATGTCTCACACGAGGACCAAGGCTCCAAAGCTGTATTCAGTATGCGCTGCATGTAAGCTCCTACTGCCTGAACCGAGCACCTATCCACATTGTGATGCCTGCTCTAACTTGGCGGTGCCACAGCCTGGAATCGCACCCCCAGTGGTCTCTCCGGCTGCTCCGGCTCCTGTGGCTGAACCCCCGGCTTGGGTAGAATCCTTATCTAGGTCTATCTCCCAGTCTTTTGCCGACTCCATGGGACAGCTGTCCAGGACTTTGCTGAACATGCATCAGCCCCCTTCACAGGGTGCCTCTGCTGCTAGGGCTCTCTCAGGACCGGAGCTCACAGAGGATTCATCATCTGGTCCCAGACCCCGTCCTCCTAAGAGGAGACGCAGGGCTCCTTCTCCTTCCTCGTCCCGCGGCTCTTTTTCAGAAGCTGACTCGCAGGACGAGGAGGATGCCTTTACAGGGGGCTCGGAGGCTAACTCCATGTGCCCCATTGATCTGTCCGAAAGTGACTCAGATGTTAGTGATTTGATTGCGTCCAATAATTCAGTACTGGATCTCAATCCGCCAGTATCAGAGGAGCAACCCTCTCTGGCAGAAAAGCACCAGTTTACCTCGCCTAAGAGAACAAAGAGTGTATTCTTTAACCACTCCAGTTTTCAGGCCGCTGTGACCAAGCCTAGGGCCTGTCCTGACAAATGCTTCCCAAAGCGTGGTTCTGATGACCGTTTTCCCTTTCCACCTGAGGTGGTCAAGGAGTGGGCTCATTCACCAAAGGTAGACCCTCCGGTGTCTAGACTCTCAGCCCGGACCGTTGTATCAGTGGCTGATGGCACCTCTCTTAAAGATTCCACTGACCGCCAGGTTGACCTTCTGGCCAAATCTGTATATGAGGCGGCAGGGGCCTCGTTCTCCCCAACTTTTGCAGCAGTGTGGGCTCTCAAAGCAATCTCTGCTTCTCTAGAGGAGATGCATTCCCTCGCCAGGGAATCTATGCCCGAAATGGTTACCTTAACTTCCCAAGCTTCAGCTTTTTCATCCTATGCCATGTCTGCCATGCTGGAGGCTTCTTACCGCACTGCGGTGGCTTCGGCTAATTCCCTCGCTATCCGCAGGATCTTGTGGCTTCGAGAGTGGAAGGCAGATGCTTCTTCAAAGAAGTACCTTGCTGGACTCCCTTTTGCTGGGTCCAGGCTGTTCGGTGAACAGCTGGATGAAATTATTAAGGAAGCTACTGGCAGGAAGAGTACTTCCATGCCACAAACCAAAACCAGGAAACCTGTCCAGGGCAGGAATCAGTCGAGGTTTCGTTCCTTTCGTTCCTCCAGTTGGTCGTCCTCTAAGCCCTCGGCCTCGTCCACTAACTCAGCCAAGGACCAAAAATCCAACTGGCGCACAAAAGCGCGTCCACAGAAGACCGCAGGAGCTGCTGCCACTAAGGCAGCCTCCTCTTGACTATCTGTCCGCGCCAGCAACGTCCTTAGTCGGTGGCAGGCTCTCCCACTTTGGCGACGCGTGGTTTCAACACGTCTCCGATCAGTGGGTGCGGGATATCATCTCCCACGGCTACAGGATAGAATTCTCTTCCAACCCGCCAGACAGGTTTTTTCTGTCAACTCCCCCCTGCTCCAAGGCCGCCGCCTTCTCTCAGGCCGTGGCATCCTTGCAGGCCAACGGAGTAATTGTACCGGTTCCCGCCCGGGAACGGTTCAGAGGTTTCTACTCAAATCTCTTCCTAGTCCACAAAAAGGACGGTTCCTTCCGGCCCATCCTGGATCTCAAGCTTCTCAACAAGCATGTTCAGGTGCGGCATTTTCGCATGGAGTCTCTGCGGTCAGTCATTGCCTCAATGACCCAAGGGGATTTCCTGGCATCCATTGACATCAGAGATGCCTATCTGCATGTGCCAATTGCAGTTTCACACCAGCGTTGGCTACGTTTTGCAATCGGAGAGGAACATTTCCAATTCGTGGCTCTTCCCTTTGGGTTAGCCACGGCCCCTCGGGTATTCACCAAGGTCATGGCAGCAGTGGTTGCGGTTCTGCACCTCCAGGGGTTGGCAGTGATTCCTTACCTGGACGACCTTCTAGTCAAGGCTTCACCCAGCGCAGACTGTCAGCAAAGTGTCTCGCTCACTCTCGCCACTCTAGCTCAATTCGGGTGGCTTGTCAATCTGCCCAAATCCACTCTGACTCCGACCCAGAGGCTCACGTACCTAGGGATGCAGTTCGAGACTCTGCCGGCACTTGTGAAGTTGCCCTTAATCAAACAGCAGTCCCTCCAACTGGCGGTGCGCTCTCTGCTGAGGCCCCGCCGTTATTCCATCAGGCACCTGATGCAGGTGCTGGGTCAGATGGTGGTGTCAATGGAGGCTGTTCCCTTTGCCCAGTTCCATCTGCGTCCACTGCAGCTGGACATTCTCCGCTGTTGGGACAAGCGGCCTTCCTCCTTGCACAGGTTAGTGGCTCTGTCGCCACTGACCAGGAGCTCTCTTCAGTGGTGGCTTCGGCCCCTCTCTCTGTCTCAGGGACGCTCCTTCCTGGCCCCGTCCTGGGTGATACTCACCACGGATGCCAGTCTATCCGGCTGGGGAGCGGTATGTCTCCACCACCGAGCACAGGGCACTTGGACTCCGTCCGAGTCAGCCCTCTCGATCAATGTGCTGGAAACCATCGCCGTACTTCTGGCTCTCCTAGCTTTTCACCACCTATTGGCGGGCAAGCACATCCGAGTCCAGTCAGACAACGCGACAGCGGTTGCCTACATCAATCACCAAGGCGGGACACGCAGCCGCCTGGTAGGACACGCAGCCGCCTGGTAATGTTGGAGGTGCAACGCATCCTTCAATGGACGGAGGACTCCAAGTCCACCATATCCGCAGTCCACATCCCAGGCGTGGAAAACTGGGAGGCAGATTATCTCAGCCGTCAAACCGTGGACAGTGGCGAGTGGTCCCTGCATCCGGCAGTGTTTCAGTCAATCTGCCGCAAGTGGGGCACTCCGGACGTGGACCTAATGGCATCCCGTCCTAACAAGAAGGTTCCGGTTTACGTGGCTCGCTCCCACGATCCTCAGGCATTCGCCGCGGACGCTCTGGTTCAAGACTAGTCCCAGTTTCGTCTGTCCTACGTGTTTCCCCCTCTAGCTCTCTTGCCCAGAGTTCTGCGCAAGATCAGAATGGAGGGCCGTCGAGTCATCCTCATTGCTCCGGACTGGCCCAGGCGAGCTTGGTACCCAGACCTGCTCCATCTGTCCGTAGAGGTGCCGTGGCATCTTCCGGACCGTCCAGACCTTCTCTCACAAGGTCCGTTTTTCCGCCAGAATTCTGCGGCTCTCAGATTGACGGCGTGGCTCTTGAGTCCTGGATCTTGACAGCTTCTGGTATCCCCCCTGAAGTCATCTCCACTATGACTCGGGCCCGTAAGTCTTCCTCTGCCAAGATCTATCACAGGACTTGGAAAATTTTCCTGTCCTGGTGTCGCTCTTCCGGCCATCCTCCTTGGCCTTTTTCCTTGCTGACCCTTCTGTCCTTTCTACAGTCCGGTCTGCAGCTGGGACTGTCCCTCAACTCTCTCAAGGGACAAGTCTCGGCTCTGTCAGTGCTGTTGCAGCGGCGTATCACCCGGCTGGCTCAGGTCCGCATCTTCATGCAGGGCGCGTCTCACATCATTCCACCTTACCCGGCGGCCCTTGGATCCCTGGGACCTCAATTTTTTTCTCACGGTTTTGCAGAAACCCCCCCTTTGAGCCTCTTAGGGAGGTTTCTTTGTTTCGTCTTTCACAGAAAGTGGTCTTTCTACTGGCCATAACTTCCCTCAGGAGAGTCTCCGATTTGGCTGCGCTCTCTTCGGAGTCACCTTTTTTGGTTTTTCATCAAGACAAGGTGGTTCTTCGTCCGACTCTGGACTTTCTCCCTAAGGTGGTTTCTCCTTTCCACCTTAACCAGGACATTACCCTACCTTCCTTTTGTCCGGCTCCTGTTCATCGCTTTAAAAAAGCGTTGCAAACTCTGGATCTGGTGCCGTCTCTCCGGATCTATGTGTCTCGCACCGCTGCTCTTAGGCGGTGCACCTCTCTTTTTGTGCTAACCACAGGTCGGCGTAAGGGCCTCTCTGCTTCTAAGCCGACCTTAGCCCGTTGGATTAGGTCGACCATTTCGGATGCCTACCAGTGTTCTCAGGTGCCTCCCCCGCCGGGGATCAAGGCACACTCGACCAGAGCTGTCGGTGCCTCTTGGGCTTTCAGGCTACGGCTCAGCAAGTCTGTCAGGCTGCCACTTGGACTAGCCTGCATACCTTTTCAAAGCACTACCAAGTGCATGCTCATGCTTCGGCAGATGCGAGCTTGGGCAGACGCATCCTTCAGGCGGCTGTCGCCCATTTGTGAAGTTAGGCTCCGCCTACTTCTTAGTTTTTCCGTTTATTTCCACCCATGGACTGCTTTGAGACGTCCCAATGTCTGGGTCTCCCATAGGAACGATAAAGAAAAAGAGAATTTTGTTACTTACCGTAAATTCTTTTTCTTATAGTTCCGTATTGGTAGACCCAGCACCCTCCCTGTTGCCTGTTGGCAGTTTCTTGTTCCGCGTGTTATTACCGGTTGTTGTCGTGGACAGAGTCTCCGGTTGTTCCGGTTCTTGCTCTGTTTTTACTTGTGGGTGGCTATTCTCCTTCAGCTTTTGCACTAAACTGGCTAGATCTGGTTCTCCAGGGGGTGTATAAGCTCAGAGGGAGGAGCTACACTTTTGAGTGTAGTACTTTGTGTGTCCTCCGGAGGCAGAAGCTATACACCCAATGTCTGGGTCTCCCAATACGGAACTATAAGAAAAAGAATTTACGGTAAGTAAACAAAATTCTCTTTTTTTTTTTTTGTTTTTTGTTTTTTTTTCATTGTCCACTGCTGAGAAAATAAGCTGGACAAATTTTGGCATCTCAATAATCTTACTGATTGGGTAAATCCATTATGCCATTTGGTTAGATTAACTGCACAATGCATGCTGGAAAAACAGGACCCCAGAACAGAATTGCAGGGTTTTGTTTTTGTCTTTTCATCCTCCCATACAATATATGGCAAAATGAATGGCGCTATTCAAAACTACAACTTGCCGCACAAAAAAAAAAAAAAAAAGTGATATAGATTGAAAAGTACAAAAGGTTTAGCTTTTTAGGTGTGTTTGGGGTCATTGCCCTGTTGAAAAATAAATGATGGTCCAGAGATAAAAGTGGACGATTACTGGCCAGAACCCTACATCCCAGATATGCACAAACTCCAATACTCTCGCTAAACTCACAGACAGGAACTCAGATCCACTCCACCCCTGACATACTAGAAGAATTTAGAACCTACTATGCAAAACTTTACAACATCCCAACTCCACATGCCCCATTATCTGACATGAGACACCATAACATCTTAGAATACCTCAATAAATATGCACCAGACCCTCTTGAGGATACAGAGGCTGAGAGCCTAGAAGAGGATTTCTCAGACACTGAACTAGGTGATGCTATTAAAGCCCTTAAAGTTGGCCAAAGTCCTTGCCCCGACGGGTTTACTCCCCGGTTCTACAAAATATGTGGAGAAGCCTGTAGCTCTATAATGTTGAAAGCCTTTAACTCCATAACAAAAACATGCCAGTTCCCTAAACAAACACTTCAAGCCCGAATAACAGTAATCCCAAAACCTGGCAGGGATCCACTAACTTGCGCCAATTACAGACCTATCTCATTAATAAACGTGGATATTAAACTATACTCTAAAATGATAGCTTTGAGATTAGGCCCCTACATTCCCAAGCTGATACACAAAGACCAGGTAGGATTTGTTCCAGGGAGGGAGGCGCGTGATAATACAATCAGAACCCTGTCTTTGGTAGCCCAAGCCCGACAACGCCAGACTCCAATGTGCCTCTTGACAGTCGATGCCGAAAAAGCATTTGACAGAGTCCATTGGGGCTTTTTAGAAGCCACGCTGCAGGCAATTGGCGTCCGTTCGCGCTTACTACAATGGGTAAAGGCCCTATACCGTGAACCAACGGCACAAGTGGGCGTGAACGGACGCCTGTCAACCCCATTCAATATTGGAAATGGCACCAGACAGGGATGCCCTCTATCACTATACCTATACATTTTGGTAATGGAATCCCTGGCAAACGCGCTTAGGAAAAACCCCTCGATAAAGGGGTTACAGATAGGACCAACGTCTCATAAACTGGCACTGTTTGCAGATGACCTCCTGATATATGTGACACAACCAAGGATTAGCTTACCCGCCATACTACAGGAGTTTGAGACTTTTGGTGGACTCTCCAACTTTAAAGTAAACCTACAAAAAACAGATCCTAAACGTATTGCTACCGTCGGTGGAAGAGGATGCCCTCAAACCCGTTTTTCCCTTTAAGTGGAACAGCAATTGCATAAAATATTTGGGTATCAGGATACCTTCTAAACACCAAGACCTATATGAACATAATTTTCCAGACCTTTTAAAAAACATACAAAATGACCTCACGGCTTGGCATAACCTCCCCATCTCGTGGTTTGGCAGAGTCAATACAATTAAAATGGATGTCCTACCCAAAATACTATATATGTTCCAAACAATCCCATTGAATCTAGGAGAAAACTTCTTCCTCAAGTTAAAAAAGATGATCAGCAATTTTGTATGGCGAGGTACCAGACCCCGACTGAAATACTCCATGTTGAACAGGTCTCGCTGGGGCGGAGGGGTGGGGCTACCTGATTTTAAAGCGTACCATGCGGCGTCGGTGGGCAATTGAATACTGGATCTCCTCCATAACAGGGACAGAAAATTGTGGGTAGAGATTGAATGTGATCTTCACGCAACCATGACGCAGGGAATCTTCTGGTTATCATCTAGAATCAACTTGGAGACCCTGGGAATTTCCCCAATTCTCTTTGTCTCTGGCTACTGCATGGAGGAGGGCCAATAGGCGATATAGGCTGACAGGGGAACCGGGCCCTATGACACCACTGGTGGGCAACCCTGCATTCCAATGCTGGCTTCACGAAATCCGTCCCAGCTTGATTTCAATGCCAACGGGAAGGATCCCACGTGTTAAAGATGTCATTACTCAACAGGGTTGCAGACCACTGATGTCCTTGCTAGATGACCGGCCAAGAGAGCCAAGTCATTGGTTTCAATACTTACAACTACGTAGCTTTGTAGACTCTCTATCTCCGAGATCTGAGATGCATAAGGACTTAACTCCATTTGACAGATTATGTTTCCTTCGAGAAACACCTCCCCACACAGTCTCGATAATCTACAACATAACAGTGTCTGGAGGGACGGGGGGGACCTGCCCGAGTATGTAGGGCAATGGCAGTCAGAACTGAGAAAGACTTTTTCCAAAGAACAGTGGTATAAGTCCTTTAACCTAACACACAAATCCACCATCTCATGTAGAATGCAGGAACTCAACTATAAAATCCTCGCATGGTGGTACAGGACACCCGCCAGGCTCCACAGAATGTTTCCAGAGGTCTCAGACACTTGCTGGAGGTGTCAGTCCTCTGTGGGCACAATGTTACATGTTTGGTGGTCTTGTCCAGGGATTATGGGAAGACGTCTTTGCTCTCTATAATCATTTACATCAAGTGGGAGTGACACCCTCGCCGGAAGTGGCACTCTTCTCAATGTACGGGGGGGCAATCTCTAAGGCGAAGAGAGGTCTGCTCTCATACTTCATGATCTCAATGAGACAGATCATACCGAAACATTGGAGGTCCACTTATACATTGAGAAGAGCAGACTGGGTGGGGGCTATGGATGCCCTGAGACGTTTGGAAGAGATAAGAGCATTTGATGAAGGGAGAGACTCACTATGCTTTTCCACCTGGTATCCGTGGCTTCAATTCAGAGAAACACAACAATTCCAATCCTGGTTACACACGGGCACGCTGCCACACTGATGTTTGGCGGGGCGAAGTGGCCCTCCTGATGGGAGGGTGGTGTGGTGCGACGTCACAGAACCCTACAGAATCTCCCCTTCTCTCTTTCTCGTGTTTTCCTTCTTTCTCTTCTCTTTCTCCCTCTTCTTCTCCTTTCATCCCTTGCTTTTCTTTCTTTCCCCTCTTTTCCTTCTCTTGCTTATCTAATTAGTGTACATAGGTTTACTTGTTGAAATATATGGCAAGATTATACAGAATGATATTGGCATCTACATATTAAATAGAACAAAAGATAAACGATTGATATATACTTGGGATAAGATGTCATTAAGGATGTTATGAAGAATTTTTCTTGTAAGACCTACGATAAAGTTCACTGTAGTATATGCTGTATAAGATTTAAATGCCCAGACCAAACTGCAACTTTTCCATATTCTGTAAAACCGGGCACTACAAAATTATCTAAATTCATGCTTTGTTATATAATTTTTCTTGAAAACAATTAAGAAATATTAAACGAAAAATAAATGATGGTCCAACTAAACGCAAACCCGATGGAATAGCATGCCGCTGCAAGATGCTGTGGTAGCCATGCTGGTTCTGTATGCCTTCAATTTTGAATAAATCCCCAACAGTGTCACCAGCAAAGCACCCCCACACCATCACACCTCCTCCTCCATGCTTCACGGTGGGAACCAGACATGTAGGTCCATCCGTTCACCTTTTCTACAAAGACACGGTAGTTGGATCCAAAGATCTCAGATTTGGGCTGATCAGACCAAAGCACAGATTTCCACTGGTCTAATGTCCATTCCTTGTGTTCTTTAGCCCAAACAGGTCTCCTAAACTTGTCTGTCCTTAGCAGTGGTTTCCTAGCAGCTATTTTACAAAGGCCTGCTGCACAAAGTCTCCTCTTAAAGGGGTTATCCGGCTTATTTTGGCTTTTTCTTTTATTATTTCCCTATTGCTCTACATTGGGGCAGGTAAGTAGATAGTGACCACTTACCTGCCCTGCTGTCAGCCCCTCTCCCCCGGCTCAGAGTGGTCATGTGACCACTCCTGCCGCGATTTTGCTGCTTCCGGTCATTTCATGTCAACATGTTGACATGCAAATCTGGGAACAGCATGTTGCCGCCCTGCTGGGTGGGTACAGTGCGTGGAGTCCCCGCCTCCCTTCCCTGCACCCTCCCACACATTCCCCCGCACCCTTTACTCTCCCCGCAACCTCCCCTGGCACTGCTGTGGGGTCTGTGAGCTGAGGGGAGGGGCCTGGCGGCGTCTGCCCACGGTGTCACCGCCAGCATCGGACCCCCTGCTCAGGATCGCTCATTCAAATGTATCGGCATCTGATGCCGATACATTTGAAAGCACTGATGAGATGCCGTATGTCCGCTGTTATTATGGAACATGTCCTATTCTGTTCCGTAATAACGGACCGTGACTCAATACAAGTCAATGGGCCCGCAAAATCCCTGGAAGCCACACAGAAGCACTTCCATGTGAACTCCGTCGGGTGCCCGTGCAATCTGTGTCCTGGTCCCTGCGACTGCCCGCACTGCAGTGTGTCAGTGTCTGCCCGCACTGCGGTATCAGCAGCTTCTCACACTGCAGTGCGGGCAGCCGTGGGGATGATGAGCGCTGGTGTCAGGAGGTTAGATGAGATCATTACCTGCTGTGACTATCTCCTGCACTCTTGACGTCAGCGCTGTCACTGCCTTCTATGCCCGCCACGTTCTCATGTCATGTCTCGCAGGCGGCCCGAGACTGTCACTAGCGGTGACGTCACAGGCTCCCACAATACTGCTGAGAACAGGGCGGGCATAGAAGTCAGTGACAGCGCTGACGTCAGGAGTGCAGGAGATCGTCACAGATTGTCATGATCTCATCTAACCTCCTGATGGCCACTAGTTTTTCTTTACTTAGCTGCTTTTTTTCTTGCCATAATACAAATTCTAACAGTCTATTCAGTAGGACTATCAGCTGTGTATCCACCAGACTTCTGCACAACACAACTGGTGGTCCCAACCCCATTTATAAGGCATGAAATCCCACTTAAACCTGACAGGGCACACCTGTGAAGTGAAGACCATTTCCGGTGACTACCTCCTGAAGCTCATCAAGAGAATGCCAAGAGTGCGCAGAGCAGTAATCAAAGCAAAAGGTGGCTACTTTGACGAACCTAGAATAAAGACACATTTTCAGTTGTTTCACACTTTTTTGTTAAGTATTTCGTTCCACATGTGTTAAATCATAGTTTTGATGCCTTCAATGTGAATCTACAATTTTCAGAGTCATGAAAATAAAGCAAACTCTTTGAATGAGAAGTGTGTCCAAACTTTTGGTCTGTACTGTTCATTTTCAACCAGTTAATGACCCCCGGTTATGTTTAGGACTCCCCCAGTCCTCATCCTTTTTATACATTTTGTAATCTTTAGCACAATTTTTTTTTTGTCCCGTCTTTCTTTCTCCGTGTTGCAGGGACTCGACCTCTCTCTACTGGCACAGTAATGTCATAGTAGACCGAATCCAGAGCGACAAATTAAAAACCTTGACGGGTCGCGTGTACCAGCTCATAGGAGACATGGATACAGAAACCATGAACCATGTCGGTATGTGAACGGGCAGCGAGCAAAGGGGGAAAAGTGTCTGAAGGAAGAGCGATTTCTGATAACGTCTGTTATGTCAGGGTATCCGCCATGGCTGATCATTAAATTCTTGGATGGGTTTCCGGAGGATTGGAAGAGCTATGTCAGATTCTTCTGCGAGGTGGAAGAGAGGTTAGTGGATTGGTCGTGTTCTAATTCTTTTTATTCTAATGTATATTTGGTTATTTAACGCCTTTGTGCACCATGACGTAACTGTACGCCACAGTCAGGCTCAGGAGCTGAGTCCATGACACCCCGAGCAGCCAACAGAGCAGCCCCAGATAGCACTGTCGGTGTCTTGTACACCAGAAACCATCGTCCTAATCCTACTCTATACTGGGAAGATGCTGGCTGTGTTACACCGCCGACATCCTCGTATAACGTTTTTTGCTTCAAGCAATGTCGATTAAACATTTAAGTGCCATTGTCAATGTCTGAGGGGTTGTCCGAGACTTGGATATTGATGACCTAGCCTTAGGATCACTCATCAATATTGGGTAGGTATTGTACCCCCACTGATCAGCTTTCCCACATGCAGCTTCCTCCTACATACATACAGTCCCATTTAAATAACATCACTCCATTCTTTCCAGTCCCCTCCAGCATAGATTTAATTGTAAAAAGAGATCACACCCCTCTAGAGTTCAGCAAAACGATTTACAGGACCCTGGTTTAGCGGACAGTTCAATAGTTGTGACCTACGGACCAGACCACTGCAAACACCCTCGTACCTACCAAAATCTTTGGCTCTTTTCTTCACTAGTCGGCCCAGTATAACGTCACGCGTACTTCACACTGCAGCTCCATCTTTGAGTTTATCTTTCATATCAGCCCCCACTGCTCAGCTCCAATCTTACACTATATCACTCCTCTCATCTGTAGATATTATTGCAGTATATCACTCCTCTCATCTGTAGATATTATTGCAGTATATCACTCCTCTCATCTGTAGACATGATTGCAGTATATCACTCCTCTCATCTGTAGACATGATTGCAGTATATCACTCCTCTCATCTGTAGACATTATCACAGTATATCACTCCACTCATCTGTAGACATTATCAAAGTATATCACTCCTCTCATCTGTAGACATTTGTGCAGTATATCACTTCTCTCATCTGTAGACATGTTTGCAGTATATCACTCCTCTCATCTGTAGACATTATTGCAGTATATCACTCCTCTCATCTGCAGACATTATCGCAGTATATCACTTTTCTCATCTGTAGACATGATTGCAGTATATCACTCTCATCTGTAGACATTATCGCAGTATATCACTCCACTCATCTGTAGACATTATCAAAGTATATCCTCTCATCTGTAGACATTTGTGCAGTATATCACTTCTCTCATCTGTAGACATGATTGCAGTATATTACTCCTCTCATCTGTAGACATGATTGCAGTATATCACTCCTCTCATCTGCAGACATTATCGCAGTATATCACTTTTCTCATCTGTAGACATGATTGCAGTATATCACTCTCATCTGTAGACATTATCGCAGTATATCACTCCACTCATCTGTAGACATTATTGCAGTATATCACTCCTCTCATCTGTAGACATTATCGCAGTATATCACTTTTCTCATCTGTAGACATGATTGCAGTATATCACTCCACTCATCTGTAGACATTATTGCCGTATATCACTCATTTCATCTGTAGACATTATTACAGTATATCACTCCTCTGATCTGTAGACATCACTGCAGTATGTCACTCATATCAGCCCTTCCTCCCCAATCTACAGCCCCATTTTGCAATATAGCTCTCCTTTTATCCTCCCTATGTACAGTGCCTTGCAAAAGTATCCATACCCCAATTAACTTTTCCACATTTTTTTACACTTTTACAAGCTTAATTGTATTTTATAGGGATTTTGTGTAGTATACCAACACAAAGTAGTATTTGTGAAATGTAAAGGAAACTTCACCAGCTTTTTTTTTTTCATTTTATGAATATATAAACCTGAAAATTGTGACGTGAACTTGTATTCAGTTAATACTTTGTAGGACCACCTTTTGCTGCAATTACTGCTGCAGGTCTTTTGGGGTCTGTCGCTCCAGCTTTGCACATCCAGAGGATGCTGCCACCACCATGTGTGAAGGTGGGGATGGTTTCAAGGTGATGTGAAATGTTGATTTTCTGCCACACAGAGTTTTGCATTTATTCCAAAAAGATCTCCTTTGGTCTCATCAACCAGATCACGTTCCTCCACATGGTTGCTGTGTCCTCTACATGACTTTGTGCAAACAGGCCTTGTTATGGCTTTCAGAAATGTCTTTCTTCTTGCCCCTCTTCCATAAAGGCCTAATTTGTGGCGTACATGACTAATAGTCATCCTGTGGTCAGATTCTCCCCCTGAGCTGTGATCTCTGCAGCTCCTCCAGTGACTATGGGTCTCTTTGGCTGCTTCTCTTATCAGTGCTCTCCAAGCTTGGGATGTCCGTTTCGGTGGACGGCCATGTCTTGGTAGGTTTGTAGTTGTGACATACGTCTTCCATTTCTTTGTCGCTCTATTGGGAGACCCAGACAATTGGGTGTATAGCTACTGCCTCCGGAGGCCACACAAAGTATTACACTTAAAAGTGTAAGGCCCCTCCCCTTCTGCCTATACACCCCCCGTGGGATCACGGGCTCCTCAGTTTTCATGCTTTGTGCGAAGGAGGCTAACATTCACGCATAGCTCCACTGTTTAGTCAGCAGCAGCTGCTGACTTTGTCGGATGGAAGAAAAGAGGGCCCATACTAGGGCCCCCAGCATGCTCCCTTCTCACCCCACTTTTGTCGGAGGTGTTTGTTAAGGTTGAGGTACCCATTGCGGGTACGGAGGCTGGAGCCCACATGCTGCTTTCCTTCCCCATCCCCTTAGGGCTCTGGGTGAAGTGGGATCCTATCGGTCTCCAGGCACAGGAGACCGTGCTCCGTCCACAGCCCTGGGGATCTGCTGGACATGGAGCTGAGTATCGTCAGGGACAGGGCCCTGCTACATTAAGGTACTCTGTGTCCCCGTACAAATCGCGCACACACACACCAGCATTGCTGGGTGTGTTAGTGCGCCGGGGGCAGCAGCGCGGGGCGCTTGTGCTATACTCAATGCAGCTTGCTGAGTGAGTTTATGTGTTAGGAACTACCGCGCCGGCCGCTGATGGCGGTTTTTACAGCAGCGCTGCGGCGCGGCTGGGACTTGTGGTGCGCCGGGGACTTCCGCGCTGGCCGCGCTTATACGGCGGCCGCGCTTATAAATCGAGTCCCCGGCTTTTGCGGCCTAGTTCCGTTTCGTTCCCGCCCCCAGGCCTGCCAGTCAGGGGAAGGGCGGGACGCTGTGCTGAACTTCAGCGCCGAGGGCTGGAGTCTGCTTAGCATACTCCAACCCCCCTCACTGGGCACAGTGGGACGACAGTTTCCCGCACTTTGTCTGGGGCACGCCCACGGCCCGCCCCTCTTCACAGGACGCTGGCAGCCATTCCTGTTTGCAGTCTCAGTGCAGAGGGGAGACAAGCTCTGGGAGACCCAGACACGGGATTCTGGCGACCACACACCCGCTTGGAGCGGGCGGTAAGCGGCACCTCGGGTGCTGACACCACTTGTGCTGAAGTGTTCATTTGTATATGCTTGTATTCTATACATTGCACTGTACGGTCGCTATTCTTGGCTATATACCCTCCTAGATTGCTAGACAACATGTCGTCTGCAAAAAGCAAGGGGGCCAAGACACAGGCTTTCTATGCTACCTGTACCGCATGTGCGGCTGTTCTACCGTCTGGTGCCACTGACCCCCATTGTGTGCATTGTTCGGCCCCTGTGGCACTTGCTCAGCCGGGGCCTCTGCTAGAGGTGGCCCAAGGAGAACCACCTGTGAACACTGTCCAGGTGACAGGGACGGAGTTTGCAGTTTTTGCTGATAGATTGTCTGTGACTATGACTAAAATCCTTGAGACTTTGCAGTCCAGACCGGTACCTCAGACCATGGGCACTGTGGATTCAATGCTCCCTGGCCCCCCTCATTTGGAACAAATCCGTGCTCCGGGGGGGTCCCATGCATCCCGGGGTGATGGCTCTGACACGGACGACAGTCCCAGACAGCCTAAGCGAGCTCGCTATGAGCGACCCTCGACTTCATCACACTGGTCAGGGTCCCAGCAAGAGGACTCTCTATATGATGAGGCAGAGGTAGCTGATCAGGATTCTGATCCTGAGACCGCTCTCAATCTGGATACACCTGATGGGGACGCAATAGTGAATGATCTCATAGCGTCCATCAATAAAATGTTGGATATTTCTCCCCTAAGTGGAGGAGTCAGCTTCACAGCAGGAGAAATTCCATTTCAGGTATCCCAAGCGTAAATTGAGTACTTTTCTGGACCACTCTGACTTTAGAGAGTCAGTCCAGAAACACCACGCTTATCCGGATAAGCGTTTCTCCAAACGTCTTAAGGATACACGTTATCCCTTTCCCCCTGATGTGGTCAAGAGCTGGACCCAGTGTTCAAAGGTGGATCCCCCAATCTCCAGGCTTGCGGCTAGATCCATAGTGGCAGTGGAAGATGGGGCTTCACTTAAAGATGCCACTGACAGACAGATGGAACTCTGGTTGAAATCCATCTATGAAGCTATCGGCGCGTCGTTTGCTCCAGCATTCGCAGCCGTATGGGCACTCCAAGCTATTTCAGCTGGTCTTGCGCAGGTTGACACTGTCACACGTACATCTGGTCCGCAAGTAGCGTCCTTAACCTCTCAAATGTCTGCATTTGCGTCTTACGCTATTAATGCTGTCCTAGACTCTACGAGCCGTACGGCAGTGGCGTCCGCCAACTCCGTGGTTTTACGCAGAGCCTTGTTGTTAAGGGAATGGAAGGCAGATTCTGCTTCCAAGAAGTGCTTAACCAGTTTGCCATTTTCTGGTGACAGACTGTTTGGGGAGAGATTGGATGAAATCATTAAACAGTCCAAGGGTAAGGATTCATCCTTACCTCAGCCCAGACCAAATAAACCCCAACAGAGAAGGGGACAGTCGAGGTTCCGGTCCTTTCGAGGCTCGGGCAGGTCCCAATTCTCCTCGTCCAAAAGGACTCAAAAGGATCAGAGGAGCTCAGATTCTTGGCGGGCTCAGTCACGCCCAAAGAAAGCAGCCGGAGGAACCGCTACCAAGGCGGCTTCCTCATGACTTTCGGTCTCCTCTCTCCGCATCCTCTGTCGGTGGCAGGCTCTCCCGCTTTGGCGACATTTGGCTGCCACATGTCAAAGACCGTTGGGTGAGAGACATTCTGTCTCACGGGTACAGGATAGAGTTCAGTTCTCGTCCTCCAACTCGATTCTTCAGAACTTCTCCGCCTCCCAACCGAGCGGATGCTCTTCTGCAGGCGGTGTGCTCTTTAAAGGCAGAAGGAGTGGTGATCCCTGTTCCTCTTCAGGAGCAAGGTCACGGCTTTTACTCCAATTTGTTTGTGGTACCAAAAAAGGACGGGTCTTTCCGTCCTGTTCTGGATCTAAAACTGCTCAACAAGCATGTGAAAACCAGGCGGTTCCGGATGGAATCCCTCCGCTCCGTCATCGCCTCAATGTCTCAAGGAGATTTCCTAGCATCAATAGACATCAAAGATGCTTATCTCCACGTGCCGATTGCTCCAGAGCACCAGCGTTTTCTACGCTTCGTTATAGGAGACGAACACCTTCAGTTCGTAGCCCTGCCTTTCGGTCTGGCGACAGCCCCAAGGGTCTTCACCAAGGTCATGGCAGCAGTAGTAGCAGTCCTGCACTCTCAGGGTCACTCTGTGATCCCTTACTTGGACGATCTACTTGTCAAGGCACCCTCTCAAGAGGCATGCCAACACAGCCTGAACGTTGCGCTGGAGACTCTCCAGAGTTTCGGGTGGATCATCAACTTTGCAAAGTCAAATCTGACCCCAACCCAATCAATAACATACCTTGGCATGGAGTTTCATACACTCTCAGCGATAGTGATGCTTCCGCTGGACAAACAGCGTTCACTACAGACAGGGGTGCAATCTCTCCTTCAGGGCCAGTCGCACCCCTTGAGACGCCTCATGCACTTCTTGGGGAAGATGGTAGCAGCAATGGAGGCAGTCCCTTTCGCGCAGTTTCATCTGCGTCCACTACAATGGGACATTCTCCGCCAATGGGACGGGAAGTCGACGTCCCTAGACAGGAACGTCTCCCTTTCTCAGGCGGCCAAGGATTCTCTTCAGTGGTGGCTTCTTCCCACCTCATTGTCAATAGGAAAGTCTTTCCTACCCCCATCCTGGGCGGTGGTCACAACGGACGCGAGTCTGTCAGGGTGGGGAGCAGTTTTTCTCCACCACAGGGCTCAAGGTACGTGGACTCAGCAAGAGTCCACCCTTCAGATCAATGTTCTGGAAATCAGAGCAGTGTATCTTGCCCTACAAGCCTTCCACCAGTGGCTGGAAGGCAAGCAGATCCGAATTCAGTCGGACAACTCCACAGCGGTGGCATACATCAACCACCAAGGAGGGACACGCAGTCGGCAAGCCTTTCAGGAAGTCCGGCGGATTCTGACGTGGGTGGAAGACACGGCATCCACCATATCCGCAGTTCACATCCCGGGCGTAGAAAACTGGGAAGCAGATTTCCTCAGTCGCCAGGGTATGGACGCAGGGGAATGGTCTCTTCACCCGGACGTGTTTCAGGAAATTTGTCGCCGCTGGGGGAGGCCGGACGTCGACCTAATGGCGTCCCGGCACAACAACAAGGTCCCGGCCTTCATGGCACGGTCTCACGATCTCAGAGCTCTGGCGGCGGACGCCTTAGTTCAAGATTGGTCGCAGTTCCGGCTGCCTTATGTGTTCCCACCTCTGGCGCTGTTGCCCAGAGTGCTACGCAAGATCAGGTCCGACTGCCGCCGCGCCATCCTCGTCGCTCCAGACTGGCCAAGGAGGTCGTGGTACCCGGATCTGTGGCATCTCACGGTAGGACAACCGTGGGCACTACCAGACCGGCCAGACTTGCTGTCTCAAGGGCCGTTTTTCCATCAGAATTCTGCGGCCCTGAGCCTGACTGTGTGGCCATTGAGTCCTGGATCCTAGCGTCTTCAGGATTATCTCAAGAGGTCATTGCCACCATGAGACAGGCTAGGAAACTAACCTCTGCCAAGATCTACCACAGGACGTGGAAGATATTCTTAGCTTGGTGCTCTGCTCAGGAAGTTTCTCCCTGGCCATTTGCTTTGCCTACTTTTCTTTCCTTCCTGCAATCCGGGTTGGAAAAAGGTCTGTCGCTCGGCTCCCTTAAGGGACAAGTCTCTGCGCTATCTGTATTTTTTCAGAAGCGCCTAGCACGACTTCCTCAGGTACGCACGTTCCTGCAAGGGGTTTGTCATATCGTCCCTCCTTACAAGCGGCCGTTAGAGCCCTGGGATCTGAACAGGGTTCTAATTGCTCTTCAGAAGCCGCCTTTCGAGCCTTTGAGGGATGTTTCCCTGTCTCGCCTTTCTCAGAAAGTGGTTTTTCTTGTAGCGGTCACGTCTCTTCGGAGAGTGTCCGAGCTAGCAGCGCTGTCATGCAAATCTCCCTTCCTGGTATTTCACCAGGATAAGGTGGTGCTGCGCCCGATTCCGGAGTTTCTCCCTAAGGTGGTATCCCCCTTTCATCTCAATCAGGATATCTCCTTACCTTCTTTGTGTCCTCGTCCAGTTCATCAATGTGAAAAGGATTTGCATATGTTGGATCTGGTGAGAGCACTCAGAATCTACATTTCCCGCACGGCTCCTCTGCGCCGCTCGGATGCACTTTTTGTCCTTGTCGCTGGCCAGCGTAAAGGGTCGCAAGCTTCCAAATCCACCCTGGCTCGGTGGATTAAGGAACCAATTCTTGAAGCCTACCGTTCTGCGGGGCTTCCGGTTCCCTCAGGGCTGAGAGCCCATTCTACCAGAGCCGTGGGTGCGTCCTGGGCATTACGGCACCAGGCTACGGCTCAGCAGGTGTGCCAGGCGGCTACCTGGTCGAGTCTGCACACTTTTACCAAGCATTATCAGGTGCATACCTATGCTTCGGCGGACGCCAGCCTAGGTAGACAAGTCCTTCAGGCGGCGATTGCCCACCTGTAGAAAAGGGTCGTTTTTACGGCCCTATCATGAGGTATTATTTTACCCACCCAGGGATTGCTTTTGGACATCCCAATTGTCTGGGTCTCCCAATAGAGCGACAAAGAAGAAGGGAATTTTGTTTACTTACCGTAAATTCCTTTTCTTCTAGCTCTAATTGGGAGACCCAGCACCCGCCCCTGTTTTTTTGTATACACATGTTGTTCAGGTTGAATGGTTTCAGTTCTCCGATATTCCTTCGGATTGAATTTACTTAAACCAGTTTATTGGCTTTCCTCCTTCTTGCTTTTGCACTAAAACTGAGGAACCCGTGATCCCACGGGGGGTGTATAGGCAGTAGGGGAGGGGCCTTACACTTTTAAGTGTAATACTTTGTGTGGCCTCCGGAGGCAGTAGCTATACACCCAATTGTCTGGGTCTCCCAATTAGAGCTAGAAGAAAAGGAATTTACGGTAAGTAAACAAAATTCCCTTCTTTTGGATGATTGATTGAACAGTGCTCTGTGAAAAGTTCAGAGCTTGAGCTTATTCTTTTTATAACCTAACTAACCCTGCTTTACTCTTCTCCACAACTTTATCCCTGACCTGTCTGTTGTGCTCCTTGGTTTTCATGATGCTGATTGATCTCTAATATTCTCACACAAACCTCTGAGGCCTTCACAGTACAGTTGTAGTTATACATAGAATACATTACACACTGGTGGACTCCATTTGCTAATTAGTTAACTTCTATTGGCAATTGCCCACTCAGGATTTTATTTAATGGCATCAGACTACAGGGGGCTGAATACAAATGCATGTCAGTTTTCAGATTCCTGCAGTACACCACTCCATTTTAGCCTCTCTGTATACAGCCTCATCCTGCAGTGCATCACTCCATTTTATCCCCTCTGTATACAGCCTCATCCTGCAGTGCATCGCTCCAGTTTATCCCCTCTGTATACAGCCGAAATCTTGCAGTACATCCCTCCAGTTTATCCCCTCTGTATACAGCCTGATCCTGCAGTGCATCACTCCAGTTTATCCCGTCTGTATACAGCCTGATCCTGCAGTACATCACTCCAGTTTATCCCCTCTGTATACAGCCTCATCCTGCAGTACATCACTCCATTTTATCCCCTCTGTATACAGCCGAAATCTTGCAGTACATCACTCCAGTTTATCCCCTCTGTATACAGCCTCATCCTGCAGTGCATCACTCCAGTTTATCCCCTCTGTATACAGCCTCATCCTGCAGTGCATCACTCCATTTTATCCCCTCTGTATACAGCCTGATCCTGCAGTACATCACTCCAGTTTATCCCCTCTGTATACAGCCTCATCCTGCAGTACATCACTCCATTTTATCCCCTCTGTATACAGCCTCATCCTGCAGTGCATCACTCCATTTTATCCCCTCTGTATACAGCCTCATCCTGCAGTGCATCACTCCATTTTATCCCCTCTGTATACAGCCTCATCCTGCAGTGCATCGCTCCAGTTTATCCCCTCTGTATACAGCCGAAATCTTGCAGTACATCCCTCCAGTTTATCCCCTCTGTATACAGCCTGATCCTGCAGTACATCACTCCAGTTTATCCCGTCTGTATACAGCCTGATCCTGCAGTACATCACTCCAGTTTATCCCGTCTGTATACAGCCTGATCCTGCAGTACATCACTCCAGTTTATCCCCTCTGTATACAGCCTCATCCTGCAGTACATCACTCCTTTTATCCCCTCTGTATACAGCCGAAATCTTGCAGTACATCACTCCAGTTTATCCCCTCTGTATACAGCCTCATCCTGCAGTGCATCACTCCATTTTATCCCCTCTGTATACAGCCTGATCCTGCAGTACATCACTCCAGTTTATCCCCTCTGTATACAGCCTCATCCTGCAGTACATCACTCCATTTTATCCCCTCTGTATACAGCCTCATCCTGCAGTGCATCACTCCATTTTATCCCCTCTGTATACAGCCTCATCCTGCAGCACATCACTGCATTTTATCCCCTCTGTATACAGCCTCATCCTGCAGATCATCACTCCATTTTATCCCCTCTGTATACAGCCTCATCCTGCAGTGCATCACTCCATTTTATCCCCTCTGTATACAGCCTCATCCTGCAGTACATCACTCCATTTTATCCCCTCTGTATACAGCCTCATCCTGCAGTACATCACTCCATTTTATCCCCTCTGTATACAGCCTGATCCTGCAGTACATCACTCCAGTTTATCCCCTCTGTATACAGCCGAAATCTTGCAGTACATCACTCCATTTTATCCCTCTGTATACAGCCTCCTTCTGTAGTACATCACTCCATTTTATCCCCTCTGTATACAGCCTGATCCTGCAGTACATCACTCCAGTTTATCCCCTCTGTATACAGCCGAAATCTTGCAGTACATCACTCCATTTTATCCCTCTGTATACAGCCTCCTTCTGTAGTACATCACTCCATTTTATCCCCTCTGTATACAGCCTCATCCTGCAGTACATCACTCCTTTTATCCCCTCTGTATACAGCCGAAATCTTGCAGTACATCACTCCAGTTTATCCCCTCTGTATACAGCCTCATCCTGCAGTGCATCACTCCATTTTATCCCCTCTGTATACAGCCTGATCCTGCAGTACATCACTCCAGTTTATCCCCTCTGTATACAGCCTCATCCTGCAGTACATCACTCCATTTTATCCCCTCTGTATACAGCCTGATCCTGCAGTACATCACTCCAGTTTATCCCCTCTGTATACAGCCTCATCCTGCAGTACATCACTCCATTTTATCCCCTCTGTATACAGCCTCATCCTGCAGTGCATCACTCCATTTTATCCCCTCTGTATACAGCCTCATCCTGCAGCACATCACTGCATTTTATCCCCTCTGTATACAGCCTCATCCTGCAGATCATCACTCCATTTTATCCCCTCTGTATACAGCCTCATCCTGCAGTGCATCACTCCATTTTATCCCCTCTGTATACAGCCTCATCCTGCAGTACATCACTCCATTTTATCCCCTCTGTATACAGCCTCATCCTGCAGTACATCACTCCATTTTATCCCCTCTGTATACAGCCTGATCCTGCAGTACATCACTCCAGTTTATCCCCTCTGTATACAGCCGAAATCTTGCAGTACATCACTCCATTTTATCCCTCTGTATACAGCCTCCTTCTGTAGTACATCACTCCATTTTAGCCCTCTGTATACAGCCTCCTTCTGTAGTACATCACTCCATTTTATCCCCTCTGTATACAGCCTGATCCTGCAGTACATCACTCCAGTTTATCCCCTCTGTATACAGCCGAAATCTTGCAGTACATCACTCCATTTTATCCCTCTGTATACAGCCTCCTTCTGTAGTACATCACTCCATTTTATCCCCTCTGTATACAGCCTCATCCTGCAGTACATCACTCCATTTTATCCCCTCTGTATACAGCCGAAATCTTGCAGTACACCGCCTCTCTTGGTCCTTTATATACCCATGCACTGCTGGTGCTTTCTGCCTCCTAAGAACTTCTTTCTAGACCCGAGGCAGCGTTCTCCTGCTCAGCGCAGGTAGCTCAGTGAAGTGACGTCACCGTGCCTGGTGTCATCTCCTGCGTTACGCCAGCCTTTAGTAATCTGTTGCTTGCCAGAATAAGTGGAGGACTATGGAGCCATATGGACCAGTCCAATGTGACCCAGGTAGCATTTTCCAGATGGCCGGTCCAGCCCTGTATACAGCGCTTCCATGGACACAGTCACTATAATCCTTGTCAGTTTGTGGAAAAATGTAATAAACATCTGTAACCACGACACTTTGAGATCTGCATAAAATCCAAATTATAAAGCAGAGCTTTTTAAAAACTAAAGTCTTAACAAGTTGTTTTATATAATTGTAAACCAGGAACAAGGCACAAAAGGAGAAACTTAATTCTACCAGCAGTAGTACGAAGCAAAAAGGCAGAAGCAGTAATGCGACTGTCACAAACGCCGCATCTAACAACCACTGGGGAGCTCTGAAGAGGAAGGTGGACACCAGAAGGCCCAAAAAGGCGATAGCCGAGAAAAAGAGCCCTGCCAGAAACCAAGATGCCCAGAGCTCCATAGCGGAAACGTGGAGTAACCCCACAGACAACACCAGGCTGAGCGGTATGTACTAAAGGGGCTGTCTCACCTCGATAAACGGGTAACATTGCAAATTGCTTATGGAAGCCAGGAACTTTTAATTTGACCACTTAATAATCCTCTCCAGTGTCAAAAATGGAGGGATTATTAATTCTATAGTTTGTTGCCTAAGTTACCGGCCAACGCTGCTGTGTATCAGAGGTGGCCGGTCTCCTAGGGAAGGAGCGCAGCACTTGCAAGTACTTTGCTTTTAAAGCTTGTAAACGCTTCTGTGATGCATGGCGGATCCTGGCAATGCTGCACCAGAAAGTGAAGAAATCAGGCCAGGAAGGCGACCATGCCGCTGGTCCGGACTGTCAGTATTCAGCAACTCTGGACTGGTGAACATTGTGGATGGAAGCACTGTTCTCATTAAATCTAAGTGTCCTAGTTAACACATGGTAACTTTTGATAGGGCTTGGGACTCCCGGGCGGATGTACCCGCTAATTGACTTTTTGCATCAGGACCTTTCCACTGTAGCAGCACGGACCAAGAACCTTGTAACCAGACCTGAAGTTCTTATTTTAGTAGCCTGACTCCTGGGCTTGGTGTAAGTGTCCTCTACTAAGGGCGTCACTTTTATCCTTCCTCATTTATGGGTATAACATGGGGTCCTTGGTTGGGCTGCACCAAAGTTGTTGTTTTAGACTGATAAGTCATGGAGATACATTTCAGACAGGACTTCACCAATAATACCTGCAAACACCTAAGCTAGAGCTCATGTTAAAGGGAACCGGTCAGGTGCAATATGCAGCTAGACCCACGAGCAGTTCTGGGTGTATATTACTAATCCCTGCCTAACCATCCCTGTATACAGTAGCATAGATAAAGGGATCTTTAGAAAAGCGTTTCTAAATATCTTTTACTGTATGCTAATGAGCGAGGGTACTAGTCCCCTAAGCGTTAGTTGCCCTGACTAGTCAGCCCCATTAGCATGTTAGTACACCCCTGTGGGCGTGTGATCATGCTAATGAATCTGCAGCGTCACAGGATGATCACTCACCTCTCCGCTGCCATCACCGCCCGACACTGGATTTCGGCTCAGTGCGCATGACCCCGGAGTTTTGGTCATGTACACTACTTCAGTTTGAAGCCAGGACACGTACACCCGGCTTCATAGTGCGTGTGACGCAAACTCCAGGGTCATGTGCACTGAGCCGAAATCCAGTGTTGGGCGGTGATGGCAGCGGAGAGGTGAGTGATCATCCTCTGATGCTGCGTATCATTAGCATGTTAGCACGCCCACAGGGGTGTACTAACGTGCTAATGGAGCTGACTAGCCAGGGGAACTAACACCCAGAGGACTAGTCCCTCGCTCATTAGCATACGATAAAAAATCTTTAGAAATTCTTTTTCTAAAGATCTCTTTATCTATGCTAGTGTATACAGGGACGGTTAGGCAGGGATTAGCAACATACACCCAGAACTGCTCCTGGTTCTGGGTGCGTATTGGACCTGACAGGTTCCCTTTAACCCCAGATTGTCATTCCAACAGTTTGTATGTGTTCACCTAAACGTATAAGGTCAGCAACACACATTTGCATTGGTTAAACACGTTTGTAGGGTTTCCCAACGTTGCCAAAGCAAAGGAAAGTTACAATCACATCATGCATTAAAGCCTTTACTACTACGACTTAATGAGACCGCAAGGTGGTGTAGGCCGGAGCAGCAAACAGTGACTCTCTCCAGCTACTAGTGGATAATTGGCAGCCACATGACCCCGTCCATGATGGCGTCAGCAATGTCCCTGCCATACAAAGGGCTTCTAGGGCTTCAATGGCCTTGTCTGTATCTGCACCCCATTTACAAGTCTTTCACCCCTTTTGAATTAGCAAGTCTTGCCGAGATCAGAGGTTTTCTGGTGCTTTGGGGTAGGAGCTTAGCCCCTCAATAGTCTTCTGCAATTAGATATCACTCCACCAGGGCAACTAGCTGATGTGTTACTGCTTATCCCACACGCCATTGTATCCAAACAGGCAAGACTTGAACAAATCAGTCCAGGCCCCACCCTTTCCACCACTTGTCCTGCAGTCACGACATAGGATCGTGCATCTGTGATCTCACCGATTTATCCGGCAGGATTGTCCATGTGTGCACCCGCTGAGCTGTAAACTTGCAGGGCGTTGTTTGGCATCATGCGAAGTACACATTCTAGGGGTCCTCGCTGATGAACACCCACTGGTCTTTACTCTGCAGCGGTCTCAAAATTCATGAGGAACGCTCTCACATCATCCTCAGGTGTCATGTTCTCCAGAGATATAAACACGATTTGCCCAGGGGCAAATAAGGGCACTTAAACGCTGGTTGCCCGTACTCTCTGCTGAGCAGACACAGGCTTTGCCGGGACTGGAGGCTTTTCTGCCAGCACCTTTATCAGCTCCAGCCGACCTCCATGAGCAAATGATCCTACTCTTGCCGATTTGGCATTGGTTTGTTGGTGGTGATCAGCTGCAGTGAGCGATTACCAATCTGCATGGATCAGCAGTTTTAGTAATATCTGCAGTGTTTAGACGAACTAAAACCTCTGTATAGAATATACAGATACAACCAGCGCTAGAGTCATAATTATCTGTTACTGCTGGAATGAGGGCAAAACTCCTCTATTGCCCGATTTAATTAAACAATAAGAAAAAAACCAGTACTAGTAATCCATCCGCGCAAACAGGTTTATACTTTGGGAAAAATTTATTCAAGGAAAAAAGGGTTTCTTCAGCGCTCTATTGGGAGACCCAGACGATTGGGGTATAGCTACTGCCCTCTGGAGGCCACACAAAGCACTACATTAAAAGTGCAAGGCCCCTCCCCCTCTGGCTTTACCCCCCCGTGGTATCACGGGTACTCCAGTTTTAGCTTTGTGTGCGAAGGAGGTCAGACATTCCATGCATAGCTCCACAGATTTTGGTCAGCAGTAGCTGCTGACTAGTTCGGATGGAAGAAAAGAGGACACATATAGTGTCCCCAGCATGCTCCCTTCTCACCCCTGGATGGTGTTGTAAGGTTGAGGTACCTATTGCTGGTACAGGGCTGGAGCCTGACATGCTGTTTTCCTTCCACATCCCCTTGGGGGCTCTGTGGAAGTGGGATCCTGCCGGCCTCAAAGCTCTGACGCCGGGCTCCATCCACAGACCCATTAGAACCTGATGGATACGGAGCAGGAGTACCATCAGGGACAGGGCCCTGCATCATACAGGTACTCTGTGTCCCCGGCAGGCACAGACACACTCCGGGCTGGCTGGGTGTTGTAGTGCGCCGGGGACCGTACACTGAGCTGGTGTTCCTACAGTTATCTGGGGGACTTTGTGTTCTGGGAACGCAGCGCCGACCCCCTCTGGACCGGGCGGCGCTGCTGTGACTTGTGGTGCGCCGGGGATCCGCCGTCCGCGCTTTTACGGCGGCGGCGGTTATAAATTGAGTCCCCGGCTTTTGGGCCTAGGACGCTGGCAGCTCCGATCGTTCCCGCCCCCACCCTGTCAATCAGGGTAGGGGAGAGACGCTGTTTCACGGCAGCGAGGAGGGCTGGAGCCTGATTTACATGCTCCAGCCCTCTCACTAGGCACAGAGGGAAGCAGGCTTCCCGCTCTTGGTCAGGAACGCCCAGGGCCCGCCCCCCTTCTTCTCTCAGGACGCCGGCAGCCATTACATGCATGTCTGGCTGGAGGAAGGACGCAAGGCTCTGGGAGACCTAGACTGAGGGGCTTTGGAAGACCACACACCCGCTCTTAAGCGGGCGGTAAGCGGCTTTTCAGCTGGCCCCTCTAGTGCCTCAGTGTATGTTAGTGTATTGTGTCACTGGACATAGATAGTTATTGATTTCTTGCACTGTGAGGTCGCTTCCTGGCTGAATACCCCAGATCGCTCTGAGGAGGCAGCAACATGTCATCCACAAGACGCAAAGCTGCCAAGGCTAGGGCTGTGTGCACTGCGTGTGCTGCATGTGGGGCTGCTCTACCAGCAGGCTCCAAGGACCCCCATTGTGTGCAATGCTCAGATCCGGTGCTGCTTCGCCAGCCGGAGTCAGGAGAGATAGTGACCCAGGCTGAGACGCCTGTAAGTCCTGCCCCGGTGTCGGGGACAGACTTTGCAGTTTTTGCGGTTAATATGTCTGTGACTATGGCAAAAATCCTGGAAACTTTGCAATCCATGCCTGGGGCTCAGTCTATGGACACGGCGAGGTCTATGTCCTCTAATCCTCCGCAGTTGGATTTAATCCAGACTGCAAGGGGGTCCCCGGCTTCTCAGGATGAGTATAATGACTCAGATGATTGCCCCAGCCACCCCAAGCGGGCTCGCTGGGAAAGACCCTCAACGTCATCACACTGCTCAGGGTCTCAGCGCAATCAGTCTCCCTGTGATGTGTCTGAAGAGAGTGATCAGGAGTCTAATCCTGGAACCCCTCTCAATCTGGATACCCCGGATGGGGACGCCATGGTAAACGATCTTATCTCAGCCATCAATAGGCTGTTAGATATTTCTCCCCCAGCTCCTTCAGCAGAAGAGGCGGCTGCGGAGCAGGAGAAATTTCGTTTCCTCTATCCCAAGCGTAAATTAAGTGCTCTGTTGGATCACTCTGACTTCAGAGAATCAATCCAGAAACACGACACTCATCCAGAAAAGCGTTTCTCTAAACGTTCTAAGGATACACGTTATCCTTTCCCCCCTGATGTAGTCAAGCGCTGGACCCAGTGTCCAAAGGTGGACCCCCCGATTTCCAAGCTTGCAGCTAGATCCATAGTTGCAGTGGAGGATGGCGCTTCACTTAAGGATGCCAATGACAGACAGATGGACCTTTGGTTAAAATCTGTCTATGAAGCTATCGGCGCGTCGTTTGCTCCAGCATTCGCAGCCGTATGGGCACTCCAAGCTATTTCAGCTGGTTTAGCAAGAGTGGATGCTATCTTACATCCAGCGGTGCCGCAAGTGGCGTCCCTTACCTCGCAGATGTCCGCGTTTGCGTCTTACGCTATCAATGCGGTCCTAGAATCTACCAGCCGCACCTCAATGGCGTCTGCCAATTCGGTAGTTTTGCGCAGAGCATTGTGGTTAAAGGACTGGAAAGCAGATGCTGGTTCCAAAAAATGTTTAACCAGCTTGCCTTTATCTAGAGATAGACTGTTTGGCGAGCCATTGGCTGACATCATTAAACAGTCCAAGGGTAAAGACTCCTCTTTACCCCAGCCCAGATCAAGCAAACCTCAGCAGAGAAAGTGGCAGCAGAAGTTTCAGTCCTTTCGAGGTTCGGGCAAAACACAATTCTCCTCGTCCAAAGGGACTCAGAGGACGCAAAGAAACTCAGATTCCTGGCGGGCTCATTCACGCCCCAAGAAAGCAAATGGAGGAACCGCTTCCAAAGCGGCTACCTCATGACTTCCAGTCCCCTCCCTCCGCATTTCCGGTCGGGGGCAGGCTCTCCCGCTTTTACGACACTTGGATGTCACAGGTCAAAGACCGGTGGGTGACAGACATTTTGTCGCGCGGGTACAGAATCGAGTTCAGTTCTCGTCCTCCAGCTCGGTTCTTCAGAACCTCCCCACATCCAGACCGTGTAGATGTCCTGCGGCAGGCGGTGGACTCCCTAACAGCGGAAGGAGTAGTGGTTCCTGTACCGTCTCAGGAACAAGGGAGAGGGTTTTACTCCAATCTCTTTGTGGTGCCAAAAAAGGACGGCTCGTTCCGTCCTGTTCTGGACCTAAAACTGCTCAACAAACATGTGCACGCCAGACGGTTCCGGATGGAAACCCTCCGTTCTATCATTGCCTCAATGTCTCAAGGAGACTTCCTTGCCTCAATAGACATCAAAGATGCTTATCTCCACGTGCCAATTGCTACAGAACATCAACGTTTTCTACGTTTTGTGATAGGAGACGACCATCTTCAGTTCGCAGCTCTGCCATTCGGTCTGGCGACAGCCCCCCGGGTCTTCACCAAGGTCATGGCGGCGGTGGTAGCAGTCTTGCACTCTCAGGGACACTCGGTGATCCCTTACCTAGACGATCTACTTGTCAAGGCACCCTCTCAAGAGGCATGCCAACTCAGTCTACAGGCTACGCTGGAGACTCTCCAGACTTTTGGATGGATCATCAACTTTCCAAAGTCAAATCTGTCACCGACACAGTCACTAACGTATCTTGGCATGGAGTTCCATACTCGAGCAGCGAGAGTGAAGCTTCCGCTAAACAAGCAGCGGTCCCTACAGACAGGGGTGCAATCTCTCCTTCAGGGCCAGTCGCACCCCTTACGGCGCCTCATGCACTTCCTAGGGAAGATGGTGGCAGCCATGGAAGCAGTTCCCTTTGCGCAGTTTCATCTGCGTCCACTTCAATGGGACATTCTCCGCCAATGGGACGGGAAGACGACTTCCCTAGACAGGAAAGTCTCTCTTTCCCAGACGGCCAAGGACTCTCTACAATGGTGGCTCCTTCCCACCTCATTGTCTCAGGGAAGATCCTTCCTGCCCCCATCCTGGGCAGTGGTCACGACAGATGCGAGTCTGTCGGGGTGGGGAGCAGTGTTTCTACACCACAGGGCTCAGGGGACGTGGACTCCGCAAGAGTCCACCCTTCAGATCAATGTTCTGGAAATCAGGGCAGTGTATCTTGCCCTACTAGCCTTTCAACAGTGGCTGGAAGGAAAGCAGATCCGAATCCAGTCGGACAACTCCACAGCGGTGGCATACATCAACCACCAAGGAGGGACGCGCAGCCGGCAAGCCTTCCAGGAAGTCCGGCGCATTCTGAATTGGGTGGAGGACACAGCATCCACCATCTCCGCGGTTCACATCCCAGGCGTAGAAAACTGGGAAGCAGACTTCCTCAGTCGCCAGGGTATGGACGCAGGGGAATGGTCCCTTCACCCGGACGTGTTTCAGGAAATCTGTCGCCGCTGGGGGGTGCCGGACGTCGACCTAATGGCGTCTCGGCACAACAACAAGGTCCCGGCATTCATGGCGCGGTCGCGCGATCAAAGAGCTCTGGCGGCAGACGCCTTGGTGCAAGATTGGTCGCAGTTCCGCCTCCCATATGTATTCCCGCCTCTGGCACTCTTGCCCAGAGTACTACGCAAGATCAGATCCGATTGCAGCCGCATCATACTCGTCGCCCCAGACTGGCCGAGGAGATCGTGGTATCCGGATCTGTGGCATCTCACGGTCGGCCGACCGTGGTCACTTCCAGACCGTCCAGACCTGCTGTCTCAAGGGCCGTTTTTCCATCAGAATTCTGCGGCCCTGAACCTGACTGTGTGGCCATTGAGTCCTGGATCCGATCGTCAACAGGCTTATCCCAGGGAGTGGTAGCCACAATGAGACAAGCTAGGAAGTCAACTTCTGCTAAGATCTACCACAGAACGTGGAAGATTTTCTTAACCTGGTGCTCTGCTCAGGGAGTGTCTCCCTGGCCATTTGCATTGCCCACTTTTCTGTCTTTCCTGCAATCAGGGTTGGAAAAGGGCTTGTCGCTCAGCTCCCTTAAAGGGCAAGTCTCGGCACTATCCGTGTTTTTTCAGAAGCGTCTAGCACGTCTTCCTAAGGTGCGCACGTTCCTGCAGGGGGTCTGTCATATTGTGCCCCCGTACAAGCGGCCGTTGGATCCATGGGATCTGAACAGAGTACTAGTGGCTCTCCAGAGACCGCCTTTCGAGCCTCTCAAAGAAGTTTCTTTTTCTCGCCTGTCGCAGAAAGTGGCGTTTCTTGTTGCGATCACATCGCTTCGGCGAGTGTCTGAGCTGGCAGCTCTGTCATCCAAGGCTCCCTTCTTGGTGTTCCACCAGGACAAGGTAGTGCTGCGCCCCATTCCGGAGTTTCTCCCTAAGGTAGTATCCTCGTTTCATCTTAATCAGGATATATCCTTGCCTTCCTTTTATCCTCATCCGGTTCACCGGTATGAAAAGGACTTGCGTTTGCTAGATCTGGTGAGAGCACTCAGGATCTACATTTCCCGCACGGCGACCATGCGCCGTTCCGATGCACTTTTTGTCCTTGTCGCCGGTCCGCGCAAGGGGTTGCAGGCTTCTAAAGCCACCTTGGCTCGATGGATCAAAGAACCAATTATAGAGGCCTACCGTTCTGCTGGGCTTCCGGTTCCTTCAGGGCTAAAAGCCCACTCAACCAGAGCCGTGGGTGCGTCCTGGGCATTACGGCACCAGGCTTCGGCTCAACAGGTGTGTCAGGCAGCTACCTGGTCGAGTCTGCACACTTTCACCAAGCATTATCAGGTGCATACCTATGCTTCGGCGGATGCCAGCTTAGGTAGAAGAGTCCTGCAGGCGGCAGTGACATCCCCGTAGGGGGGGGCTGTCTTGCAGCTCTAACATGAGGTATTTCTTTACCCACCCAGGGACAGCTTTTGGACGTCCCAATCGTCTGGGTCTCCCAATAGAGCGCTGAAGAAGAAGGGAATTTTGTTACTTACCGTAAATTCCTTTTCTTCTAGCTCTTATTGGGAGACCCAGCACCCGCCCTGTTGTCCTTCGGGATTGTTTTTGCTGTTTGCGGGTACACATGTTGTTCATGTTGAACGGTTTTTCAGTTCTCCGATGTTACTCGGAGTTAATTTGTTTAAACCAGTTGTTGGCTTCCTCCTTCTTGCTTTGGCACTAAAACTGGAGTACCCGTGATACCACGGGGGGGTATAGCCAGAGGGGGAGGGGCCTTGCACTTTTAATGTAGTGCTTTGTGTGGCCTCCAGAGGGCAGTAGCTATACCCCAATCGTCTGGGTCTCCCAATAAGAGCTAGAAGAAAAGGAATTTACGGTAAGTAACAAAATTCCCTTCTTTCTACCATATAAAATAAACCGCACTTAATAATAGGATTAAAATATCAGTGATATTATCGATTACAAATTAACACGTGTACACAGATTACCGTATTTTTCGGACTATAAGACGCACCCTGGTTTTAGAGAAGGAAAATAAAATTTTAAGCAAAAAATGTGGGCATGACACACTGTTTTGCAGTGAGGATCTGCTGCTGACACTGTTATGGGGGTAATGTCCCCAAATTCTCTACTAGGGTACCCACCCCATCCTGGTAATGATCCTCCTGCCTTGTATATGATACCAATGCTTGTATACATATGTCCCTCATCCTGGTATATATTCCCATCCTGCTATTTACTGCCAACCTGGTATGTGTTCCCATCTTGCTATATACCCCATCCTGGCATATGGCCACATCCTGCTATATACTCTATCCTGGCATATGGCCGCATCCTGCTATATACTCCCATCCTGCTATATACCCCCATCCTGCTCATATACCCCCATCCTGCTCATATACCCCCATCCTGCTATATGGCCTGCATCCTGTGGCACACAAAAAAACAAACATTTATATTCTCCTTTCCTCACTCCCTGCAGCATCGCTCCTCCTCCCGTCTGTGCCGGCAGCAGCGCCGCTGAGTGGAGCCGGCCACGATCCCTGCCGCATCGCGATGTCCTCCTGTCTGTACCGGCCACGGCTGTGTGTGGGCACGTGAGCACAGCGATGACGTCATTGCTGTGCGCACCGCTAGTCTCCACACACAGCCGCGGCCGGCACAGACAGGAGGACATCGCGATGCTGCAGGGATCGTGGCCGGTGAGTTATACTGATTCACTGCCCCCTGCGCTGATGATAATGTGCGGGGGGTAGTGAATACAGCCGCACATGATCACTCCAGGCTGTAGTTGCCAGGGGGATCATGTGGGCTGGCTGTTTAGTATGTGCGCATTCCCCGCTCATCACGAGAGATGATGGGCGTGCATATTAAATGAGCGGGCCCATGTGGTAACGACAGGCGCTGCTGCAGCCTGCTCATGCCCCCGATGACCTGCGCCACAGCGGCACCCTCATTCCCCACATCCCTACATTCAGACTATAAGACACACCCCCCACTTTCCCCTAACATTTGGGGGGAAAAAGTGCGTCTTATAGTCTGAAAAATACGGTATTTAAAAAAAACAATTGTTACTTATTGCAATAAAATAGAATTATTGCACACTAGAAGTTGTTCCGGCCGGTGGCTAACTGGTTAAAAAATGTTTAAAAATTATATTTCAAAATATGAGATCAACTGATAGTCCAGCATAGATTAAAAATAACTTCAATGGATTGTCAATATCCTTCTTGCTTCTTGTGTGATAGAGCGCACGTTCTGAGTCAATTCAATGGATAAGAGCATGTATGCACATAAGCGCTTACCCTGGACCATGCGATGATTCAATCTGCAGCCAGGATCCAGGGCGCGGGCGGTAAATTCAAACCGGAGATCAAGCGGTGTGAAGCTGCAGATTCCTGCGACTATTTCAATACGGAGAGCTGCTTGTTTTAAATCCTTCTATCCCAGGAACACGCCGGTGAGATCCTGGAGGTCTTTACACCGTAGAGCAGGGGTGGGGAACCTTTTTACTGCCTGGGGCCATTTGGAATTTCCTACTAACCTTTGGGGGCCGCACAACATTATCAACTTGAAAAATTTGGTCAAACGATTAATTAACTCACCCTTACTGTGGAGGCAGGAGCTGCTTCTGTTTGGTGTGACTGTGTGTTCGGTGATATTGATCATCTTGTTTCTCACAGCTGCTTTTCCAGGTTTGTCTCGGTCTGGAGATGCTGGGGGCATATAGATCACAGGAGGGGCTGGGGCATATACATCACAGGAGGGGCTGGGGTGCATAAATTACAGGAGACACTGGGAGTACACATCACAGAAGGGGCTGGGGCATATGCATCACAGGAGGGGGCTGGGGCATATACATCAGTAGGGGGGCATGGACAGCCTTGGCTGTGGCACAGACAGCACTAGGTGGCTGCACGGACTGCACTAGGTGGCTGCAGGGACTGCACTAGGTGGCTGCACGGACTGCACTAGGTGGCAGCACGGACTGCACTAGGTGGCAGCACGGACTGCACTAGGTGGCAGCACGGACTGCACTAGGTGGCAGCACGGACTGCACTAGGTGGCAGCACGGACTGCACTAGGTGGCAGCACGGACTGCACTAGGTGGCAGCACGGACTGCACTAGGTGGCAGCACGGACTGCACTAGGTGGCAGCACGGACTGCACTAGGTGGCAGCACGGACTGCACTAGGTGGCAGCACGGACTGCACTAGGTGGCAGCACGGACTGCACTAGGTGGCAGCACGGACAGCACTAGGTGGCAGCACAGACAGCACTAGGTGGCATCACTAGGGAGACAGAAGTCTGGGGGAGCATAGACATCAACAGGAGGGCACAGACTGGGAGGCATAGAAAGCAGTGGGAGGGTACAGACAGCAGTAGCAAGTTCAGACCACTGGGGGGTACATAGTACTGAGGGGTGGCACACAGCACTGGGGAGCACGGACAGCAGAAGGGGGCACAGACAGCACTAGGTGGCTGCACGGACTGCACTAGGTGGCTGCACGGACTACACTAGGTGGCTGCACGGACTACACTAGGTGGCTGCACGGATTGCACTAGGTGGCTGCACGGACTGCACTAGGTGGCTGCACGGACTGCACTAGGTGGCAGCACGGACTGCACTAGGTGGCAGCACGGACTGCACTAGGTGGCAGCACGGACTGCACTAGGTGGCAGCACTAGGGAGACACAGAGAAGTCTGGGGGAGCATAGACAACAACAGGAGGGCACAGACTGGGGGGCATAGAAAGCAGTGGGAGGGTACAGACAGCAGTAGCAAGTTCAGACCACTGGGGGGTACATAGTACTGAGGGGTGGCACACAGCACTGGGGAGCACGGACAGCATAAGGCGGCACAGACAGCACTGACCGTGGCATGGACAGCACTGGTGGCAGCATGGACAGAATTAGGTGGTGCGGACAGCACTGGGGGGGCATAGACATCACCCAAGGGGTACAGACATTACTAGGGGAGCACACACAGTACTAAGGGGTACACACTGTACTAGGGGTGTACTCCACATTAGGGGGTACACACTGCAGTAGGGGGTACACACTGCATTAGGGGGTACACACTGCATTAGGGGGTACACACAGCATTAGGGGGTACACACAGCATTAGGGGGGTACACACAGCATTAGGAGGGTACACAGCACTGGGGGACACATAGCATTAGGGGTAAACAGCACGAGGGGGTACACACACAGCACGAGGGAGTACACTTAGTGGGGGGGGTAGCGATGGGTTGCGTACTCACAGTGAGGGGGAGGAGGAGTCACGCAGACAGCAGGTCCGGGAGGCTGGTAAATCTGCTGCAGCTCTTCTGTGACATATCGCAGCGTGCTGCTTACCCCGCCCACCAGAGCACACTAGCACAGGCCGGGGTTAAGCCTAGAATGTATGGGCTGCAGTCAGGTCCTGGAAGTCAGGATCTGGATAGAGCCAGTACATTCTAGCATCTACCCTCAAGGCATCAGGCAGTAAGATTTAAAGGGCCGGCAGCCGGGAAAAGCGCGGCTGCTGCCAGAGCACAGCGGTCCCTGGGAATGTGCCTGGGGGCCGCATAAAAAGTCGTGACGGGCCGTATGCGGCCCGCGGGCCGGAGGTTCCCCACCCCTGCCGTAGAGTATGGGGCATACAGGATACACAGCAGCGGGGACACGGAAAATCATCGCATTGTCCAGTGTAAGCGCTTATATGCACCTTATCCATTGAATTGACTCAGAACGTGCGTTCTATCACACATGGAGCAAGAAGGATATTGACGATCCACTGAAGTTATTTTGGACTATCCGTTGATCTCATATATTTTTAAATATAATTTCTTCAGCGCTCTATTGGGAGACCCAGACGATTGGGGTATAGCTACTGCCCTCCGGAGGCCACACAAAGCACTACACTAAAAAGTGCAAGGCCCCTCCCCCTCTGGCTATACCCCCCCGTGGTATCACGGGTTCTCCAGTTTTAGCTTTGTGTGCGAAGGAGGTCAGACATCCACGCATAGCTCCACAGATTTTAGTCAGCAGTAGCTGCTGACTATTTCGGATGGAAGAAAAGAGGACACATATAGTGTCCCCAGCATGCTCCCTTCTCACCCCTGGATGGTGTTGTAAGGTTGAGGTACCTATTGCTGGTACGGAGGCTGGAGCCCACATGCTGCTTTCCTTCCACATCCCCCTGAGGGGCTCTGAGGAAGTGGGATCCTGCCGGCCTCAAAGCTCTGACGCCGGGCTCCATCCACAGACCCATTTGAACCTGCTGGATACGGAGCTGGAGTACCGTTCAGGGACATGGCCCTGCACCATTACAGGTACTCTGTGTCCCCGTACACACAGGCACAGCACACTCCAGACTTGCTGGGTGTGCTAGTGCGCCGGGGACAGTAAAGGGTTACAGTCACTGCAGCTTTGCTGAGTGACTTTGTGTTTTGGGAACTACTGCGCCGGACGCTCCGGGAGCGGCGGCGCGGCTGGGACTTGTAGTTCGCCGGGGACTGGGCGCCGACCGCGCTTTTACGGCGGCGGCGCTTATAACTCCAGTCCCCGGCTTCTGCGGCCTAGTGCCGCTTCGTTCCCGCCCCCTCCCTGTCACTCAGGGAAGGGGACAGGCGCTGAGCAATCAGCAGCGCCGAGGGCTGGAGCCTTTTTACATGCTCCAGCCCTCTCACTGCACTCTGTCGGACGCCGGATTCCCGCTCTGCCTTGGGGGCACGCCCACGGCCCGCCCCTCCTCACACGAGCTGGGGAAGACGCCGGCAGCCATTACTGCAGAGCTCGGGGCACCAAGGCAGGACAGTGGCGTTCATACACCCGCTTATAGGCGGGCGGTAAGGGCACACATAGTGCTGACCACAATATATATGCAGTGTATACATGTGTTGTTTTTAACTACATAGGTCGCTATATGCCCGCTTGGGGAGCGACACATCAGCAGCAGGAAAGCAGGTGTGCTAAAGCACAGGCTTTCTAGGCTGCTTGTTTTGCACGACTGAGGGGTTCATTTGTGTTTATGCTGATATGCTATACATTGCACTGTACAGTCGCTAGTCTTAGCTATATTCTTCTGGAATGGCTAGACTACAGCAGCAGAAAACCAAGGGTGCTGGGGCACAGGTTTTTTTCTATGCTGCTTGTATTGCATGGGCTGCAGTGTGCATTGGTACTTGTGCTTGTATGCTATACATTGCACTGTATGGTCACTCTTCTGGGCTATATTCCCCTAGATGACCAGTCTACAGCAGCAGAAGAGCAGAGGTGCCAGGGCACAGGCTTCTATGCTGCTTGGATTGCATGTGCTGCAGTGTTCATTTGTACTTGTGCTTGTATGCTATACATTGCACTGTAGGGTCACTCTTCTGGGCTATATTCCCCTAGATGACTAGTATACAGCAGCAGAAGAGCAGGGGTGCCAGGGCACAGGCTTCTATGCTGCTTGTATTGCTTGTGCTGCAGTGGTCATTTGTACTTTATGCCTGTATGCTATACATTGCACTGTACGGTCACCAATCTTGGCTATATACTTCTAGATAGCTAGTCGGCAGCGGCAAAAAAGCAACACAGTTTTCAGTGCTGTTTTTACTACATGGGATGCTGTTCATGACACCGTCCCATTGTGTGCATGCTCCCCTGTAGCACGTCGTCTGCCGGGGTCTCTAGCACTTCGTCTGCCGGGGCTCTACTAGTTGTGGCCAAAGAAACCTCCTGTCAACCCTGTCCATGGACAGGGACGGAGTAGTCATAATATAGAGACTTGCACCCATGGGCAATCTACTTGAACAAACGGCAGCTCTTCAGGGCTTTGATACTGACATCGCTCTCAATCCGGATACACCGGGTGGTAACGCCATACGGAATGATCCTATACCGTCCACCAATGGAAGGTTGGATCTTTCTCCCTCAGCTCCCCCAGTGGAGATAGGAGACGAACAGGAGAAGTTCCTTTTCAGTGTCTCACGCAGATATTGAGTATTTTTCTGGCCACGCTGACTTCAGAGAAGCAGTCCAGGAACACCACGCTTACCAGATAAGCGTCTTCTCCAAACGTTTTTAGGATACACGTTATCCCTTTTTTCCCCTGACGTGGTCAGCGCTGGACCCAGGGTCCAAAGGTGGATTCTCCAATCTCCAGGCTTGCATATAGAGCCATAGTTGCACTGGAGATGGGGCTTCACTTCAAGATGCCATTCACAGACAGATGGACTCTGGTTGAAATCTGTCTAGGAGGCTATCGGCGTGTCGGTTGCTCCGGCATCCACAGCCGTATTGGCAACCTAACCTTTTCTGCTGTTCTTGCGCAGCTGACCTTGAGCAGGGACATCTGTACCGCAGAGGCGTCCGTAACCCCGCAATGTCTGCACTGCGACTTACCCTGTTAATGCTGTCCTAAAAGTACAGTCGAGGTTTCGGTCCTTCCCAAGCTCCGGCAGGTCCCAATTGTCCTCGTGCAAAAGGGCTACAAAACCTCAGACGGGCTCAGATTCCGGCCGGGCTCAATCTCGCCCAAGGAAGGCAGTCGGAGGAACCGCTACCAAGGCGGTCTCCTCAGGACTCTCAGCTCTCTCTCTCTCTCTCCGCATCCGCGGTTGATGGCAGACTCCCCCGCCTTTGGCGACATTTAGCTGCCACAGGTCACAGACCGGTGGGTGACGGACATTGTGCTCACGTGCACAGGACAGTGTTCTGTTCTCGTCCTCCGACTCCATTCTTCAGAACGGCCCCACCTCTCCACCGAGCAGATGCCCTGCTGCAGGCGGTGGACGCTCTAAGAGCAGAAGGAGTGGTGATCCCTGTCCCCCCTCAGGAACGAGGGCGAGGGTTTGTACTCCAATCTCTTTGTGGCTCCAAAAATGGACGGTTCCTTCCGTCCTGTTCTGGTTCTGAAACTGCTCAACGAGCATGCGAACGCCAGGCGGTTCCGGATGGGATCCCTCCGATCCGTCATTGCCTCAATGTCTCGAGGAGACTTCCTTGCCTCAACAGACATCAAAGATGCCTATCTCCACGTGCCAATTGCTACGGAGCACCAACGTTTTCTACGTTTTGTGATAGGAGACGAACATCTTCTGTTCGTAGCTCTGCCATTCAGTCTGGCGACAGCCCCACGGGTGGGCACCAAGGTCATGGCAGCAGTGGTAGCAGTCTTGCACTCTCACGGACACCCGGTGATTCCGTACTTGGACGATCTACTCGTCAAAGCAACCTCCCTCGAGGCATGCCAACGCAGCCTGAATGTTACGCTGGAGACTCTCCAGACTTTCGGGTGGATCATCAATTTGGCAAGGTCAAATCTGTCTCCGACTCAATCACTAACGTATCTCGGCATGGAGTTTCATACTCTATCAGCCATAGTGAAGCTTCCGCTGAACCAGCAGCGTTCACTGCGGACAGAGGTGCAGTCTCTCCTTCAAGGCCAGTCGCACCCCTTAAGGCGCCTCATGCACTTCCTAAGGAAGATGGTGGCAGCCATCGAGGCAGTTCTCTTTGCGCAGTTTCATCTGCGCCAACGGCAATGGGACATTCTCCGCCAATGGGATGGGCAGTCAACCTCCCTGGACGGGAAGTCTCCCTTTCCCTGACGGCCGAGGACTCTCTGCAATAGTGGCTTATTCCCACCTCATTGCCATAGCCCCCATCCTGGGCAGTGGTCACGACAGATACGAGTCTGTCAGGGTGGGGAGCAGTTTGTCTCCGCCACATGGCTCAGGGGACGTGGACTCAGCAGGAGTCCACCCTTCAGTTCGATGTGCTGGAAATCGGGGCAGGGTATCTTACCCTATTAGCTTTCCAAAAGTGGCTAGAAGGGAGCAGATCCGAATCCAGTCGGACATCTCCACAGCGGTGGCATACATCAACCACCAAGGAGGGACACGCAGTCAGCAGCCTTCCAGGAAGTCCGGCGAATCCTCATGTGGGTGGAGGACACAGCATCCACCATATCCGCAGTTCACATCCCGGGCGTAGAAAACTGGGAAGCAGGCTTCCTCAGTCGCCAGGGCATGGACGCGGGGGAATGGTCCCTTCACCCGGACGTGTTTCAGGAAATCTGTTGCCGCTGGGGGGGGGGGGCGGACGTCGACCTAATGGCGTCTCGGCACACCAACAAGGTCCCGGCATTTATGGCACGATCGCGCGATCACAGAGCTCTGGCGGCAGACGCCTTAGTGCAAGATTGGTCGCAGTTCCGGCTCACATATGTGTTTCCACCTCTGGCACTCTTGCCCAGAGTACTGCGCAAAAATCAGATCCGATTGCAGCCGCGTCATACTCGTCGCACCAGACTGGCCGAGGAGATCGTGGTACCCGGATCTGTGGCATCTCACGGTCGGCCGACCGGGGTCACTACCAGACCGACCAGACTTACTGTCTCAAGGGCCGTTTTCTCCATCGGAATTCTGCGGCCCTGAACCTGACTGTGTGGCTTGTGTGTCCTGGATCCTAGCGTCTTCAGGATTATCCCAAGGGGTCGTTGCCACCATGAGACAGGCTAGGAAGCCCACGTCTGCTAAGATCTACCACAGAACGTGGAAGGTTTTCTTAATCTGGTGCTCTACTCAGGGAGTGTCTCCCTGGCCATTTGCATTGCCTATCTTTCTTTCCTTCCTACAATAGGAGTTAGAAAAGGGCTTGTCGCTAGACTCCCTCAAAGGGCAAGTCTCAGCACTATCCGTGTTTTTTCAGAAGCGTCTAGCACGTCTTTCTAAGGTGCGCACGTTCCCGCAGGGGGTTTGTCATATCGTACCCCCGTACAAGCGGCCGTTGGATCCATGGGATCTGAACAGGGTTCTAGTTGCTCTCCAGAAGCCGCCTTTCGAGCCTCTGAAGGAAGTTTCCTTTTCTCGCCTGTCACAGAAGGTGGCGTTTCTCGTTGCGATCACATCGCTTCGGCGAGTGTCTGAGCTGGCAGCTCTGTCATCCAAGGCTCCCTTCCTGGTGTTTCACCAGGACAAGGTAGTGCTGCGCATCATTCCGGAGTTTCTCCCTAAGGTAGTATCCTCGTTTCATCTTAATCAGGATATCTCCTTACCGTCCTTTTGCACTCATCCGGTTCACCGGTATGAGAATGATTTACGTTTGCTAGATCTGGTGAGAGCACTCAGAATCTACATTTCACGCACGGCGCCCGTACGCCGTTCCGATGCCCTTGTCGCTGGTACGCGCAAGAGGTTGCAGGCTTCTAAAGCCACCCTGGCTCGATGGATCAAAGAACCAATTCTGGAAGCCTACCGTTTTGCAGGGCTTCCGGTTCTTTCAGGGCTGAAAGCCCATTCAACCAGAGCCGTGAGTGCGTCCTGGGCGCTACGACACCAGGCTTCGGCTCAACAGGTGTGCCAGGCAGCTACCTGGTCGAGTCTGCACACTTTCACCAAACATTATCAGGTGCATACCTATGCTTCGGCGGATGCCAGCTTAGGTAGAAGAGTCCTGCAGGCGGCAGTGACATCCCCGTAGGGGAGGGCTGTTTTGCAGCTCTAACATGAGGTATCTCTTTACCCACCCAGGGACAGCTTTTGGACGTCCCAATCGTCTGGGTCTCCCAATAGAGCGCTGAAGAAGAAGGGAATTTTGTTACTTACCGTAAATTCCTTTTCTTCTAGCTCTTATTGGGAGACCCAGCACCCGCCCTGTTGTCCTTCGGGATTTCTTGGTTGTTTGCGGGTACACATGTTGTTCATGTTGAACGGTTTTTCAGTTCTCCGACGTTATTCGGAGTTAATTTGTTTAAACCAGTTATTGGCTTCCTCCTTCTTGCTTTGGCACTAAAACTGGAGAACCCGTGATACCACGGGGGGGTATAGCCAGAGGGGGAGGGGCCTTGCACTTTTTAGTGTAGTGCTTTGTGTGGCCTCCGGAGGGCAGTAGCTATACCCCAATCGTCTGGGTCTCCCAATAAGAGCTAGAAGAAAAGGAATTTACGGTAAGTAACAAAATTCCCTTCTTTTAAACATTTTTTAATTAGTTAGCCACCGGTCGGGGGCAACTTCTAGTGTGCAATAATTCTATTTTATTGCCATAAGTAACACAATTGTTTTTAAATAACACTGGGGAACAATTTGAAAAAAAAATTCTGTTGAGTTAGGTTTTTGAGCTGATTTATACTAAAATTGGCATGCTGATTCCAAAAATTTAGTCAGTTTTTTTCTATCACGTCAAGTTTTTCCTCCTCAACTTACCTGCCATAGAAGCACAATTGCACTGATTTCTGTAATAAGACTTATCTGAGTACAATTCGACTCATATAGAGCTACGTGGCAACTTGTAAGAGTAGTCACAACTGAGACAGTGTGGTGAGAGGTGTGTGCAGCTCCCAATACGTCATAATTATCAATATCTTTGCACAAAAAATGTATCATAGTAGGAATAAATAGGATTTGTGATTAGCTTTTCTCTTTACATTGGGCGCTTAGTTGTAATTTATATATCTTTTATGATTTTTTTCTTTTAGTTTTCAAAGCTTGTAACTTTCCATCTCAGTGTTTTATTTACTTATGTACATATTTCCTTTGTTTCAGATCATGTCTGCTCCTTCTTCCTCTCGTCGTAAATGCCTAAACAACCCTGACTCCTTCTGCTATATTTGTGGTGTTTTCACCATTCCAGTTCAAAGGACAAACATCAGTGCATTTGTCAAACAAGCATATTTTGCATATTTTAAAGTAAAACTCGGTGATCAAGATAAGCCATGGGCCCCTCACATAGTGTGCAAGCAGTGTGTCGAGAGTTTACGGATGTGGACCAAAGGAACACGTGAAAAGTTGGCATTTGGTATCCCCATGGTGTGGAGAGAGCAAAAAAGTAATTCCTCAGACTGTTACTTCTGTTTAGTGAAAACATCAGGATTAAACAGGAAAAATAAAAGTAAAATAGACTATCCAAATCTACCGTCAGCCATCAGACCAATGCCTCATTCAGCTGAAATTCCAGTGCCAGTTTTGGAACAGCCCCATCTCTAGAAGTTCTGAGTGATGTTGACGAACACAGTGACAGCAATGATGCAGAATTTGAAATTCACAAGGATTCAGTTCGTAAGGGATTTGATCAGCACGAGTTAAATGATTTAGCACGTGAATTGGGCTTATCAAAAAAAGCTTCAGAATTACTACGGTAGCATCAAGGCTGAATGAGAACCAGTTACTTGAACAAGGAGCGAAGGTATCATACTTTTGTACTAGAGAAAGTACATTTTTGCAGTACTTTCGGTGTGACAGCGGTTTTGTGTTTTGCCATAATATTCCTGGTTTACTACAAGAATTAGGGCTTTCAATGTACAATCCAAATGAATGGCAACTGTTTATTGATAGCTCAAAGCGGAGTCTTAAATTGCCATTGTGTAGAAGGACACACTTATTTGGTGCAGTCCCTATTGGGCAGTCTGTCTCTCTTCATGAAGAACATGGAGATGTAAAGAGAGTTATTGAGTTATTGAAATATGACACACACAATTGGATCATCTGTGTTGACCTTAAAATGGTTTGCTTCCTTCTTTGTCAGCAATGTGGGTACACAAAGTATCCCTGCTTTCTCTGTATGTGGGATAGCAGAGCTCGAGACAAGCATTGGGTTTAGTCGAATTGGCCTCCAAGATCTGGTCTTAAACCTGGAGATCCTAACATTCTACATCAGCCACTTGTTGACAGGAAGAATATACTATTCCCACCTCTGCACATAAAACTAGGTCTCATGAAGCAATTTGTAAAAGCATTGCCAACTGACGGCGACTGTTTTAAGTACATCATGTTGGCACTTCCTGGACTGTCCATTGAAAAAATCAAGGCTGGTGTGTTTGATGGTCCACAAATTCGACAGCTCATCAAAGATGAACATTTCACCAGGACTATGTCAGATCTTGAGAAGAATGCTTGGTTATAATTCAAAGATGTCGTCAAGAACTTTCTTGGAAATACACGTGCAAGTAATTACAAAGAAATTGTTCAGAAACTATTGGAGAGCTACAAAGCGCTTGGTTGCAACATGAGTATTAAACTACATTTTCTGCATTGCCATCTTGCCAACTTTCCGGAAAATCTTGGTGCTGTTAGCGATGGGCAAGGTGAACGATTTCACCAAGATTTGAAGGTTATGGAAGACCGTTACCAGGGTAGATGGGATGTACATATGATGGCTGACTATTGCTGGAGCATCAAACGTGATTGTCCTCAAGTTAAACACTCCAGAAAAAGCTATAAATGTACATTTTTACCTTAAATACTTATAATATATATATATATATATATATATATAATATATCTATCTATATAATATATATATATATATATATATATATATTTCTTCAGCGCTCTATTGGGAGACCCAGACAATTGGGTGTATAGCTACTGCCTCCGGAGGCCACACAAAGTATTACACTAAAAAGTGTAAGGCCCCTCCCCTTCTGGCTATACACCCCTCGTGGAATCACGGGTTCTCCAGTTTTAGCTTTGTGTGTGAAGGAGGTCATACATCCACGCATAGCTCCACGGTGTGTAGTCAGCAGTAGCTGCTAACTACTCGGATGGAAGAAAAGTGGGCACATATAGCGCCCCCAGCATGCTCCCTTCTCACCAGATGGTGCTTGAAAGGTTGAGGTACCTATTGCTGGTACAGAGGCTGGAGCCCCACATGCTGTTTTTCCTTCCACATCCCCCTGGAGGGCTCTGTGGAAGTGGGATCCTTCCGGCCACAAAGCCCTGAGGCCGGGCTCCATCCACAGACCCAGAACGAACCTGATGGATGTCGAGCATTGGTACAGTCAGGGACATGGCCCTGCATCTGTCAGGTACTCGGTGTCCCCGGCAGGCACAGAACGCTCCAGACTTGCTGGGCGTTATAGTGCGCCGGGGACATAAGCAATGGGGTTGTGTCACCTTAGTTATGGCTGGGTGACGGGTTATGTGTTTGGGAACTAGCGCCGACCGCTCCTGCGGCGGGGCGCAACTGCGACATGCAGGGCGCCGGGGACAGAGCGCCGACCGCGCTTTTACGGCGGCGGCGCTCCTAACTTTACTTCCCGGCTTTTGCGGCCTAGCGCCGCTTCGTTCCCGCCTCCGCCCTGTCAATCAGGGCGGAGGAGAGACGCTGTGCAATGGCCAGCGCCGGGGGCTGGAGCTTGATTTACATGCTCCAGCCCCCTCACGAGGCACAGTGAGAGCACGCTTTCCCGCTCTTCGTTTAGGAACGCCCAGAGCCGCCCCTCTTCCTCACAGGACGCCGGCAGCCATTATTCATGCGGTCCGGCTGGGGACAGGCAGGCAGGCTCTGGGAGACTCAGACAGGGCGTCTGGCGGCCACACACCCGCTCTGAGGCGGGCGGTAAGCAGGCTGAAAGCCCCTCTTGTGCCACAGTGATTCTATTTGTGTACTTTCTTCTGGTGCCATATAGATATTGTATATATATTTGCACTGTAGGGCGCTTCTTGGCTATAGACCCCATATTGCGCTGAGGAGACAGCAACATGTCCTCCACAAAACGCAAGGGTCCCAAGGCGCGGGCTGTGTACACTGTCTGTACTGTTTGTGGGACTGATCTACCGGCAGGCTCCACTGACCACCATTGTGTGCAATGTTCCGTGCCTGTAACGCTTCGTCAGCCGGAGGTGGCAGTAGTAACCCAGGCAGAGACGCCTGTAAGTCCTGCCCCAGTAACAGGGACAGATTTTGCAGTTTTGGCTGGTCAGATGGCTGTCACTATGACAAAAATCCTTGAGGCCTTGCAAACCAGGCCAATTACTCAGGCTCCGGACACGGCTGTGTCCTTGCCCCCTGGTCCCCCTCAATTGGAGCGAGTCTGTACTTCAAGGGGCTCTCATGTATCACAGGCTGATGGCTCTGACTCAGATGACGGCCCCAGCCAGCCCAAGCAAGCTCGCTTAGACAGACCCTCCACATCATCACATTGTTCAGGGTCTCACAGGGATGAGTCTCTCTATGATGAGACTGAAGAAAGTGGTCAGGTTTCGGACCATGAGACCACTCTCAATTTGGATACCCCTGATGGTGACGCTATGGTCAATGACCTTATTTCGGCCATCAATAGTGCGTTGGATATTTCTCCCCCAGCTCCCTCAGCAGAGGAAGCTGCTGCACAGCAGGAGAAATTCCATTTCTTGTATCCCAAGCGTAAATTGAGTGCCTTTTTAGACCACTCTGACTTCAGAGAATCTATACAGAAACACCACGCTCAGCCATACAAGCGTTTTTCCAGACGCGCTAGGGATACACGTTATCCGTTTTCCCCTGACGTGATCAAACGCTGGACCCAGTGTCCAAAAGTGGATCCCCCTATTGCCAAGCTTGCGGCAAAATCTATAGTCGCGGTAGAGGATGGCGCTTCACTTAAAGACGCCAACGACAGACAGATGGACCTTTGGTTGAAGTCTATCTATGAAACTATCGGCGCGTCGTTTGCCCCTGCATTCGCGGCCGTGTGGGCACTCCAAGCTATTTCAGCTGGGTTGGCACAGGTAGAGGCTGTCATGCAGCCAGCAGTGCCAAAGGTGTCGACCCTAACCTCACAAATGTCTGCGTTTGCGACCTACGCTATCAACGCGGTTCTGGAATCTACGAGCCGTACGTCGTTGGCGTCCGCCAACTCCGTAGTGTTGCGCAGAGCATTGTGGTTAAAGGATTGGAAAGCAGATGCTAGTTCCAAAAAATGTTTAACCAACTTGCCATTATCTGGAGATAGACTGTTTGGCGAGCAGCTCGCTGAAATCATCAAACAGTCCAAGGGTAAAGACTCGTCCTTACCCCAGCCCAGATCAAACAAACCTCAGCAGAAAAAGTGGCAGCCGAGGTCTCGGCCCTTTCGAGGCTCAGGCAAGGCCCAATTTTCCTCATTCAAAGGGACGCAGAAAGAACAAAGGAGCTCTGATTCATGGCGGGCTCACTCACGACCCAAGAAAGCAAACGGAGGAACCGTTTCCAAAGCGGCTTCCTCATGACTTTCAGCCGCCTCCCTCCGCATCCTCGGTCGGTGGCAGGCTTTCCCGTTTTTGCGGCATTTGGCTGTCACTGGTCAAAGACCGGTGGGTGACAGACATTTTGTCGCGCGGGTACAGAATCGAGTTCAGTTCCCGTCCTCCACCTCGGTTCTTCAGAACCTCCCCACATCCCGACCGAGCGGATGCCCTTCTGCAGGCGGTGAGCTCACTAAGAGCAGAAGGAGTGGTAATCCCTGTCCCCCCTCAGGAACGAGGGCGAGGGTTTTACTCCAATCTCTTTGTGGTTCCAAAAAAGGACGGCTCCTTCCGTCCTGTTCTGGACCTAAAAAGGCTCAACAAGCATGTGAACGCCAGGAGGTTCCGGATGGAATCCCTCCGGTCTGTCATTGCGTCAATGTCTCAAGGAGATTTTCTGGCATCAATAGACATCAAGGATGCGTATCTCCACGTACCAATTGCTACAGAGCACCAACGTTTTCTACGTTTGGTAATAGGAGACGAACATCTTCAGTTCGTAGCTCTGCCATTCGGTCTGGCGACAGCCCCACGGGTTTTCACCAAAGTCATGGCGGCAGTGGTAGCAGTCTTGCACTCCCAGGGACACTCCGTGATCCCTTATCTGGACGATCTACTTGTCAAGGCACCCACTCAGGAGGCATGCCAACTCAGCCTGAATGTTACGCTGGAGACTCTCCAGTCTTTCGGGTGGATCATCAACTTTGCAAAGTCAAATCTGTCACCAACTCAGTCACTAACGTTTCTTGGCATGGAGTTCCATACTCTATCAGCGATAGTGAAGCTTCCGCTGACCAAGCAGAGGTCACTACAGATAGGGGTGCGGTCGCTTCTTCAGGGCCAGTCGCACTCCTTGAGGCGCCTCATGCACTTCCTAGGGAAGATGGTGGCAGCCATGGAAGCAGTTCCCTTTGCGCAGTTTCATCTGCGTCCTCTTCAATGGGACATTCTTCGCCAATGGGACGGGAAGTCGACATCCCTGGACAGAGAAGTCTCCCTTTCTCAGGCGGCCAAGGACTCTCTGCAATGGTGGCTTCTGCCCAACTCATTGTCACAGGGAAGATCCTTCCTACCTCCATCCTGGGCAGTGGTCACGACAGACGCGAGTCTGTCAGGGTGGGGAGCAGTCTTTCTCCACCACAGGGCTCAGGGGACGTGGACTCAGCAAGAGTCCACCCTGCAGATCAATGTTCTGGAGATCAGAGCAGTGTATCTGGCACTTCTAGCCTTCCAGCAGTGGCTGGAAGGAAGGCAGATCCGAATCCAGTCGGACAACTCCACAGCGGTGGCATACATCAACCACCAAGGAGGGACGCGCAGTCGGCAAGCCTTCCAGGAAGTCAGGCGGATTCTGACGTGGGTGGAGGACACAGCATCCACCATATCCGCGGTACACATCCCGGGCGTAGAAAACTGGGAAGCAGACTTCCTCAGTCGCCAAGGGATAGACGCAGGGGAATGGTCCCTTCACCCGGACGTGTTTCAGGAAATCTGTCGCCGGTGGGGGGTGCCGGACGTCGACCTCATGGCGTCTCGGCACAACCACAAGGTCCCGGCATTCATGGCGCGGTCGCGCGATCAAAGGGCTCTGGCGGCAGACGCCTTGGTCCAAGATTGGTCGCAGTTCCGACTCCCATATGTATTCCCGCCTCTGGCACTCTTGCCCAGAGTGTTGCGCAAGATCAGATCCGATTGCACCCGCGTCATACTCGTCGCCCCAGACTGGCCGAGGAGATCGTGGTACCCGGATCTGTGGCATCTCACGGTCGGCCGACCGTGGTCACTTCCAGACCGGCCAGACTTACTGTCCCAAGGGCCGTTTTTCCATCAGAATTCTGCTGCCCTGAACCTGACTGTGTGGCCATTGAATCCTGGATCCTAGCGTGTGCAGGATTGTCTCAAGGAGTTGTTGCTACCATGAGGCAGGCTAGGAAGCCCACGTCTGCCAAGATCTACCACAGGACGTGGAAGATTTTCTTATCATGGTGCTCTGCTCAGGGAGTGTCTCCCTGGCCATTTGCATTGCCTACTCTTCTTTCCTTCCTACAATCGGGGTTAGAAAAAGGCTTGTCGCTTGGCTCACTTAAAGGGCAAGTCTCGGCACTATCAGTGTTTTTTCAGAAGCGTCTGGCACGTCTGTCTAAGGTGCGCACGTTTCTACAGGGGGTTTGTCATATTGTACCCCCGTACAGGCGGCCGTTAGATCCATGGGATCTGAATAGGGTACTAGTTGCTCTACAGAAGCCGCCTTTCGAGCCTTTGAAAGAGGTTTCCTTTTCTCGCCTGTCACAGAAAGTGGTGTTTCTAGTGGCGATCACGTCGCTTCGGAGAGTGTCTGAGCTGGCAGCACTGTCATCCAAGGCTCCTTTCCTGGTGGTCCACCAGGACAAGGTGGTTTTGCGCCCCACTCCAGAATTTCTTCCTAAAGTAGTATCTGATTTCCATCTAAATCAGGACATTTGCTTACCTTCTTTCTGTCCTCATCCGGTTCACCGGCATGAAAAGGATTTGCATTTGTTAGATCTGGTCAGAGCAATCAGAATCTACATCTCCCGCACGGCGCCCTTGCGCCGCTCCGAGGCACTTTTTGTCCTTGTCGCTGGTCCGCGCAAGGGATTGCAGGCTTCTAAAGCCACCCTGGCTCGATGGATCAAAGAACCAATTCTGGAAGCCTACCGTTCGGCTGGACTTCCGGTTCCATCAGGGCTGAAGGCCCATTCAACCAGAGCCGTGGGTGCGTCCTGGGCATTACGCCACCAGGCTACGGCTCAACAGGTGTGCCAGGCAGCTACCTGGTCCAGTCTGCACACTTTCACCAAACATTATCAGGTGCATACCTATGCTTCGGCGGATGCCAGCCTAGGTAGAAGAGTCCTGCAGGCGGCGGTGGCTTCCCAGTAGGGGGGCGCTGTCTTGCAGCTCTGACAAGAGGTATTTCTTTACCCACCCAGGGACAGCTTTTGAACGTCCCAATTGTCTGGGTCTCCCAATAGAGCGCTGAAGAAGAAGGGAATTTTGTTACTTACCGTAAATTCCTTTTCTTCTAGCTCTTATTGGGAGACCCAGCACCCGCCCTGTTGTCCTTCGGGATTTTTGGTTTTGTTTGCGGGTACACATGTTGTTCATGTTGAACGGTTTGTCAGTTCTCCGATGTTATTCGGAGTTAATTTGTTTAAACCAGTTATTGGCTTTCCTCCTTCTTGCTTTGGCACTAAAACTGGAGAACCCGTGATTCCACGAGGGGTGTATAGCCAGAAGGGGAGGGGCCTTACACTTTTTAGTGTAATACTTTGTGTGGCCTCCGGAGGCAGTAGCTATACACCCAATTGTCTGGGTCTCCCAATAAGAGCTAGAAGAAAAGGAATTTACGGTAAGTAACAAAATTCCCTTCATTATATAGATAGATAGATATATTATATTATATATATATATATATATATATATATATATATATATATATATATATATAATATGCAAGATATATATATATATGCAATATATATATATATAATATATCTATCTATATAATATATATATATATATATATGCAATATATATATATATAATATATCTATCTATATAATATATATATATATATATATAATATATCTATCTATATAATATATATATGCAATATAATATATATATATATATATATATATATATATATATATAATATATTATATATATATATATATATATATATATATCTATATAATATATATATATATATATATATATATATATATATATATATATATATATATATATATATATATATATAATATATTGTGAGACTGTGACCGGGGTTATCTATGACGGCCGGTATGTCTCGCCCCGGTTGTGCTCACTCCATGATAGAAAGTAACTCCACTCCAGGGTTAATGCTGTTTCCCTACAGGCTGAAAGAAGGGTTAAAAGGAAACAGGAACAAGGGCGGGTGTGCCGGGTGTGAGGGAGTGAACACCACTCCCTGAGTTTTCTGCCGGAGAGGCACATGTGTACTATTGTGGACTTTTGTTTGAATATTAAACCGTGTGCTGTGAACCTTGGTGCCTGGATCCCGTGTCTTCTGCTGCGCAGCCGACCACGCTACCTCACATATGGTGGAGAATCGGCGGGCATGCCAGCCCGGTGAGGTGTAGCATCCATCCCTGGTGACCCAGCAGCGCATGTCCTGGATTCGAGCGGCTATACTACAGCCCAAACCCGGCGACGCCATGGAGGACATACTAAAGCAGCTGGCTCAGGCTACTGCACAGCAACAACAGACGAATACACACCTGCTCCGGACGTTGGATCATCAGCAGCAATCCTTGAAATTGCAGGAACAGAGGCACCAAGAACAGATGGTCCTCCTGGCCAAGTCGATCCGTGCCGGACCGGCAGCAACAACCTCGGGATCGGGTGACGACGGCAGCGTCCGGAAAGCGGTGAGACAAGCGTTGCAAAAGATGACCCCGGGGGATGATGTGGAAGCGTTCCTGGCGGTGTTTGAGCGGGTGGCCGAGCGGGAAAAACTGCCGACCCCCCCAGTGGGCTGAGGTATTGTCGCCCTATCTGACGGGGGAGCCCCAAAAAGCGTACCTGGACCTCTGTACCGAGGACGCCATAGAATATGCGACTTTGAAAGCCGAAATACTGGCTCGGTTGGGGGTGAATACCTATGTACGGGCTCAGCGGGTAAATCAGTGGTTCTATGAGGAAGCCAAACCTGTACGCTCCCAGGCCTATGACTTGTTGCATCTCGTAAAAAAGTGGTTGCAGCCTGACACTCTGAGCCCGGCGCAAATGGTGGAAAGGGTAGTAGTTGATCGTTTTGTGCGCACTTTACCCGTCACCATTCAACGGTGGGTAGGACAGGGCGACCCGAGTACCCTGGACCAATTAGTGTCCCTGGTAGAGCGGCATGTGGCTACGCAGGACTTGATACGGGACACTGAGACTTTGCGTACCGCCCGTCGGTCCGGCCCCTCCAAGCCTAGGGCCAAGGACCCACCGCCGACACCGGTGCAGGAGTCCGCTACTGTCCCGTCTGAGGCCGCGCCCGCCGTCCCTGAGGTCCGGAAGGCTATGTACCCTAAACGACAACTCGTCAAGGGGGTTTCCTTCCCTATTAGATGTTGGCGGTGCCAGCGGGTGGGACATATGGAAGCCCAGTGTCCACTCACCACGGAGCCCATGGATTGTGGGGTAACCCGGCGGGGTTCAATGTATGCTCAGGTGGTGTGTACCGCTGACCTGGTCTCCCCAGAGACTGAGCCCCACTTGTGCCAAATACAGGTGAATGGATGTCCGGTTACAGGCTTGTTGGATTCCGGAAGCTTAGTGACCCTTGTGCGATCAACCCTAAGGGCTAAAGTAAAGGCCACAGGACGTACCATGGGGGTGGTTTGCATACATGGGGACCGCCGAGACTATCCCACGGGGATTGTCACCATCACAGCACCTTGCGGTCAGGTGCAACATGAGATGGGACTTATTAACACTCTTCCCTATGACGTGATCCTAGGAAGGGATCTGCCCTATTTTTGGACTTTATGGAAGGGACCTCCTAAGTCCCCTCAGATATTGGTCAGTCCGGGACCTGAGCCCTACAATCCTGAATCCGGGACGCCTGCCGTAGGGGTTCCCATGATAGGGACAGAATGTGAACCCGATAGGTCGCCCCTAGAGGTATTGGCAGGAGAGGCTGAGACGGTCGAGCCCATCCCGGAGTTGGAGGCGTCCCCGGATACGTTTGGGACAGCCCAACTCCAGGACCCTACATTAATACATGCCCGGAGTCGGGTGACAGTAGTTGACGGGGTGGCACAGCTGCCCGGTGCCCAGGTAAGGTACCCCCATTTCGCTCTTAAGCAGGATTTACTCTACCGGGTAGATGAAATACGGGGCGTGGGGGTAGAGCAGTTGGTGGTGCCTCAGCCGTATCGCCGGCGGGTCCTCGACTTGGCTCATAAACACCTGATGAGTGGCCACTTAGGGGTCAAGAAAACGCAGGAGCGAATATTGCAAAGGTTCTATTGGCCTGGGGTCTTTGGGGAGGTAAAACGGTTCTGCGAAACCTGCCCGGAGTGTCAGCTTACCGCACCCCTGACCCCACTTTCGCAGTCCGTTGGTACCGTTACCCATTATAGAAGTCCCTTTTGAACGGATAGGGATGGATCTGGTGGGGCCCCTCGTAAAGTCTGCTCGAGGGCACCAACACATCCTTGTGATCGTTGACTATGCCACCCGGTATCCAGAGGCGATACCTCTCAGACATACTGCGGCGAAGCTTATAGCTCGGGAGTTGTTTGCGGTGTTCTGCCGGGTGGGGTTGCCCAAGGAGATCCTTACGGATCAGGGGACCCCATTCATGTCTAAAGTGACCAAAGAGCTATGCCGGCTACTCCAGATCAAGCAGTTGCGTACGTCTGTGTATCATCCTCAGACGGATGGGTTAGTAGAACGATTCAATAAAACCCTGAAAACCATGCTCAAAAGGGTGATCTCCAAAGACGGGAAAGACTGGGATATGATGCTTCCCTATTTGATGTTTGCCATACGAGAGGTGCCACAGGCATCCACGGGGTTTTCGCCTTTTGAGTTGTTATACGGGCGACATCCCCGGGGATTGTTGGACCTGGCATAGGAAACATGGGAGCAAGAGCCCACCCCCCATAAAAGTGTGATTGAACACATTTTAGGAATGCAGAACCGCATAAGCGCGGTCATGCCAATTGTGAAGGAGCATTTACAGGAGGCTCAGGCCGCGCAAAGCGGCCGCTACAATAGACAAGCCACCGTGCGGACCTTTAAACCCGGGGATCGGGTGTTGGTTTTAATCCCCACGGCGGAGAGTAAATTCCTGGCTCAGTGGCAAGGCCCCTACGAGATAAAGGAAAGAGTCGGGGTGGTCAACTATAAGGTATTGCAGCCCGGTAGGCGGAAACCTGAACAAATATACCATGTCAACCTATTAAAACCGTGGCAGGAACGGGAAAGCCTGATGGTTGTTTTTTCCCCATCTCCCTCCTCTTCGGGTCGTTCACATTCGGCTCCAGCGACCTCCGGAGGGGACGAACCGGAAGTAAGGATTGGAGAAGCCCTCACCAAGACACAGAGGCGAGAGGCCAGACGGCTGGTTCAGCAGAACCCCGATGTCTTCTCCGAGCTGCCTGGTAGGACCAGTCTGATACGACATGATATTGTCACCGAGCCCCACCTGAAGGTACGCCTGAAGTCATACCGCGTGCCGGAGGCTCGAAGACAAGCCATATCAGAGGAAGTGAAGACAATGCTACGCCTGGGGGTCATCGAAAAATCCCGGAGTGAATGGGCTAGTCCCATTGTCCTAATACCAAAACCCGATGGCTCCTTAAGGTTCTGCAATGACTTTAGGAGATTGAACTTAATATCCAAGTTCGATCTCTACCCCATGCCCCGGGTGGATGAGCTGATTGATAGGCTGGGACAGGCGCGATATTTCACCACGCTCGACCTGACCAAGGGGTATTGGCAGGTGCCACTGACTGAGTCCGCCAAGGAGAAAATCGCTTTTGTTACGCCGGAGGGTCTCTTCCACTATGTTGTCTTGCCTTTTGGGTTACATGGCGCTCCGGCCACGTTCCAGAGGTTGATGGACTTGGTGCTGGAACCCCACCAGGCGTATGCATCAGCGTACCTTGATGACATCATTATTTACAGCTCCGAGTGGCAGACCCACTTGGAACAGGTACAAGCGGTGGTGGACGCGCTTCGAACAGCCGGATTGACAGCCAATCCCAAGAAATGTGCGTTGGGACTCACGGAAGCCCGCTACTTGGGCTACGTGATAGGCCAAGGAGTGATTAAGCCCCAAATTAACAAGGTTGAGGCGATCCAGAAGTGGCCTAGACCCCTGACCACGAAGCAGGTTAGGGCCTTCCTGGGTATCGTGGGGTACTACAGGAGGTTTGTAAAAGATTTTGCGGGACTATCAGCCCCCTTGACGGACCTTCTCAAAGGCAAGAAGTCCGTCATGGTGCGCTGGACTCCGCAGGCCGAGGACTCCTTCCGGGCCCTGAAGGGGGTTCTGTGCAGACAGCCCGTTCTTGTAAACCCTGATTTCCGGAAGGAGTTCATAGTACAGACTGGTGCCTCTGAGGTCGGCCTGGGGGCAGTGCTGTCTCAGGTGGTTCAGGGGGAGGAACACCCCGTCACCTTCTTAAGTAGAAAGCTCACTCCTCCCGAGCGGAATTATAGCGTAGTGGAGAAGGAGTGCCTGGCGATCAAGTGGGCCTTGGAGTCCCTACGCTATTACCTGCTGGGACGGCAGTTTCGCTTGGTGACGGATCACTCTCCACTGGTCTGGATGAGGTCCGCCAAGGAACGGAATGCCCGGGTTACCCGGTGGTTCCTTTCTCTACAGAACTTCCGGTTTACGGTTGAACACCGGGCCGGTAGGTTGCAGGGCAACGCCGATGCCTTGTCCCGCGGCCCGTGTTTGATGGCGGGAGTTCAACCCCGCACGCTTGAACTGAGGGGGGGGGGGTATGTGAGACTGTGATCGGGGTTATCTATGACGGCCGGTATGTCTCGCCCCGGTTGTGCTCACTCCATGATAGAAAGTAACTCCACTCCAGGGTTAATGCTGTTTCCCTACAGGCTGAAAGAAGGGTTAAAAGGAAACAGGAACAAGGGCGGGTGTGCCGGGTGTGAGGGAGTGAACACAACTCCCTGAGTTTTCTGCCGGAGAGGCACATGTGTACTATTGTGGACTTTTGTTTGAATATTAAACCGTGTGCTGTGAACCTTGGTGCCTGGATCCCGTGTCTTCTGCTGCGCAGACGACCACGCTACCTCACAAGATATATATATATAATTGCCTTATTCTGTCTGTCTGTCTGTCTGTCTGTCTGTCTGTCTGTCTGTCTGTCTGTCTGTCTGTCTGTCTGTCTGTCTGTCTGTCTGTCTGTCTGTCTGTCTGTCATGCTCCAAAATTGTGTCCTTACGGTGACACAAAGCTGATTGGCCGCTGGGCTCGCCATGGCCCCGCCCCCCCACACTGATTGGCCGCTCGCCCAGGCTGCGCCCCCACACGGATTGGCCAGCCGCTCGCCCAGGCTCCGCCCCCCCCCCCCCCCACAGATTGGCCGCTCGCCCCGGCACCCTGCAGGCATTGGCAACGCGGCCACGCCCCGCCCCCCTCACGCAATGCACGCTAGCTCTGGCCCCGCCCCCCCCACCCCCGCGCATTCCCCGAACCGACACGGTCACGGAGCCACGACTCACAGGTGAGTACTGTACCCCCGGGAGCCCACATCAGCGTACGCCGCAAACCCAGCCGACACATACCCTCGCATTGCTGGGCCTGGCCGGCGTATGCTGGTGTGGGCTCCCGTGCGAGCGGGGGACGAGATACGCTGGTAACCATGCTAGCATACTTACCAGCGCATCAAGGTCCTGCAGCGGCGTAACATACACACACGCACAGACATAACAACAGACACACATCAGATCACACTCACTCTCATACACACCTCACACACACATCACATCGCATCCACACACTCACAACATCCTGGGATATCGCTTGCTTCTCTGCGCCGATACTGTGCTGTGAGCTTCCAGGACCTGCCAGAGGATCACATGGCCAGAAGCATGTGGTATCTCCGGATGTTGTGAGTGTGAGTGCGTATGTGCGATATCGTCAATGTGTGTGTGCGTGAGTGTATGCGATCGGGTGTGTGCGTGTATGCGATCGGGTGTGTGCGTGTCTGCGATCGGGTGTGCGTGAGTGTATGTGATCGGGTGTGTGCGTGTATGCGATCGGGTGTGCGTGAGTGTATGCGATCGTGTGTGTGCGTGTATGCGATCGGGTGTGTGAGTGTATGCGATCGGGTGTGTGTGTGAGTGTATGCGATCGGATCTGTGAGTGTCGGCAGAGGAGCACGGCGTGCTGGAGGAGGCTGGGAGGAGAGAGGCTGATCCTGGGGAAGGCTGGGAGGGGGGAGGATGAGAGAAGAGAGGCTGGGGGAGGCTGAGGCTGGGGTAGGCTGGAAGGAGAGAGGCTGATGCTGGGGACAGAAAAGGCTGATGCTGGGAGGAGAGAGGCTGATCCTGGGGAAGGCTGGGAGGGGGAGGGGGGAGGCTGAGAGAAGAGAGGCTGTGGGAGGCTGAGGCTCGGGTAGGCTGGAAGGAGAGAGGCTGATGCTGTGGGCAGAGAGGCTGATGCTGGTGCAGCATGGGGGATGGAGCACGATGGGGGGTGCGCAGCATGGGGGATGGAGCACGATGGGGGGTGCGCAGCATGGGGGATGGAGCACGATGGGGGGTGCGCAGCATGGGGGATGGAGCACGATGGGGGGTGCGCAGCATGGGGGATGGACCACGTTTGGGAGTGCGCAGCATGGGGGATGGACCACGTTTGGGAGTGCGCAGCATGGCGGATGAACCACGTTTGGGAGTGCGCAGCATGGCGGATGGAGTACGTTTGGGAGTGCGCAGCATGGCGGATGGAGTACGTTTGGGAGTGCGCAGCATGGCGGATGGACCACGTTTGGGAGTGCACAGCATCGCGGATGGAGCACGTTTGGGAGTGCGCAGCATGGCGGATGGAGCATGGATGGGGGGTGCGCAGCATGGCGGATGAACCACGTTTGGGAGTGCGCAGCATGGCGGATGGAGTACATTTGGGAGTGCGCAGCATGGCGGATGGACCACGTTTGGGAGTGCGCAGCATGGCGGATGGACCACGTTTGGGAGTGCGCAGCATAGCGGATGGACCACGTTTGGGAGTACGCAGCATGGCGGATGGAGCACGTTTGGGAGTGCGCAGCATGGCGGATGGAGCATGTTTGGGAGTGCGCAGCATGGCGGATGGAGCATGTTTGGGAGTGCGCAGCATGGCGAATGGAGCACGTTTGGGAGTGCGCAGCATGGCGAATGGAGCACGTTTGGGAGTGCGCAGCATGGCTGATGGAGCACGTTTGGGAGTGCGCAGCATGGCGGATGGAGCACGTTTGGGAGTGCGCAGCATGGCGGATGGAGCACGTTTGGGAGTGCGCAGCATTGCAGATGGAGCACGTTTGGGAGTGCGCAGCATGGGGGATGCAGCACGATGGGGAATGCGCAGCATAGGGGATGGAGCACGATGGGGAATGCGCAGCATGGGAGATGGAGCACGATGGGGAATGCGCAGCATAGGGGATGGAGCACGATGGGGGGTGCGCAGCATGAGGGATGGAGCACGATGGGAGGTGCGCAGCATGGGGGATGGGGCACGATGGGAGGTGTACACCTCCCCCCAACACACACACACACGCGCACTGCACAACACACCACACACACACACACACACACTGGGAACCACAGAACCACAAACACCGCCCTACACAGACACCCACACACACAGACAATGCCGCACACACACAACACTCAACACACAAACACCGCGGCATACATAAATATACGCACATACCGCACAACACACACATTGCACAAAACATACCTCCCCCCAAAACACACCACACACACACAAACCGTGCAACACACACACAACGCTTACAGACACACAGCGCTCCACAAACAACGCAACACACATACAACACCGCTATCACCCCCCGCCACACCCAGACAACACCCAGAACATGTACAGCCCCTACACAAACACTTAGCAACTACACGCAACAACATCTAATATATATAACAAAAATTATACATTAACTAAACAATAAATTCTAGAATACCCGATGCTTTAGAATCGGGCAACCTTCTAGTATATATATATATATATATATATATATATATATATATATATATATATATCCTTTGTAAAAAACATGATAGTGTTAAAAAACATTTGTCATGCCTATTTCTTAAATATTTCATTTTTTGTTCATATTTGTACTATTTAAAAAAAAAAAACACACTTTAGGTACAGTGGTTTACATATTTTTGAGACGACAAAAATCCTATAGTTCAAAAACTTGACGTGATAGAGAAAAACTGAGATCCTTTCTGGATTCAGCATCCAAAAATTAATTAAGAACAGTTGTCTGACCTAACTCCTAAAAAATTGCGTTCCCCAGTGTAATCTGTGTACACATGTATTAATTTGTAATCGATAATATCACTGATTTTTTTTAATCCTATTAATAAGTGCGGTTTATTTTATATAGTAGAAAAACATTTTTTCCTTTTGAATAAATTTTTCCCAAAGTATAAATCTGTTTGCGCGGATGGATTACTAGTACTCGTACTAGTTTTTTTCTTATCTGCAGTGTTTGGCTTTGTACGTGAACCAGACTTGCTGGATTTTTGTGCCTGCATTCTCCACCATATGTGACAGGAGTGGGGATTTTGCTTATAAGATTGCCATCTCCTGGCCTAGACTGGTGCTTCAGTCACAGTTCACACCAGGCAGGTTTGATTCAACTGTACTCAAACTAGTTTAATTGGTTTCGTAAAACAGCAAATCCAAATGATGCAAAATAAATCTTGGTCCGACTGGTGAGTCAGGACTTTTCGTTAGGGGCCATATCTGGGCCTAGTGCTGCTAACCAAACAATTGCTTTGCTCACAGCAGTTTCCCAGGAGCAGAGACGCATTCACTTGTGGACTTTCTGCCCTTTTATGCCTCCCTGAGCCCCGTACAGGTTATAAGTAGTGATGGGCGGACTCTCAGATAACCGGGACTGTCTATGGGGACCATAATCTTGTGATTTAAAAATGTTGGTAGAAGGGATAGGAGCAGGCGCGCTGTATTAACAGAGGCTCCGGCGCACCTGTAACTGCTTCCAGGCCTATCATTCATTTTCAGAGCCGCGCATTAGCCTTCATGCATATGCACTGCTTTCCCCGCTCACCAGCGTCTGGTTGCAGTCATACGTGCCCTCACGCTGAGTGACCGCATGTGTAATGCTTCCAATCACAGACCCGGTCTGCGGGTCTATCGTACAGTATAAATAAAAAATTGTTGAATGATATCCTGCACAGATAAAGCATAAGGCTACAGGTTGCAGCCCCCAGCCATGACGGTGTATGAAAATAAGAGGAACCAAATGCGGCTTTTTTTGTGTTTTTGTTTTCTCTATCGCTTCATTGGGGGACACAGGAAACCATGGGGTGTATGCTGCTGGGACTAGGAGGTGACACTATGCAAATAAGAAAGTTAACTCCTCCCACGTAGTATACACCCACTGACCGGAGCTGAGGAAATCAGTTTTTGCTTAGTGTCCGAGGAGGTTGGACACGCAGGGGCTGCTCTCAGCCCCTCAGGTTTGTATTGTTGTGTTTTATTAATCTTTTTCCTTTGTTTTTCAGACACAGCTCTTCAGGCGACAGGGTGTAATCGCTCACCCTGCTCTCCCACATAGAGACCGGTCGCACAGAAGTGGGGTCCGTCCACCACTTCCGTTGTCCTCCGTGTCTGTCTGGCAGGACCCTACCCCCCTAACACTCTCTAGACTGTTTGGAGGGCATCCGCACAGAGGGACAGGCGGATGGTCCTTGCCCCCCTCCCCAAAAACTCTCTCGCTCCCGAGCCTGATTGTGGGGTAGGAGGACGAAGACCGTACCTAGGATGGAGAGGTACCCTTCCGGTCTCCCCTATCCCCGGGACGACCGTCGAGATGTCTTCACTCGCCTCCCAGGATGCATCCAGGATCACCTCAAGACAAGCCGGGACCTCAGGGTAAGTACTCTGCACTCCCCCGTCCCGGGTTATGGGGGGGAGGGATCCCGTCTACATAATCTCCAGCCCCTTCTCCATTTGGGTCAGGGGGTCCCATATCTCCCTTAGAGCCCCACCCCAGGCCCCCGTAGCTTCCTGTAGCGTGGCCTCCCTGCGCTCCCCCGATCGGCCCCCCTGCCGTGGCGTCCACTACCCGGCGTCCCACCCCGTCCTTCCCCGGCGGCCTCCCTTTAAACTTTAGTCCCTGCCTCCTTTGCGGCCCGGCGTCCCCCCCCCCCCATCCCCCGGCAGCCTGCCTTTAAACTTTAGCCCCCGGCTCCATTGCGGCCCGCGGTTCCATTGCGACCCAGCGTCCCTCTCCGGCGGCCTACCTTCAAAATTTAGCCCCCGGCTTTGCGGCCCCCTCAGTATCTGCGCGCCCTCCAGGCCACGCTCTCAGCCGGTATTCTGTCTGCGCGCGCGGGGTTTTTCAAATCTCCCGCCTCTTTTCACCTCGCGCGGCCTCGGTCCTCCTCCCGGCGTCTGACGTCACTCCCGGGCGCCAATCCCGGCGCGCCTCATTTTTGCGCCTTCACCGGCCCTTCCCACCGGGTAAGCGGCGCTGCTGCCGCCGCGAACTCCGACCTCCTCCGCCCGGGTAGGTCGACCCTGCAGGCGCCGCCGCCACGCCCGTGCTCCGCCCGGGTGAGCGCTGCTTGCGCCGCCGCCAGGCTCGCTCCACCGACCGGGTAAGCGTTCCTGGCACCGCCGCGACTCCCCCTTCCCAGGCTGTCTGCGCCACCACCGCCGCAGGTTTGCGACGCTACACTCACCCGCAGGCAGTGCTGGACCCAGCGCTCCCCTCTGACAGTGATTAGGCCCCTGCTCCCCTGACCTCGGAGTCTGTCAGCGCTCTTGCAGCATTCAGTGCGCCACATCTGAGCCCTCCAACAGGCACCTAACCCCCCCTCAGGGCTCATTCTCCAGGGTACTGTTCTCCCTGAACATGCAGTCCTGTTGGTGAGGGGACAGGCCCATTCACTAGGATACCGCTTGTGAAGCAGCCGTATGTCGCACAATTTTATTGTCTTCTGTCTTGTGTTGTACACACATCTTTCCTAGCCCAGATGTGCTCCTGATTTCTGGGTGTTCATTGTCAGTTTGCCATTCTGTCTCCCAGATATTTACCGCCGGTAGCACTAATTACTAATCCTAGGTGTCCAGCGGTATTATGCGCCTGTGGCACAAATTACGGATGTCACTACAGCATTCTAAATCTTCCCCAGAGTACTCTCCTTACACCTGGTTATCCGTCAGGTTACGGATAGATTATAGCGCTTTACCCAGCAATCAGAAGTTCACATCTCGCTACACACGTTGTTACCCGGCGGTCCATGACTTGGCCTTTCCATGATCGTTCCAGTGTCTCCGTGAACCGGTCAGTTTTTTCCAGTGTGTTCCATGCCTACGCCCTGTGTATCCATGTACCTGTCCTCTGTCCCACGTGTCAGTGTCTCTGCGTGCCACCTGACGGTTACAGTGCGCAGTTGCCTTTTTTCTCTACACTAGTCTCTACCTGTGCGCAAGTGACACCAGTGTGCCTGGGTATCTTTATGTACTAGTTTTCATCGGTGTGCTAGTCTCCTACTTGTTCACTATCCAGTGGGCCAGCGTTTCTCTAGGCACTGACCTGCTCCTGTGTGCCAACGTTTCCCTGTACCTGTTCACTTCTCAGTGTGCCACTGTCTGCGTCAAGCCTGATGTTCCAATAACCAGGTGCTTTGGGGATCCTGCCCGCTGTTCTGTGGGCCAGCGTTTCCACATATATTTGTTTGCTCTGGTGTATCAGGGTTTTCACAAGCCTTTACACTACTTAGTGTAACAGGGTTTCCATACGCACCTGTCTACACCACTGTAACAGCGTTGTTTGAACCTTCCCACTGTTTAGGGTGTCAGGTCTCTACTTGCACCTGTCAGTTTCAGTGTGCTAAAGGTTTTTTTCTATCAACCCGTCCGCCATTCTGATTGAGGGTTCCATAGACCTGTCCACTTGCCTGTGTACCTGTGTCTCTATATGTCGGCCCATCTACCAAGGTGCCAGTATCCACTATCCAGTGTTTTCTCCATCCACCTACCCACCATCCGGTGTGCTAGTATTTCTGAAACGTACCCTCTATATATTGTGTGCAGCGTTTCTATATCCCCTGGTCTACTACAGCGTGAGAGTGATCTGGGGAGCCTGCCCACTTACCTATGGGCCAGCACTTATCAGCACCAGAAGCCGGATACAGCAGCAGGCTTGAGTGCCTTGTTCAGCATTCCGCTCATCTTCGACCTAGGCGAGAGCTCCATCCAGCACTGCCCCATGAGGCGGCCCGCCAGCAGCTGTCGCATTCAGTGCCAGGATTCAAGATCACTGATCCTGCCCACTATCCAAGGGGCTAGCTTTTCTCCTGATCAGAAGCTGGTTACCGTAACAGGTATGTGTTGCCCTGCTCACTACCCAGCGACTCAAGCGTAATACCTCACCTGGCGGGTCAGGTATCTCCTTCATCTCTGACTGAAGCGAGGACTCTGGTCTCAGGTACGGCAGCAACTGTCACTTTCAGTGCCAGTATTCAAGATCGATAGTCCTGTCCGCTATCCAAGGGGCTAGCGGTCTCCAGACCAGATGCTGGATACCGTAACAGGTAGGTGTTGCCCGCTTACGACCCAGCGAGTCAAACGTACTACCTCACCTGGCGGGTCAGGTATCTCCGTCTTCTTCGACTGAGGCGAGGACTGTGGTCTCCATGGACCCCTAATGTGGTACGGCAGCAACTGTCATCAGGTCGCTTCCCAGTGACCTGGGGGTTTTCTCCTGCTTCAACCACGGACCCCAGCACAGCAGCAGCAGCTCTCATTTGGTCCCTTCCCAGTGGCCCGGGACCTTCTCCGACCTCGCACCATTCATCTAAGGTAGCCACAAGGTAGGGTTTTTCTCTCTTGACCGTACGTTGGCTGCATCGCTTCTTGAAATAGCTGTCATTTTGGTTTTAAAATGAGGTAAGCAAGGTGCAGCTCTGTCCGCTAACCAGTTGGTTGTCCTTTTTGCTTCCTGCCACCGTCCCCGGGTGGTTCGTGGTAATTCTGGTGTCTGCCTATTCCTTAGTCTAGAACAGCCTTGGCCGCACCCCCCACTAGGGTTCCGGCCAGGCACTGTAAAGGTTTAAAACCATATATCTTTTCTTACATTTTCTCTCTTTCAGATAGAGATCAGATTTCCTCAGTCCCTTCACAGTCGACAGATGAAGTTAAGAACCAGGCACAGGATCGTCTAACCAGCATTGATTCCACGGAGGACCAGCTCCACCAAGGGACTTCTAGTATCCTGACGGCCCAGTCTTTGGGCCCACTCTTCCGGACAAGCTGTAAGGTTTCATATAACTGTCTGTCTACTTTCCACAGCAGAATTCTTCAGGGAGCCCTGAATGCTCAGACCACTGGGTGTTTCCACCCGAACACTCAACACTGCAGCGACTGGTCCACGTCTGATCTGCCAATCTCAGTTAACACCTAGACATGACCTGCTTCCGTTTCAGGCCAAGAGGGGTCTTCATTTTCCCTGCCCCGGGTCTACCTTTTTTCCCCCTCTCGTAGTCATTCTGAATGGCTTTTGGGGATATGCTAGATCTCTCCGATGACCCTGACATACCAAATTCCGCGACCACTCTCCACCGCTTGGTCTCAGACGCTTGTGCATTCCTGCAAGTTCCTGCCAAACCATTCATACTCTCATATTCTCACTCATTTCCTTCCCTTCGTCGTCACATCTTGTTGTGACGTGATGACGCGTTTTATAATAATAAGAATATTTCATTCATTCTTCCGTCACATCTTCCTTGCCACCCCCCAGGGATAGGAGTCACTCCCCTGGTCGGCTAGCGCTTCAGCCGACGACATAGGACGAGCCCTTTCTCGGAGTCCTCCTCGAAAGGGTTCTTCCTTCTCCCACTTCAGGTCATACATGCCAGGTCTTGTGCCTTTTGTCATTCACAGGAGCCCTCCCCTATGGGAGTTCTCCTTCCCATAATTCACCGCAAGGGTCACCCAGTACCCGATCCCAGGGTTCGAGTTTCCCAGTCACGTCATTATAGATGCTAGGACTCCCTTCTCCTGTCCGTCACGTCATAGTGAGAATTGGTTCTTGGAATTATTTTAGGCTCCTTAACCTTATCATTTTTCTCCGAACCTCACAGGTTCTCTGGACCCCTTCCATACACAGGGGAATTGTCTCCCATATTTTTTTCCCCGCCTGCAGGCTGGTTCGTCCACTAGAGTCACTTCTCTCAGGTGCTGTAGAATCAACAGGTCAGGTTCCCCTATGGCGGAATCCCTTTACACTTTTCTCGAGTATCTCGACTCCCTTGCACCCTCTTAGGCGGTCAGTTTCCCATCTAGTCATCCTGCGGCAATAATGGGCCAAGGCTCCTTTAGCCTCCGCTTAGCTGGCACCTACCTCTACCAGGTGCCCTAGTTCTTCGCTCATTCTTCCCCTCTCAAACGTAGTTTCAGGGCCTGTCGGGTTTTTTCTTCTTAGCTCGACCTATTGCTGTCAGTAGCCTTAGCTCCTTAGCTTTCTAAGGTACAGACCTCAGAGGATGCAGTTTCTCCTGATCATCCTATTCCCCATGTATTTTACACTAGTTCTTAGTACTCCCTAAGTACTCTAACTCTTCTCCTGTACTTCGGCCCCTGGCCGGGTAGGGGTTCCTTACGGGGTCTAGGACCAGGTTCTGGTCAAAGAATCTTGTCTCTGCTAACCCTGTTTTGGGTTTTACTCTTCCCACCCTTGGGGACTGCTTTAGGATGTCCAATGGTTTCCTGTGTCCCCCAATGAAGAGACAGAGAAAAGTAGATTTTGGGTACTCGCCGTAAAATCTCTTTCTTGGAGCCTTCATTGGGGGACACAGCACCCGCCCTTTTCTAAGACTTCAATGGATCCGGAATGTTCTGGTTTTCAAGCTTCTCCTCGTACTGCTTTTACACAAACTGATTTCCTCAGCTCCGGTCAGTGGATGTATACTACGTGGGAGGAGTTAACTTTCTTATTTGCATAGTGTCACCTCCTAGTCCCAGCAGCATACACCCCATGGTTTCCTGTGTCCCCCAATGAAGGCTCCAAGAAAGAGATTTTACGGTGAGTACCCAAAATCTACTTTTTTCATTATTGAAATAAGTACTTAAAAAGCCAGCGTGCGGTCCCCCCTCATTTTGATTCCCAACCTAGATAAAGCCTGACAGCTGGGGGCTGGTATTTTCAGGCTGGGGAGACCCATGCTTATTGGGCCGCACCCCAGAGTAAAAATAGCAGCTTGGAGCCACCTGGAATTGTTGCATCGATTTTAGATGCAACAGTCCCGGAACTTTACTAACCTTTCTTTGTCGCTCCATTGGGAGACCCAGACAATTGGGTGTATAGCTTCTGCCTCCGGAGGCCACACAAAGTATTACACTTAAAAGTGTAAAGCCCCTCCCCTTCTGCCTATACACCCCCCGTGCATCACGGGCTCCTCAGTTTTTATGCTTTGTGCGAAGGAGGCACACATGCACGCATAGCTCCACATCTTAGTCAGCAGCAGCTGCTGACTATGTCGGATGGAAGAAAAGAGGGCCCATAACAGGGCCCCCAGCATGCTCCCTTCTCACCCCACTCTTGTCGGCGGTGTTGTTAAGGTTGAGGTACCCATTGCGGGTACAGAGGCTGGAGCCCACATGCTGTTTCTTCAGCGCTCTATTGGGAGACCCAGACGATTGGGGTATAGCTACTGCCCTCCGGAGGCCACACAAAGCACTACACTAAAAAGTGCAAGGCCCCTCCCCTTCTGGCTATACCCCCCCGTGATATCACGGGTTCTCCAGTTTTAGCTTTGTGTGCGAAGGAGGTCAGACATCCATGCATAGCTCCACAGATTTTAGTCAGCAGCAGCTGCTGACTATGTCGGATGGAAGAAAAGCGGGCCCATGTAGGGCCCCCAGCATGCTCCCTTCTCACCCGTGGATGGTGTTGTAAGGTTGAGGTACTTATTGCTAGTACAGAGGCCGGAGCCCACATGCTGTTTTCCTTCCCCATCCCCATGAGGGGCTCTGGGTGAAGTGGGATCTTACCGGTCTCCAGGCACAGAGACCGAGCTCCATCCACAGACCCAAAAGAACCTGCTGGATATGGAGCTGAGTATCGTCAGGGACAGGGCCCTGCTACATCAAGGTACTCTGTGTTCCCATGCACATCGCGCCCACACACACCAGCATTGCTGGGAGTGTTAGTGCGCCGGGGACAACAGCGCGGAGCGCTGGTGCTATTATTCACTGCAGCTTTGCTGAGTGAATTTATGTATTGAAAACGGCCGCGCCGGCCGCTGCTGGTTGTTTTTTACATTGTGGCGCGGCTGGGACTTGTGGTGCGCCGGGGGACTTCGGCGTCGGCCGTGCACATAGGACGGCCGCGCTTATTACTAGAGTCCCCGGCTTTGCGGCCTAGTTTTCGTTTCGTTCCCGCCCCAGCCCTGCCAGTCAGAGGAGGGGCGGGACGCTGTACAGTAGCTCAGCGCAGGGAGCTGGAGTCTGCTTTGCATTCTCCAGCCCCCTCTCACTGAACACAGTGAGACGCCGGGTTCCCGCTCTTGGCTGGGGCTCGCCCACGGCCCGCCCCTCTGCACAGGACGGGGAAGAGAAGCCGGCAGCCATTATGGTTTCCACTCTGGGAGAACGGAACCAGTCACAGGTTTTTGGGCGACCTCGCACCCGCTCTTGTGCGGGCGGTAAGCAACTGACACCACTAATGCTGAAGTGGGCTTTTGGGCTGTGTGCTGATATGCTATGCACTGTACTGTACTGTCGCTATTCTGCTGCTGAGGCACAAGCTTTCAATGCTTCTTCGTTTGCATGTGCTGCAGTGTTTACTGTCAGATTGGGCAACAGCAGCAGTAGAGCAATTTGTGCTAAGGCACAAGCTTTCAATGCTGCTTCGCTTGCATGTGCTGCACGGTTTATTGTTATGATATACATTCACTGTATGTCGCTATTCTTGGCTAATGCGCCCAGATAAACAGACAAAAGCAGCAGTAGAGCAATGGTGCTACGGCACAAGTTTTCAATGCTGCTTGACTTGCATTGGCTGCAGTGTTTACTGTCATGCTTGTATGCTATACATTCACTGTATGTCGCTATCCTTGGCTAATGTTCCTGGATAAATAGACAACAGCAGCAGAAAGGCTAGGGTGCTAACGCGCAAGCTTTCAATACTGCTTGGATTGCATGGGCTGCAGTGTTTACTGTCATGCTTGTATGCTATACATTCACTGTATGTCGCTATCCTTGTCTCATGCTCCTAGATAAATAGACAACAGCAGCAGAAGAGCAAATGTGCCAAGCCACAAGTTTTCAATGCTGCGTGTACTACATGTGCTGAAGTGTTTATTTGTACTTCATGCTTGTATGACTATTCACTGTACGGTCGCTATCCTCGGCTAGGCTCTTAGATAGCTAGACAACAACAGCAGGAAAAGACAAGTTGCCAATGCACGGGCTTTCTATGCTGCTTGTACTGCATGTCATACGGTTTCAGGACCCCCAGTGCGTGCAATTGCTCAACCGGGGTCTCTGCTATATGTGGCCAAAGGAACCACCTGTGATCTCTGTCCAGAGACAGGGACGAAGTTGCAGTTTTTCCGCTGATATATTGTCTGTGACTATGACTGACATCTTACAGACTTTGCACCCCAAGCAGACCGTGGGCAATATGGTTGCAATGACCCTGGCCGCCCTGATCTGGAGCATCTCAAGGCGCCAGAGTGATTCCAGGCATCCCAGAGAGCAGGCATCCGACACGGTCGACAGTCCCAGATGGCCTAAGCGGGCTCGCTGGCATTAGCCCTCGACTACATCACTGGGCAAGGTCCCAGCTGGAGTACTCTCTGTACGATGAGGCAGACGTAGCTGTTCAGGACTCTGTTCCTGAGACCGCTCTCAATCCGGATACACCGGATGGTGACGCTATAGTGAATAATCTTATTGCGTCCATCAACGAAAGGTTGGGTATTTCTCCCTCAACTCCTCCAGTGGAGGGGTCAGCTTCACAGCAAGAGAAATCTCTATATATTGAGTACTTGTTTAGCACTCTGACTCCAGAGACGCAGTCCAGAAACGACACGCTTATCACGATAAGCGTTTCTCCGACCGTATTAATGAGACACGTGTCGCTCCCCCTGACGTGGTCAAGCGCTAGACCCAGTATCCAAATGTGGATCCCCCAATCTCCATGCTTGCAGCTAGATCTATAGTTGTAGTGGTGGATAGGACTTCACTTCAAAAGGCCATTGACAGGCAGATTGGCCTCTGGTTGCAATCTGTCTATGAAGCTATCGGCAGGTCGGCTGCTCCGGCAGTCGCAGCCGTGAAGGCACTCCAAGCTATTTCAGCTAGTATTGCGCAGAGGGTCGCTGTCACAGGTACTCTCGGTCCCAGCAGCGTCTTTAACTCGCAATGTCGGCATGGCGAATCATGCTGTTATTGCTGTCCGAGATTCTACGAGCCGGACGTCAGTGGCATCCGCCAACTCCGTGTTTTTACGCAGAGGCTAGTAGTTGAGAGATTGGAACAGAGGCTGCTTCCAACGAAGTGCTTAACCAGGTTGCCTTTATCTAGTGATAGTCTGTTGGTAAGGGTTGAATGAAATCATTCAACTATCCAAGACGACTCAAAAAGCCCAGAAGGGCATAGATTCCTAGCGGGCTCAATTCACGCCCGGGGAAGGCAGCCGGAGGATCCGCTACCAAAGCGTTTTCCTCATAATTTTCAGCCCTCTCACTCCGCAACCGCGGGGGGGCAGACTCCCCCGCTTTAGCGGCATTTACCTACCGCAGGTTGAGGGCCTGTGAGTGAGAGTCAGTTTGTTTTCAAACTACCGCACCGACTGAGCCGAGGCTCTTCTGCAGGCGGAAAGAGCGGTAATCCCTGTTCCTCTTCAGGAACCAGATACGCATTTTGCCCCGACCTGGTCGTGGTGCCAAAATAGGACGGCTCCTTCCGTCCCGTTCTGGACTTTATACTGCTTAACGAGCACGTGAAAACCAGGCGGTTCCGGATGGCATCACTCCGCTCCGTCATTGCCTCTCTGTCTCAAGGAGTTTTCCTAGCTTCAATAGACATCAGGATGCTTATCTACACGTGCCGATTGCTCCGAGGCACCGGCGTTGGCTACGATTCGTTATTAAAGACGAGAATATTTCGTTTCGTAGCCATACCCTTTGGCTGGCGACAGCCCCAAGGGTGTTCACCAAGTTCGTGGCAGCAGAGGGAGCAGTCCCGCGCTCTCACGGTCACTCTGTGATCCTTTACTTGGGCAATCTACTGGTCAAGGCACTCTCCTTTACAAGCATGCCAACACAACCTGAACATGGCGCTGGACCCTTCCCAGAGTTTCGGGTGGGTCTTCAACTTTTCAAGGTTGAACCCAATCGCTGGCATCTCCTGGAGAGTTTTCACACTCTCTCAGCGATAGTGAAGCTTCCGCTGGACAAACAGCGTTCACTACAGACGAGGGGACAGTCTCTCCTTCAAGGAGGCGCCTCATCCAGAGGCGAGTTTTAGCTTTTCCAGACGGTCAAAGACCATCTTCAGAGGAGTCCACTCTTCAACTCAGTGGTCTGGAGCTCTGGGCAGTGTATCTTGCACTGCAAGCCTTCCTGCAGTGGCTGGAATGCAAATAGATCCGAATTCAGTCGGACTATCCACAGCGGTGGCATACACCAACCACCAAGGCGGACTACGCAGTCGACAAGACTCCCAAGAGGTCCGGCGGATTCTGCTATGGGTAGAAGACAGAGCATACACCATATCAGCTGTTCACATCCCGGGCGTACGACACTAGGAAGCAGACTTCCTCAGTCGCCAGGGCGTGGACGCAGGGGAATGGGCTCTGCACCCGTTTGTTTGCAGGAATTCTGTAGACGCAGGATGAAGACGGACGTCGACGTCATGGCTTCTCGGCAACAACAAGGTCCCGATTTTCATGACGCGGTCTTACGATCAAAGAGCTCTGGCGACAGGCGCCTTGGCTCAGGATTGGTCACAGTTCCAGCTACCGATTGCTGCCACACCATCCTCGTCGCCCCAGACTGGCCGGGGAGGTCGTGGTACCGTGATCTGTGGCATCTCACCGTCGGTCGACCGTGAGCACGACGTCATTGCCACCATGAGACGGGCTAGCCAGCCGCGGTCTGCCAAGATCTACCACAACTCGTGGAAGATATTCTTATCTTAGTGTTCTGCTCAGGGAGGGTCTCCCTGGCCATCGGCATTGCCTACTTTGCCTTCCCTCCTGCAATCTGGTTGGGAAAGAGGTTGGTCGCTCGGCTCCCTTTAAGGGCAAGTCTCGGCACTATCCGTGTTCTTTTCAGAAGCGTCTAGCACGTCTTCCTAAGGTGCGCACGTTACTACAGGGGGTTTGTCATATTGTGCCCCCGTACAAGCGGCCGTTAGATCCATGGGATCTGAACAGGGTACTAGTTGCTCTCCAGAAGCCGCATTTCGAGCCTCTGAGGGAAGTTTCCCTTTCGCGCCTGTCACAGAAAGTGGCCTTTCTGGTTGCGATCACGTCGCTTCGGCGAGTGTCTAAGCTGGCGGCTCTGTCATTCAAGGCTCCCTTCCTAGTGTTCCACCAGGACAAGGTAGTGCTGCGCCCTATTCAGGAGTTTCTCCCTAAGGTTGTATCCGCGTTTCTTCTTAATCGGGATATACCCTTTCCTTCCTTTTGTTCTCATCCGGTTCTCCGGTATGAAAAGGATTTACAGTTGTTAGTTCTGGTGAGAGCACTCAGAATCTACATTTCTCGCACGGCGCCCATGCGCCGCTCTGATGCATTTTTTGTCCTTGTCGCTGGTACGCGCAAGGGGTTGCAGGTTTCTAAAGCCACCATGGCTCGATGGATCAAAGAACCAATTCTTGAAGACTACCGTTCTGCGGGGCTTCCGGTTCCTTCAGGGCTGAAGGTCCATTCTACCAGAGCCGTAGGTGCGTTTTGGGCATTACGACACCAGGCTACGGCTCAACAGGTGTGCCAGGCAGCTACCTGGTCGAGCCTGCACATTTTTCACCAAACATTATCAGGTGCATACCTATGCTTCGGCGGACGCCAGCCTAGGTAGAAGAGCCCTGCAGGTGGCAGTGGCTTCCCCATAGGGGAGGGCTGTCTTGCAGCTCTAACATGAGGTATTTCTTTACCCACCCAGGGACAGCTTTTGGACGTCCCAATCGTCTGGGTCTCCCAATAGAGCGCTGAAGAAGAAGGGAATTTTGTTACTTACCGTAAATTCCTTTTCTTCTAGCTCTTATTGGGAGACCCAGCACCCGCCCTGTTGTCCTTCGGGATTTTTTTGTTGTTTGCGGGTACACATGTTGTTCATGTTGAACGGTTTTTCAGTTCTCCGATGTTACTCGGAGTTAATTTGTTTAAACCAGTTATTGGCTTTCCTCCTTCTTGCTTTGGCACTAAAACTGGAGAACCCGTGATATCACGGGGGGGTATAGCCAGAAGGGGAGGGGCCTTGCACTTTTTAGTGTAGTGCTTTGTGTGGCCTCCGGAGGGCAGTAGCTATACCCCAATCGTCTGGGTCTCCCAATAAGAGCTAGAAGAAAAGGAATTTACGGTAAGTAACAAAATTCCCTTCTTTTCCTTCCCCATCCCTTAATGGGCTCTGGGTGAAGTGGGATCCTAATCGGTCTCCAGGCACATGAGACCGTGCTCCCGCCGCAGCCCCTGGGGAATCTGCTGACAGGAGCCGAGTATCGACAGGGACAAGGCCCTGCTACTGTGAGGTACTCTGTGTCCCCGTGGGGACCGCGCATAGAGCGCTGATGCCACACACACTGCAGCACTGCTGGGTGTGTTAGTGCGCCGGGGACTAATGCCACTGACAGCCGCGCCGGCCGCGCTGTGAGGTACTCTGTGTCCCCGTGGGAACCGCGCATGGAGCGCTGGTGGCCATATACACTTCAGCACTGCTGGGTGTGTTTGTGCGCCGGGGACTACCGCGCCGACCGCGCTTATATGCCGGCCGCGCTTATTACTTTAGTCCCCGGTTTTTGCGGCCTAGTACCGCATATTCCCGCCCCCAGGCCTGCCAGTCAGGGGAAGGGCGGGACGCTGCACAGGACGTTAGTGCTGAGGGTTGGAGCATACTTGTATCCTCCTCCCCCCTCATACAGCACACTGGGGCTCCAGATTCCCGCACTTTCTAGGGCACGCCCACGGCCCCCTCCTCTCCACAGAACGCCGGCAGCCATTCCTGTCAGCACTTCTAACGCTGGAGAGGAGAGACAACAGGCTCTGGGAGGCCCATGCAGGGATTCTGGTGATCACACAACCGCTTGAGTGGTCGGTAAGCAGCACCTGAGGTGCTGGCCCCACTGAGTGCAGAAGTGTACATATATATATATGCTTATATGCTATACATTTACCACTGTACTGTCGCACTGTTGATTTTTGGCTATATACCCTCCTGGATTGTACTCAGAGGAGACAACAGCATGTCGTCTGCAAATAGCAAGGGTGCCAAAGCACAGGCTTACTTTGCAACCTGTACCTCATGTGCGGCTATACTACCGGCTGGTTCCACGGACCCTCATTGTGTGCAATGCTCGGCCCCTGTGGCACTTACTCAGCCGGAGCCTCTGCTACTGGTGGCCCAGGTAGAACCACCTGCTACCACTGTCCAGGTGACAGGAACGGAGTTTGCAGTGTTTGCTGACAAACTGTCTGAGACTATGGATAAATGGTCTGCTAGGATACTAGAAGCCTTACAGTCCAGACCGGTGACTCAGGCCCCGGGCACTGTTCAATCATTGACCCCAGGCCCTCCTCAATTGGAGCTGCAGAGTGCTCCTGGGATGACCCATGGGTCCCAGGGTGAGGTCTCTGACATGGACCGCAGTCCCAGGCCGCCTAAGCGGGGGCGCTGGGAAATTCCCTCGACTTCATCACACTGTTCAGGGTCTCAGCAGGAAGACTCTCTGGATGATGAAGCGGAGTTAGCAGATCAGGATTCTGATCCTGAGACCGCGCTTAACCTGGATACACCTGATGGTGACGCCATAGTGAATGACCTTATAGCAACCATCAATCAGGTGTTGGATATTTCCCCACCAGCTCCTACACTTGAGGAGTCAGCTTCTCAGCAGGAGAAATTCCGTTTCAGGTCTCCCAAGCGTCCATTGAGTATGTTTCTGGATCACTCTGACTTCAGAGAGGCAGTCCAGAAACACCGAGCTTGTCCAGATAAGCGTTTTTCCAAGCGCCTTAAGGATACACGTTATCCCTTCCCCCCTGACGTTGTCAAGGGCTGGGCTCAGTGTCCTAAGGTGGATCCTCCTGTCTCCAGACTGGCGGCTAGATCCATAGTTGCAGTGGAAGATGGGGCTTCACTCAAAGATGCCACTGACAGACAGATGGAGCTCTGGTTGAAATCCATCTATGAAGCTATCGGCGCGTCTTTTGCTCCAGCATTCGCAGCCGTATGGGCACTCCAAGCTATCTCAGCTTGTCATGCGCAGATTAATGCAGTCACACGTACATCTGCTCCGCAAGTGGTGTCCTTAACCTCTCAGGCGTCGGCGTTTGCGTCCTACGCCATTAATGCGGTCCTGGACTCTACGAGCCGTACAGCGGTAGCATCCGCCAATTCGGTGGCAGTCCGCAGGGCCATGTGGTTACGTGAATGGAAGGCAGACTCCGCTTCCAAAAAGTTCTTAACCGGTTTGCCATTTTCTGGCGACCGCCTGTTTGGTGAACGATTGGATGAAATCATTAAACAATCCAAGGGAAAGGACTCTTCCTTACCCCAGTCCAAACCAAACAGACCTCAACCACGGAAGGTACAATCGAGGTTTCGGTCCTTTCGGCTCACGGGAAGGTCTCAGTTCTCCTCGTCCAAAAGGCCTCAAAAGGATCAGAGGAACTCCGATGCATGGCGGTCTAAGTCACGTCCTAAAAAGACCGCCGGAGGAACCGCTCCCAAGGCGGCCTCCTCATGACTTTCGGCCTCCTCACACCGCATCCTCGGTCGGTGGCAGGCTTTCCCGCTTTTGCGACGCCTGGCTGCCACAGGTAAAAGACCGATGGGTGAGAGACATTCTATCCCACGGTTACAGGATAGAGCTCAGCTCTCGTCCTCCGACTCGTTTTTTCAGAACATCCCCGCCCCCCGAGAGGGCCGATGCTCTTCTTCAGGCGGTGTGCACTCTGAAGGCGGAAGGCGTGGTGATCCCTGTGCCTCTTCAGCAACAGGGTCACGGTTTTTACTCCAACTTGTTTGTGGTACCGAAAAAGGACGGATCCTTCCGTCCTGTTCTGGACCTAAAACTGCTCAACAAACACGTAAAAACCAGGCGGTTCCGGATGGAATCGCTCCGCTCCGTCATCGCCTCAATGTCCCAAGGAGATTTCCTAGCATCAATCGACATCAAAGATGCTTATCTCCACGTACCAATTGCACCAGAGCATCAGCGCTTCCTGCGTTTCGCCATAGGAGACGAACATCTTCAGTTCGTGGCACTACCTTTCGGCCTGGCGACAGCCCCACGGGTCTTCACCAAGGTCATGGCAGCAGTGGTAGCAGTCCTACACTCTCAGGGACACTCGGTGATCCCTTACTTAGACGATCTGCTTGTCAAGGCACCCACTCAAGTGGCATGCCAACACAGCCTGAACATTGCTCTGGAGACTCTCCAGAGTTTCGGGTGGATCATCAATTTTCCAAAGTCAAATCTGACACCGGCCCAATCTCTGACATATCTTGGCATGGAGTTTCATACTCTTCCAGCGATTAGTGAAGCTTCCGCTGGACAAACAGCGTTCACTACAGACAGGGGTGCGATCTCTCCTTCAAGGCCAGTCACACCCTCTGAGGCGCCTCATGCACTTCCTAGGGAAGATGGTAGCAGCAATGGAGGCAGTTCCTTTTGCGCAGTTTCATCTGCGTCCTCTTCAATGGGACATTCTCCGAAAATGGGACAGGAAGTCGACGTCCCTCGACAGGAAAGTCTCCCTTTCACGGGCAACCAAGGCTTCCCTTCAGTGGTGGCTTCTCCCCACTTCTCTGTCGGGGGGGAAATCCTTCCTTCCCCCATCATGGGCTGTGGTCACGACGGACGCGAGCCTGTCAGGGTGGGGAGCGGTTTTTCTCCACCACAGGGCTCAGGGAACCTGGACTCCGACAGAGTCCTCCCTTCAGATCAATGTTCTGGAGATAAGGGCAGTGTATCTTGCCCTAAAGGCGTTCCAGCCGTGGCTGGAAGGCCAGCAAATCCGAATTCAGTCGGACAACTCCACAGCGGTGGCATACATCAACCACCAAGGGGGAACACGCAGTCGGCAAGCCTTCCAGGAAGTCCGGCGGATTCTTATGTGGGTGGAAGCCACGGCCTCCACCATATCCGCAGTTCACATCCCGGGCGTAGAAAACTGGGAAGCAGACTTTCTCAGTCGCCAGGGCATGGACGCAGGGGAATGGTCCCTTCACCCGGACGTGTTTCAGGAGATCTGTTGCCGCTAGGGGATGCCGGACGTCGACCTAATGGCGTCACGGCACAACAACAAGGTCCCAACATTCATGGCACGGTCTCAAGATCACAGAGCTCTGGCGGCAGACGCCTTAGTTCAGGATTGGTCGCAGTTTCAGCTCCCTTATGTGTTTCCTCCTCTGGCACTGTTGCCCAGAGTGTTACGCAAGATCAGGTCCGACTGTCGCCGCGCCATCCTCGTCGCGCCAGACTGGCCGAGGAGGTCGTGGTACCCAGATCTGTGGCATCTCACGGTGGGTCAACCGTGGCCACTACCAGACCGACCAGACTTGCTGTCTCAAGGGCCGTTTTTCCATCTGAATTCTGCGGCCCTCAACCTGACTGTGTGGCCATTGAGTCCTGGATCCTAGCGTCTTCAGGGTTATCTCAAGAGGTCATTGCCACTATGAGACAGGCTAGGAAACCAACGTCCGCCAAGATCTACCACAGGACGTGGAGGATATTCCTATCTTGGTGCTCTGATCAGGGTTTTTCTCCCTGGCCATGTGCCTTGCCCACTTTTCTTTCCTTCCTTCAATCAGGATTGGAAAAAGGGTTGTCGCTCGGCTCTCTTAAGGGACAAGTCTCAGCGCTCTCTGTGTTTTTTCAGAAGCGCCTGGCCAGACTTCCACAGGTACGCACGTTCCTGCAGGGGGTTTGTCACATAGTCCCTCCTTACAAGCGGCCGTTAGAACCCTGGGATCTGAACAGGGTACTGATGGCTCTTCAGAAACCACCTTTCGAGCCAATGAAGGATATTTCTCTTTCACGCCTTTCACAGAAAGTGGTTTTCCTAGTAGCAGTCACATCACTTCGGAGAGTGTCTGAGCTAGCAGCGCTGTCATGCAAAGCCCCTTTCCTGGTGTTTCACCAGGACAAGGTGGTTCTGCGTCCGGTTCCGGAATTTCTACCTAAGGTGGTATCCCCCTTTCATCTCAATCAGGATATCTCCTTACCCTCTTTTTGTCCTCATCCAGTTCACCAGTGTGAAAAGGATCTGCACTTGTTAGATCTGGCGAGAGCACTCAGACTCTACATTTCTCGTACGGCGCCCCTGCGCCGTTCGGATGCACTCTTTGTCCTTGTCGCTGGCCAGCGTAAAGGGTCACAGGCTTCGAAATCAACCCTGGCTCGGTGGATCAAGGAACCAATTCTCGAAGCTTATCGATCTTCTGGGCTTCCGGTTCCCTCTGGGCTGAAAGCCCATTCTACCAGAGCCGTGGGTGCGTCCTGGGCTTTGCGGCACCAGGCTACGGCTCAGCAGGTGTGTCAGGCGGCTACCTGGTCGAGCCTGCACACTTTCACGAAACACTATCAGGTGCATACCTATGCTTCGGCGGATGCCAGCCTAGGTAGGCAAGTCCTTCAGGCGGCGGTTGCCCACCTGTAGGAAAGGGCCGTGGTACGGCTCTATTACGAGGTATTATTTTCCCCACCCAGGGACTGCTTTTGGACGTCCCAATTGTCTGGGTCTCCCAATGGAGCGACAAAGAAGGGAATTTTGTTTACTTACCGTAAATTCCTTTTCTTCTAGCTCCAATTGGGAGACCCAGCACCCGCCCCTGTTCCCTTCGGGCTGTTGTTCTTTGTGTACACATGTTGTTCATGTTGAATGGTTTCAGTTCTCCGAAATTCCTTCGGATTGAATTTACTTTAAACCAATTTATAACTTTTACTCCTTCTTGCTTTTGCACCAAAACTGAGGAGCCCGTGATGCACGGGGGGTGTATAGGCAGAAGGGGAGGGGCTTTACACTTTTAAGTGTAATACTTTGTGTGGCCTCCGGAGGCAGAAGCTATACACCCAATTGTCTGGGTCTCCCAATTGGAGCTAGAAGAAAAGGAATTTACGGTAAGTAAACAAAATTCCCTTCTTTGCCCTGGTGGGGCGGCAGTCGTGGTAATAGGTAGTTAACAACAACCTGCAGCTGCCACTAGATTAGTAATGGGGAGGGTCTATGTAAGTGAAAGTAAATAAACACTGAAAACTGCGTGGATCTGGACTTTTACAGTCCGGGACCCCCCATCAATAGGTATAAGCCACAATCATCACCAACACCTGGAGTGGCTCAATGGAGCAGAAAAATATACAGATCCAGCGCATGTGTATATAATATATGGTCTTACTTGCTTTACAGAAACCTCATGTGTGTCTACAACAAGCCGCTGTGGTCGGCAGATAAAGCCCCTCCTGAAGTTTTGGTGCGGGGAGCGGTTATCGGTCGACTGTCATCTGGATACAAGTATCATTAAAGCGGGAAAAGACATGCTGACACAATCACTTGTGAGTAAGCCGGATTGTAATTGTTTTTGGATAGATAAAGCCCCCCCCAATTCTATTAAAATTTACTGACGGCAGAGCAGTAGCCCCTTATAAAAGTTTTTTAATTCCCAAGTGTCAAAAAATTTCCAAAACACAGATGGATTGTGAGGCTAGATCATCTCAATGGCCGCATTACAGTTCCTATATACTCCGCTCGGTCCGTCAAGAAATGCAACTTTGGTCCTATCCATTTCAGTAGGACCTGTGCTGCAGTTCTCGACAGGATGGTTGTTGCTCATCTTTAAAGAACCAGGGTGGCACCAGGATCTTATGGCCAAGTTAACATTAACACCTAATATAACATGGATTATGATAGCAGTTCGGTCTAGATATAAATTGGGATGCACCTACTTATGCAAAATTATTCTTATTGTAATGTGGACGTTGTAGATTCAGACTGAGGGCAGCAAAATCTTCAATTTACACACGTGTTTGGAGAGACCTTTAAAGGGAATCTGTCAGGTGATTTTCTAGTACAATACTAATGTTATCTTTAAATAGGACTAAAGGCGACCTTTCAGGGTCAGTAAGTTTTATTGCTCTACCTTATACTGTTATCTTGTTGTAAGCTCTGTAGAATTGAGTGTAGTATAGTAACTAATCAAGCATATGTGAATACAAACTGCATATTTACTGCTCCCCACTCCCACCTCTCAGTGCTGGCATCAGTTATAGTAAATCTGAGCTGAATTTGCACTGATGCCCCCACACATACCCCCTCTCAGCAGGGATAGTGAATGCACTGGGAGGGGGGGAGCAGTGAATATGCAAATTATATTTACCGTATATACTAGAGTATAAGCTGAGGCCCCTAATTTCTTTGTCGCTCCATTGGGAGACCCAGACAATTGGGTGTATAGCTTCTGCCTCCGGAGGCCACACAAAGTATTACACTTTAAAAAGTGTAACCCCTCCCCTCTGCTATACACCCTCCCGTGCATCACGGGCTCCTCAGTTTTATGCTTTGTGTGGAAGGAGGCACACATTCACGCAAGCTCCACGTTTTAGTCAGCAGCAGCTGCTGACTATATCGGATGGAAGAAAAGAGGGCCCATAACAGGGCCCCCAGCATGCTCCCTTCTCACCCCACTCTGAGTCGGCGGTGCTGTTAAGGTTGAGGTACCCATTGCGGGTACAAAGGCTGGAGCCACATGCTGTTTTCCTTCCCCATCCCTTAGGGGCTCTGGGAGAAGTGGGATCCTATCCGGTCATCCAGACACTGGGACCGGTCTCCCTCCGCAGCCCCTGGGGGAATCTGCCAGACAGGAGACGGAGTATCGTCAGGGACATGGCCCTGCATCCACAGGTACTCTGTGTCCCCGTTGGGACGGCGCATAAAGCACCTTAGGCCCAGACGCTGCAGCGACTGCGGCGTGGGTATGGGTCCGGGACTACCGCGCCGACCGTGCACTGCCGGCCGGCCGCGGTTTTAACTTTAGTCCCCGGCTTTTGCGGCCTAGTATGGGATTCTCCCGCCCCCAGGCCTGCCAGTCAGGGAAAAGGGCGGGACGGTTGGTATGACGCCGACAGTGAGGGCTGGAGTACACTGAGCTGTCCTCCGCCCCCCTCACTACTCACGCTGGGGCACCAGATTCCCGCACTTTTTGTGACTACGCCCACGCCTCCCTCCTCCTCAGAGAACGCCGTCAGCCATGTTTTCAGCAACTTCTGGCTGCAGCTGAGGGAGACCCGGGGCAGGGAATCTGGTGGCCACAAGCCACATCCGCAGCCCCTGGGGGAATCTGCCGGACAGGAGACGGAGTATCGTCAGGGACATGGCCCTGCATCTACAGGTACTCTGTGTCCCCGTTGGGACGGTGCATGAAGCACCTTGGCCTCAGACGCAGCTGCGACTGCGGTGTGGATTTTTTGTCTGGGACTACCGCGCCGACCGTGCCTGTTTGCCGGCCGCGGTTTTTACTTTAGTCCCCGGCTTTTGCGGCCTAGTGTGTTAAACTCCCGCCCCTGAGCCTGCCAGTCAGGGAGAAAGGCGGGACGGTCGGTATGATGCCGACAGTGAGGGCTGGAGCGCACCTCGCTGTCCTCCGCCCCCCCTCACTGATCACTATAGGCCACCAGATTCCCGCACTTTTGTGACTACAGGGACAGAGCCCTGCATCATAAGGTACTCTGTGTCCCCTGAGGGACGGTGCATGCAGCATCTGTGTTACAAACGCCGCAGCGGTTGCTGAGTGGTTTGTGAGACTGGGACTACCGCGCCGACCGCGCCATGTTTGCCGGCCGCGTTTTTAAATTTAGTCCCCGGCTCTTACGGCCTAGTGCCATATACTCCCGTTCTCGGGCCTGCCAGTCAGGGGTAACGACGGGACGGCCGACTGGACGTCGGCGGGGAGGGCTGGAGCATACGTTGGTATCCTCCTTCCCCCTCACTGAGCACTGGGGGGCACCAGTTTTTCAGGTGCTGTCCCCCCCTTGGTGCCGCAGTGTATATATATATATATGTGTGTTTATTTATATGGTATATGATCTCACTGTTCGACAGCATTATTTGCTTTTGGCTGTATACCCTCACAGATTACTCTGCGGACGACATGCTGTTGTCTGCTCTTAAGGAGTAAGGGTGCCAAGGCACTGGCTTATTTTACAACCGGTACCTCTTGTGCGGCTATATTACAGGCACTGCACAGATGACAGCGACAGAGTTTGCATGATGGAATCAGCAAATCTCTGAATAGCTTTCACATTCCAGGACTCAGTCTATGGACAGAGGGTCTGCTAAGATACTGGAAGCCTTGCAGTCCAGACCGATAACACAGGGCCAGGGAGCTGTGAGTTCATCGCTCCCGGGTCCCTCTGGGTCGGTACAACATCCTGGGGTAACACCCAGATCCCACGGTGAGAACTCCGTCACGGACCGCGGCCTATGATAGGCTAAGCGGGCCCGCTGGGAACCTTCCCCGAATTCATCAGGAGTGCGTGTTTTCGATCACTCTAACTCCAGAGGGGCCGTCCAGTAGCACAGAACTTGACGGACAAGCGCTTACTAAGCGCCTTATTGACACGCGTTACCCTTTTCCCCCCTGACGGGCTTAAGGGTTGGGCTCAGTGTCACAGGGTGGATCCTCCAGTCTCTAGGCTGGCGGCTAGATCCGTAGTATTAGGGGCAGATGTCCATCTCTCACGAATGCCACTGACAGGCAAATAACGCTTATGATGAAATCCATCTATGAAGCCATAGTCGCATCTTTTGCTCCAGCCTTCGCAGCCGTGAGGGCACTCCAAGCTATCTCAGCTTCTCTGGCTGAGATTATTTCGGTTGCACATACATCTGCCACGCAGGTTGTGTCCTTCACTTCTCAGGCGTAGGTTTTTTCGTTCTACGCCATGAACGCCGTTCCTGGACTCTGCGAACCGTACAGCGGTAGCATCAACCAATTCAGTGGCAGTCTGCAGGGCCATGTGGCTACGTGAATGGAAAGCAGGCTCTGCTTCCAAGAAGTTCTTAACCGGTTTGCCATTTTCTGGCGACCGTTTGTTTGGCGAGCAATTGGATGAAGTTACTAGACAGTCTCGTCCTTGCCCCAGTCCAAGACCGATGGGTGAGAGACATTCTGTCTCACGGTTACAGGATACAGCTCTGCTCTCGTCCTCAGACTCGTTTCTTCAGAACATCTCCGCCCCCCGAGTGAGCCAGATGCACTTTTTCAGGCGGTGAACACTCTGAAGCCTCGATGTCACAAGGAGACTTCCTAGCATCAATTGACATCAAGGATGCTTATCTCCATGTGCCGATCGCACCCGAGCTTCAACGCTTTCTGCGTTTCGCCATCAGGGATGAACACTTTCAGTTCGTGGCACTGCCATTCGGCCTGGCGACAGCCCCACGGGTCTTCACCAAGGTCATGGCAGCAGTGGTGGCGGTCCTACAGGGCCACTCGGTGATCACTTACCTAGACGATCCTCTAGTCAAGACACCCTCCTGGGTGGTATGTCAACACAACCTGACCATTGCTCCGGAGACTCTCCAGGGGTTCGGGTGGATCATCAAAATTCCAAGGTCAAAACTGACACCGACCCAATCACTGACTTATCTCGGGATGGAGTATTATACTCTCTCAGCGATAGTGAAGCTTCCGCTGCATAGTCAGCGTTCACTACAGACAGGGGTGCAATCTCTCCTTCGGGCCCAGTCACCCCTTGAGGCGCCTCATGCACTGTCCCAGGAAGATGGTGGCAGCAAGGGAGGCAGTTCCCTTGCGCAGTTTCGTCTGCGTCCGATTCTATCGGACACCGCAAATGGGACAGGAGGTCGACGTCCCTAGACAAGACCGTCTCTCTTTCCCTTGCAGCAAAACCTCTCTTCAGTGGTGTCTTCTTTCCACTTCCTGGGCGAAGGAAAAATCCTTCCGGCCCCCAGCCGGGGCTGGGGTCACGACGGACGCGAGTCTGTCAGGGTGGGGAACGGTCTTCCTCCACCACTCGGCTCAGGGAACCTGGACTCCGACAGAGTCCTCCCCTCGGTTCAATGTTCTGGAGATAAGGGCAGTGGATCTAGCCCTAAGGGTGTTCCAGCGGTAGCTGGACGGCAGGCAGATCCGAATTCAGTCGGACAACGCCAAGGCAGTTGCGTACATCAACCACCAGGGCGGCACACGCAGTCATCAAGCTTTCCGAGCAGTTCGGCGGATTCGGCTGTGGGCGGAAGCCACAGCCTCCAACATCTCCGCAGTTCACATCCCGGGCGTAGAAAACTGGGAAGCAGATTTTTCTCAGTTGCCAGGGCATGGACGCAGGGGAATGGTCTTCACCCGCACGTGTTTCTAGAGATCTGTTGCCGTTGGGGAACGCCGGACGTCGATCTAATGGCGTCTCAGCACTACAACAAAGTCCCGGCATTCATGGCTCGGTCCAAGGATCACAGAGCTCTGGCGGCAGACGCGCTAGTTCACGACTGGTCGCAGTTTCGACTGCCTCATGTATTTCCTCCTCTGGCACTACTGCCCAGAGTGTTACGCAAGATCAGGTCAGACTGTCGCCGCGCCATCCTCGTTGCTCCAGACTGGCCGAGGTGATCGTGGTACCCGGATCTGTGGCACCTCACGGTGGGTCAACCGTGGACTCTCCCAGACCGACCAGACTTGCTGCCTTAAGGGCCATATTTCCTTCTGAATTCTACGGCTCTAATCCTCACTGTGTGGTGGCTCCTAGCGTCATCAGGGATATCTCCAGATGTCATTGCCACCATGAGACAGGCCAGGAAACCAACGTCCGCCAAGATCTATCACAGGACTTGGAGGATCTTCTTATCCTGGTGCTCTGATCAGGGTTTTACTCCCTGGCCGTTTGCCTTGCAAAGGGTGGCCTTCCTAGTGGCAGTCACATCACTCAGAAGAGTATCTCAGCTGGCAGCGCTGTCATGCAAAGCCCCCTTCCTGGTGTTTCACCAGGATAGGGTGGTTCTACGTCCGGTCCCGGACTTTCTCCCTAAGGTATCCCCGTTTCGTCTTACCCTCTTTGGGTCCGCATCCAGTTCACCAATGTGAAAAGGATTTGAATTTATTAGATCTGGTGAGAGCACTCCGGCTCTACATTTCTCGCACGGCGCCCCTGCGCCGGTCTGATGCGCTCTTGTCCTTATCGCGGACCAGAGTAAGGAATTTCAGGTTTTCAAGTCAACCTTGGCTCGGTGAATCAAGGAACCGATTCTTGAAGCCTACCGTTCTTTTGGGCTTCCGATTCCTGCAGGGCTGAAGGCCCATTCTACCAGAGCCGTCGGTGTCCTGGGCATTGCGACACCAGGCTACGGCTCGGCAGGTGTGTCAGGCGGCTACATGGTCGAGTCTGCACACTTTCACGAAACACTATCAGGTGCATGCCGATGATTCGGCAGATGCCAGCCTAGGTAGGCGAGTCCTTCAGGCGGCAGTTGCCCACCTGTAAGAGGGGGCCGTTTTTCGGCTCTTTTTATCGAGGTATTCTTTTACCCACCCAGGGATTGCTTTTGGACATCCCAATTGTCTGGGTCTCCCAATGGAGCGACAAAGAAGAAGGGAATTTTGTTTACTTACCGTAAATTCCTTTTCTTCTAGCTCCTATTGGGAGACCCAGCACCCGCCCCTGTTCCCTTCGGGCTGTTGTTCTTTTGTGTACACATGTTGTTCATGTTCAATTGTTCTTTTGGTTCATGGTTTCAGTTCTCCGAACATCCTTCGGATTGAATTTACCTTAGACCAATTTATAAGTTTCCTCCTTCCTGCTTTTGCACCAAACTGAGGAGCCCGTGATGCACGGGGGGGTGTATAGCAGAGGGGAGGGGTTACACTTTTTAAAGTGTAATACTTTGTGTGGCCTCCGGAGGCAGAAGCTATACACCCAATTGTCTGGGTCTCCCAATAGGAGCTAGAAGAAAAGGAATTTACGGTAAGTAAACAAAATTCCCTTCTTTACCACAAAAGACTGCGAAACCTTATTGACTCGCGTATAAACCTAGGGTGGGAAATTCAGCAGCTACTGGAAAATTTAAAAAAAAAAATTATATATACCAATGAAATTTAATGTGCCCATACTGCCCCCTGTAGTAATGTGACCCATCCTTCTGACCTATAGTAATGTGCCCCATCTTTGTCCCGCCCTTGGAGTAATGTGCCCCATCCTTTAGTAATGTGCCCTGTAGTAACATCCCACATGCTTTAGTATTGCCCTTACTCCGGTCCCCTTCTTGTCCCCGATTATGCCGTTGTGTACACACACACACACACACACACACACCACATAGACCCCTCGGTAATCTCATACGGTGCCCGGAGCCGGGCCGCCGCCGTCATGCTTTTACTGTAGTTGAATGGTTTATCAGAGCCGCAAAGCATTAAACTGCAGTAAAGCTGTGAAGGCAGCTTGCAGTGGCGGCTCCCGGCATCGGACGAGATTACCGAGGGACCTAAGTGCCTAAGAACTGCAAGAAGCAGGTAAGGGACAGCGCAGGAACGGAGGACAGGTTAGAAACATTTTTATATGGGAACCTCACTCGAGTATAAGCCGAGGGGGCGTTTTCAGCATAAAAAAAGTGGGCTAAAAAACCTCGGCTCCTACTCGAGTATACTGTATATGGTACATATGCTTGACTAGATACTACACACTGAATTCCAGCTTAAGGCTATGTGCGCACTAGGAAATGGAATTTTCTTCATCGTTCCTTATGGGAGACCCAGACCATGGGTGTATAGCTTCTGCCTCCGGAGGACACACAAAGTACTACACTCAAACGTGTAGCTCCTCCCTCCTAGCATATACACCCCCTGGTAGCCAGACCTAGCCAGTTTCAATGCTTTGTGTTCAGGAGGTCACACACACACATGCATTCTCTGATTTTTGATTTTTTCGATTTCAAAGATTTGGAAGAAAAGCGGGTCCAATCTGGACTCCCGGCATGTCCCTTCTCACCCCACTGTGTCGGCGGTGCTGTTAAGGTTGATTTTACAAGGCTGGAGCCTTCACATGCCGCGCTCCTTCACCACCCCTCGGGCTCTGGCTGAAGTGGGAGCCATCACGGTTCTCACTGCTTTGCAGGAGACCGGTCTCCATCCGCAGCCCTGTTCAGGATCCTGTCGGACGGAGCGTTTAACCCCCCCCCCCAGGGACCTGGCACCTGCGTCTCAAAAGCTAAGTATGAGACTTTTTTACCACAGAAAGTGGTCTTTCCAGGGGTCCCTTGTACTTTATTTATTGGGGGGAGTGTGTTATATGACTGTGGTAACATTTCCGGCCGGTTCTCCAGTTTTCACTGGAGAACCGCGCCGATGGTGCCTGCACGCTGGCCGCATGTTTAAATCTAGGCCCCGGCTTCGCCTGAGGCCTAGTTTCGGTTTCACTCCCCCTGCATGTCAGCATGCAGAGGGACAGTGTGGCTCCGCCCAGCGGCTGTTCAGCACAGGGGACGGACACTCCTCACTGAGGAAAGATTCCCTTCCCTGTATACCTCATTTGCCCGCTCTCAGAGTAGGCCCCGCCCCCTCTCCTCGCTCCGGTCGCCATTTTCTCAGCGTTCTCAATGTCTGTATAGGCACAGAGATACCACATTGTGACAAATGGGGGCCTGGGCTGGGGGACTGGAGGGCACAGAAATGTATGTTAAACGGTCTGGCGAGTCACAACCTCCAGTTGTGCAGCTGCTTATATTCTCTGTTTATATACTCTGCTGGGGGTTTTTCTGGAGATGCATTCCCTCACAGAGCCCCCACTTCTGCAGCATATCTCACATCAGAGCAAGGCTGTTCTTAATATGCACTGCATGTAGACTCGTACTGCCTGTACTGAGCACATAAACACAGTGGTCCCTCAGCCTGGAGGCTCGTCAGTGGTCCCTCCAGCTTCTCCGGTGGTGCTGAGCATGCATTAGCCCCCTTCTCAGGGCGCTTCTGCTGCTACGGCTCGCTCAGCAAGCTCTCAGAGGACTCTTAATCTGGTCTCAGACCCCGTCCTCCTAAAATGGAGACGCAGGGTCCCCTGTCCTTCCCCGTCCCGCAGCTCTGATTCACGAACTGACTCACTGGACGTGGAGGATGTCTTTACTGGGGGCTCGGACGCTACTTAATGTACCATTGATCTGTCCGAAGGTGATGCAGATGCTAATGATTTGATTGCGTCCATTATATTTGTACTGGACCTCAATCCGCCTGTATCAGGGGAGTATCCCCCTCTGGCAGAAAGGAATCAGTATACCTTAAGAGAACAAGGAGTGTGTTCCTTAACCACTCCAGTTTTCAGCCCACTGTGACCAAGCCCAGAGCCTGTCCTGACAGACGCTCCCAAAGCGTGGTTCTGATGACTGTTTCCCCCTTCCACCAGAGGTGGTCAAGGAGTGGGCTCATTCCCAAGGGTGGTCCCTCCGGTGTCTAGTATTTCAGCCCGGATAGTTGTATCAGTGGCTGACGGCACCTCTCTAAGGATCCCACTGTACATTAATTCTGTACTGGACCTCAATCCGCCAGTATCAGAGGAGCAACCCTCTCTGGCAAAAAGACTCCAGTTTACCTTGCCTAAGAGAACAAGGAGTGTGTTCCTTAACCACTCCAGTTTTCAGGCCACTGTGACCAAGCCCAGGGTCTGCTCTGGCAAACGCTTCCCAAAGCGTGGTTCTGATGACAGTTTTCCCCTTCCACCAGAGGTGGTCAAGGAGTGGGCTCATTCACCAAAGGTGGTCCCTCCGGTGTTTAGACTCTCAGCCCGGACGTTGTATCAGTGGCTGATGGCTCCTCACTTACGGCTTTTGCTGTCCGCCAGGTTGTCCTTCTGGCCAAATCTGTATGGAGGCGGCAGGGGCCTCGTTCTCCCCAGCTTTTGCAGCAGTGCGGCTTTCAAAGCCATCTCTGCTTCTCTAGAGGAGATGCATTTCCTCTCAGGGACTCTTTGCCCGAAATGGTTGCCTTAACTTCCAGACTTCAGTCTTTTCATCCTATGCCATGTCTGCCATGCTGGAGACTCTCACCGCACTGCGGTGGCCTCGGCTAATTTCCTCGCTATCCGCAGGCTCCTGTGGCTTCGGAAGTGGAAGGCGGATGCTTCTAAAGAAGTTCCTTGCTGGGCTCCCTTTTGCTGGGACCAGACTGTTCGGGAACAACTGGATGAAATTATTAAGGAAGCTCTTGGCGGGAAGAGTTTCTTCCATGCCACAAACCTAAACCAGGAAACCTGTCCAGGGCAGGAATCAGTGGAGGTTTCGTCAGCCTCGTCCACTGGCTCAGACAAGGATCATAAACCCAAATGGCGCACGAGAAGACCGCAGGACATGCTGCCACTAAGTCAGCCTCCTCCTGGCTATCTGGCCACGCCAGCAACGTCCTTGGTCGGTGGCAGGCTCTCCCACTTTGGCGACGTATGGTTTTAACACGTCTCCGATCAGTGGGTGCGAGATACCATCTCCCACGGCTACAGGATAGAATTCTATCCAGCCCGCCAAACAGATTTTTTCTGTCAACTCCCCCCTGCTCCAAGGCCGCCGCCTTCTCACAGGCTGTGGCATTCTTGCAGGCCACTGGAGTAATTGTACCGGTTCCCGACTGGGAGCGGTTCTGAGATTTCTGCTTAAATCTATTCCTACTACCCGAGGAGGGCGGTGCCTTCCGACCTGGATCTCAAGCTTCTCAAGCATGTTCAGGTGCGGCAGTTTCGCATAGAGTCTCTGCGATCAATCAATGACCCATGGAGACTCCCTAGCATCCATCGACATCAGAGATGCCTATCTGCATGTGCCAATCGCAGTTTCACACCAGCGTTGGCTACGTTTTGCAATCAGAATGGTCCAATTCGTGGCTCTTCCCTTGGGGTTAGCCACGGCCCCTCGAGTATTCTCAAGGTCGGGGCAGCTGTGATTGCGGTCCTGCACCTCTAGGGGTTGGCAGTGATCCTTTTGTCCAGGACAGCCTTCTAGTCTGGGCTTCATCCAGTGCAGACTGTTAGCGGAGTGCCTCGCTCACTCTCGCCACTCTAACCAATTCGGGTGGTTTGTCATTCTGTCCAAGTCCACTCTGACTTCGACCCAGAAGTTCACATACCCACGGACGCAATTCGAGACTCTGTCGGCACTTGTGAAGCTGCCCTTAGTCAAACAGCAGTCCCTCCGCTGGCGGTCGACGTCGTTCCATCAGGCACCTAATACAGGTGCTGGATCAGATGGTGGTGTCAATGGAAGCAATTCCCTTGCCCAGTTCCATCTGCGTCCTCTGCGGCTGGATATTTTCCGCTGTTGGATCAAGCGGACTTCCTCCTTCCACGGGGCGGTGGCTTCGCCACAGACCAGGGGCTCTTTTCAGCGGTGGCTTCGTCCCCTCTGTCTCAGGGACGCTCCTTCCTGGCTCCGTCCCGGGTGATCCTCACCAAGATGCTAATCTATCCGGCTGGGGAGCAGTTTATCTCCACCATGGAGCGCAGGGCACTTGGACTCTGTCCGAAGCAGCCCTCTGGATCAATGTGCTGGAAATCAGAGCTGTGTTTCTAGCTCTCTAAGCCTTTCACCATCTGTTGGCGGCCAGGCACATTCGAGTCCAGTCAGACAACGCTACAGCGTTTGACTACATCAACCTCCAGGGCGGGACATCAGCCGCCTGGCAATGTTGGAGGTTCATCGCATTCTTCAGTGGACGGAGGACTCCTAGTCCACCATATCCGCAGCCCACATCCCAGACGTGGAAAACTGGGAGGCAGATTGTCTCAGCCGTCAAACCGTGGCTCCACGATCCTCAGGTTTTTGCGGCAGACGCACTGGTTCAAGTTTGGTCCCAGCTTCGTCTGTCTTATGTGTTTCACCCTCTAGTTCTTGCCCAGAGTCCTGCGCAAGATCAGAAAGGAGGGCCGTCGGGTCATTCTCATTACTCCAGACTGACCCAGGCAAGCTTGGTACCCTGACCTGCTCCGTCTGTCCGTAGAGGTGCCATAGCATCTCCCGGACTGTCCAGACCTTCTCTCACGAGGTCCGTCCTTCCGCCAGAACCTGCGGCTCTCAGGTTGACGGCGTGGCGTTTGAGTCATGGATCTTGACGACTTCTGGTATCCCTCCTGAAGTCATCTCCACTATGACTCGAGCTCGGAAGTATCCTTTGGCCTTTTGGCCTTGCCGACCCTCCTGTCCCTTCTACAGTCCGGTCTGCAGCTAGGACTATCCCTCAATTCCCTTAAGGGACAGGTCTCGGCTCTGTCAGTGTTGTTCCAGCGGCGTATCGCCCGGCTGGCCCAGGTGCGCTCCTTCATGCAGGGCGCATCTCACATCATTCCGCCTTACCGGCGGCCCTTGGAGCCATGGGACCTTAATTCGGTCCTCACGGCTTCCGGAAACCCCACTTTGAGCCTCTTAGGGAGGTTTCTTTTCTTTGTTTAGTCTTTCACAGAAAGTGGTCTTTCTAGTGGCCATGACTTCCCTCAAGGGAGTCTCTGTTTTGGCTGCACTCTCTTCGGAGTCCTCCCTTCATCAAGACAAGGTGGTTCTCCGTCCGACTCCGGACTTTCTCCCTAAGGTGGTTGCTGTTTCCACCTTAACCGGGGCATTTTCCCTGCCTTCCTTTTGTCCGGCTCCTGTTCATCGCTTTGAAAGGGCGTTGCATACTCTGGATCTGGTGCGGGCGCTCCGGATCTATGTGTCTCGCACCGCTGTTCTTAGGCGGTGCACCTCTCTTTTGTGCTGACCGCTGGTCAGCGTAAGGGCCTTTCGGCATTTAAGCCGACCCTGGCTCGTTGGTTTAGGTCGGCCATTTCCGATACCTACCAGTGTACTCAAGTGCCTCTCCCGCCGGGGATCAAGGCACACTTGACCAGAGCTGTCGGTGCCTCTTAGGCTTTCAGGACCAGGCTACGGCTCAGCAGGTCTGTCAGACTGCCACTTGGACTAGTCTGCATACCTTTTCGAAGCACTACCAAGTGCATGCTCTTGCTTCGGCAGATGCGAGTTTGGGAAGACGCATCCTTCAGGCGGCTGTCGCCCATTTGTGAAGTTAGGTTTCGCCTACTTCTCAGTTTTTCTGTTTATTCCCACCCATGGACTGCTTTAGAACGTCCCATGGTCTGGGTCTCCCATAAGGAACGATGAAGAAAAAGAGAATTTTGTTACTTACCGTAAATTCTTTTTCTTATAGTTCCGACATGGGAGACCCAGCACCCTCCCTGTTGCCTGTTGGCAGGTTTCTTGTTCCGTGTGTTATCACCGGCTGTTGTTGTAGACAGAGGTCCCGGTTGTTCCGGGTTTTGCTCTGTCTCTACTTGTGGGTGGATGTCCTCCTTCAGCTTTTGCACTAAACTGGCTAGGTCTGGCTACCAGGGGGTGTATATGCTAGGAGGGAGGAGCTACACGTTTGAGTGTAGTACTTTGTGTGTCCTCCGGAGGCAGAAGCTATACACCCATGGTCTGGGTCTCCCATGTCGGAACTATAAGAAAAAGAATTTACGGTAAGTAACAAAATTCTCTTTTTCTTGAGAAAATTCCGCATGCTCTCAAAGATTACCGCACCCGCGGTAAAAAACCGCGGGAAACCGCACCCGAAAACCGCATGCGGTTTGCTGCGGTTTTACCGCGGTATTATTCGCGGTATTGCCGCGGTTTTGTCGCGATGTGCTTCATTGCATTCAATGCAATAAAGCACATTGAAAAAAAAAAAAAGTCATTTAATTCTGAGATAGTAGATAGATAGATAAAGAGACAGAAGAATAGATAGAGGGATAGATAGAGGGATAGATAGATGACAGATCGCTGCATTTCCCACGGTCGGCAGTGAGTTCACATTACCGGCCGTGGGAAATGACCGGTAATTACCTCTGCTGTCTGCTGCATTCAGCCTGTGTCTGTGACAGTCGCGGCTGGATGTCAGCAGTGCAGGACGCCGGAGCTGTGGATTATGCTGGAGCTGTGTGGATTACGCCGGAGTTTTGTTGCGGGAGGAGTTAATAAAATGGTGAACGAGGCTTGTTGGTTTTATTTAAAATAAAGGATTTTTCGGTGTCTGTGTTTTTTTCACTTTACTTACGGGTTGATCATGTCAGCTGTCACATAGACGCTGCCATGATCAAGCCTGGGGTTAATGGCGGTGATCCACCACCATTAACCCCTTGTTATATTACCCTGACCGCCACTGCTACACGGCGGCAGGAAGAGCCTCGGCTGGACGGTAAATATGCAGCGGAGCCCACGTTCTTTTTTTTCTATATTTCCGTTTTCTTTCTATGTGTCTGTGTCTATGTGTGTTCTGTGTCTGTGATGTGTGTGTTTACTCTCTGGTTTGCTTCCTCTTCCTGTAATGACATCACTTCCCTGCAAAACCGCAAGCAAGTGATGTACATTACCGGAGGTAAACCGCAAAATACCGCAGGGAATAACGCAGGAAAACGCAGTGAACCGCACAGAATTTGCTGCCTGCGTTATTCCCTGCGGGATTTCACGATTACATTGGAGTCAATGGAGTGAAATCCCGCAGCGATGTGCGGAAAAGAAGTGACATGCACTTGTTTTTGCTGCGGGATTCCCGCAGCAAAACATGCAGCTGTCAAATTCCGCCCAGTGCGCACAGGATTTTTTTTCTCCATAGGATTTGCTGGTGATTCACTGCAGAGATGTTATGAACATTTTCTGCAGCGAAACATGCAGCAAATCCGCGAAAAATCTGCGGCAAAATCCGGTAAGTGCGCACATAGCCTTAAACAAGATAACAGGATAAGGTAGAGCAATAAAACTTACTGACCCTGAAAGGTCTCCTTAAGCCATATTTAAAGATAACATTAGTAGACAGATTCCCTTTAACAATATTAAGCAGGTGTTCTGGCTGATCTGTGTATACTCTGCAGGATGTGTCGCACTTAATTGCAGGCTCCCCCTCCACCTGCAGGGTCACTTTGCTCTTCATTATTACTATGTGACTAGGTGGACTCGTATATCATATTGATGCAGATAATGTGCCGTTGTGCATCATCCTCAGCGTAATCTCCACTATCTCTCTTTAGTGATTCCTTATGCCCCTAGTTCAGTATTATGCTGCCGTCGTACTGCAATCCTGCTATGTTATTAATGTAATATTCCTTTCTCAAAGGAAAGAGTTCGCAATAGAGGATTAGGTAAGAAAGGGAATGCCGCCACAAAGAAAAACCCACCAAAGAAGCTTGCCTTCAACAAAAGGACATCGAAAGAAGGTGAGCGAAGTCGATTTTGCGCGGTCACCTCTCTTCTGAAGACTGGAGAGGATCATCCCAGAGAGCGGGACTTTCATCTTAGATTGTCTTGTAGGATTGCCCAGCGCCGCTCACTTCCAGAGGCGAGCCCCAAAAAGAATAGGGCGCATACACAATACCTGCAGATATCATTGATGCTGCTCGCCTTCCTCTGCAGAATTCTGCAAGCACTTTAAAAAGCACTTGTCAATTTGGCTGACGTTCCTCATAAGATGACAATCTTTGGAGCGTCTTGCCTTCTAGATCTACACAGTTCCTTTATTATTCCTACTGGAAATTGTAACGCTTACAAGCCGGTGTGTGGGTAGTGACCAGGATTAGTGGTTCCACTGGACCACAGGGGAGACCCAGGCATACCCTTTTAGTGGGAGGGGCTTAACTAAGCATCCACCGCAAGAAGTAAGCCCGGGTCCCCCCCTGTGTTCCAGTGGGTCCACTAATCCGGCTTGCTGCCTCTATACCGGCCACGAGCGTTACAGTTTGCGCAGGCCATGGCCTCCGCCACTGTTTCTTTATCGTTCCTTTGGGAGACCCAGACCTTGGGTGTTAAGCTTCTGCCTCCGGAGGACACACAAAGTACTACACCTAAAAGTGTAGCTCCTCCCTCTGAGCTTATACACCCCCTGGTGAGCCAGTCACAGCCAGTTTATCGCTTTGTGTTCAGGAGGCATACATCCACACATGCATTCTCGTATGATTTTTTGGAAAAAGATTGATGCGGGTCCGCGTCTGGACTCCCGGCATGTCCCTTCTCACCCCACTGTGTCGGTGGTGTTGTAAGGTTGATTTCCAAGGCTGGAGCCTTACATGCCGTGCTCCTTCACCATCCCTCCTGGGCTCTGGATTGAAGTGGGAGCCAGCGCGGTCTCCATGCCTGGCAGGAGACCGGTCTCCATCCACAGCACTCATCCCCAGGGACCTGGCCCTGCGTCTCAGCAGCTAAGTACCTGAGACGTTCATATGTTGGGGGTCCATGTCCTTTATTATATGGGGAGAGTGTGTTTGCTGTATTTGTTTTGGCATTTCCGGCGGGTCCTCTGGCTTTCGCCCGAGAACCGCGCCGATGGTGCCTGCGCGTCGTCCTCGCTGCTCAAATTTAGGCCCCGGCTTCGCCGGAGGCCTAGTTTCTGTTACCTGCCCTCGCATGTCACTCATGCAGAGGGACAGGCACGGCTCCTCCCGGCGGCCGTCCTGCACAGGGGAGGGACACTCCCCACTGCTTGTGCGTGACTCCTCCCCTGCAGGTCTCTATGGCCCTCCAGTTCCCGTTTTCCTACAGGGACGCCACCGTCCCGCCCACTCTCTTCGCTCCAGCGGCCATTTTCTTGGACAGGGTTCACTCTGCGCTGGGCCATCCTGCACTCTGCATCCCTGCTGAGGTGCTGTGCTCTGGGGGTCCGGGATTCGGGATCTGGAGGGCACACAACACCGCTTCCAGCGGTCTGGTAAGCCACAGCCGGTCCCTGGTTGTGGACCTCTGAATATACTCCCTGGGGTTCATTCTCTTTGTAGAAGCTGTTTTCCCCACTCCAGCAGCATGTCTCACACGAGGAGCAAGGCTCCAAAGCTTTATACTGCATGCTCTGCATGTAAGCTCCTGCTGCCTGAACCGAGCACCTATCCACATTGTGATGTCTGCTCTAACTTGGAGGTGCCACAGCCTGGAGTCTCACCCCCAGTGGTCTCTCAGGCTGCTTCTGCACCTGTGGCTGAACCCCCGGCCTGGGTAGAGTCCTTCTCTAGGTCTATCTCCCAGTCATTTGCTGAGTCCATGGGACAGCTGTCCAGGACTTTGATGAATATGCATCAGCCCCCTTCACAGGGTGCCTTTAATGCTCTTGCTAAGGGTCCTTTAGGATCCCTATCCTCTGACCTCCGTCCACTGGAACTCACAGAGGATTCATCATCAGGGCACAGACCCCGTCCTCCTAAGAGGCGCCGCAGGGTTTCCCCTCCCTCCTCATCCCGCGCTCTGATTCAAGAGCTGACTCGCAGGATGAGGAGGATGCCTTTACAGGGGGTTCGGAGGCTAACTCCATGTGCCCCATTGATCTTTCCGAGGGTGACTCAGAACTTAGTGACTTGATTGCTTCCATTAATTCTGTACTGGATCTCAATCCGCCAGTATCAGAGGAGCAACCCTCTCTGGCAGAAAAGCACCAGTTTACCTCGCCTAAGAGAGTAAAGAGTGTGTTCTTTAACCACTCCAGTTTTCAGACCGCTGTGACCAAACGCTTCCCAAAGCGTGGTTCTGATGACCGTTTTCCCTTTCCACCTGAGGTGGTCAAGGAGTGGGCTCACTCCCCAAAGGTAGACCCTCCGGTGTCTAGGCTCTCAGCCCGGACCGTTGTCGGTGGCTGATGGCACTTCCCTTAGGGATGCCACTGACCGTCAGATTGACCTTCTGGCCAAATCCGTGTATGAAGCGGCGGGGGCCGCGTTTTCCCCAACTTTTGCAGCAGTGTGGGCCCTCAAAGCCATCTCTGCTTCTCTAGAGGAGATGCATTCCCTCACCAGAGAATCTATGCCCGAGATGGTTGCCTTAACTTCTCAAGCTTCAGCTTTTTCTTCTTATGCCATGTCTGCCATGCTAGAGGCTTCTCACCGCACTGCGGTGGCTTCAGCTAATTCCCTCGTTATCCGCAGGATCTTGTGGCTTCGAGAGTGGAAGGCAGATGCTTCTTCAAAGAAGTACCTTGCTGGGCTCCCTTTTGCTGGTTCCCGGCTGTTCGGTGAACAACTGGATGAAATTATTAAGGAAGCTACTGGCGGGAAGAGTACTTCCATGCCTCAAACCAAGACCAGGAAACCTGCCCAGGGTAGGTTTCAGTCGAGGTTTCGCTCCTTTCGTTCCTCCAACTGGTCGTCCTCTAAGCCCTCCGCCTCGTCCGCTAACTCAGCTAAGGACCAGAAATCCAACTGGCGCTCAAAAGCGCGTCCACAGAAGACCACAGGAGGTCCTGCCACTAAGGCAGCCTCCTCGTGACTCTCTGCCCGCTCCAGCAACGTCCTTAGTCGGTGGCAGGCTCTCCCACTTTGGCGACGCTTGGTTTCAACAAGTCTCCGATCAGTGGGTGAGAGATATCATTATTATTATTATTATTATTATTATTTATTATTATAGCGCCATTTATTCCATGGCGCTTTACAAGTGAAATCATCTCTCACGGCTACAGGATAGAATTCTCTTCCAGCCCGCTAAACAGATTTTTTCTCTCAACTCCCCCCTGCACCAAGGCCGCCGCCTTCTCACAGGCCATGGCAGCCTTGCAGGCCAACGGAGTAATTGTACCGGTTCCCACCCGGGAACGGTTCAGAGGTTTTTACTCAAACCTCTTCCTAGTTCCCAAAAAGGACGGTACCTTCCGACCCATCCTGGATCTCAAGCTTCTCAACAAGCATGTTCGGGTGCGGCTCTTTCGCATGGAGTCTCTGCGATCAGTCATTGCCTCAATGACCCAATGGGATTTCCTGGCGTCCATCGACATCAGAGATGCCTATCTACATGTGCCAATTCCAGTTTCACACCAGCGTTGGCTACGCTTTGCAATAGGAGAAGATCATTTCCAATTCGTGGCTCTCCCCTTCGGGTTAGCCACGGCCCCTCGGGTATTCACCAAGGTCATGGCAGCAGTGATTGCGGTTCTGCACCTCCAGGGGTTGGCAGTGCTCCCTTACCTGGACGACCTTCTAGTCAAGGCTCCATCCAGCGCAGACTGTCAGCGGAGTGTCTCGCTCACTCTCGCCACTCTAGCCCAATTCGGGTGGCTTGTCAATCTTCCCAAATCCACTCTGACTCCGACCCAGAGTCTCACGTACCTAGGGATGCAGTTTGAGACTTTGCCGGCACTTGTGAAGTTGCCCTTAAACAAACAGCTGTCACTTCAGTTGGCGGTGCGCTCTCTCCTGAGGCCCCGCCGTTATACCCTGATGCAGGTGCTGGGTCAAATGGTGGCGTCCATGGAGGCTGTTCCCTTTGCCCAGTTCCATCTGCGCCCCCTGCAGCTGGACATTCTCCGCTGCTGGGACAAGCGGCCTTCCTCCTTACACAAGTTAGTGGCTCTGTCGCCACGGACCAAGAGCTCTCTTCAGTGGTGGCTTCGGCCCCTCTCCCTGTCCCAAGGGCGCTCCTTCCTAGCCCCGTCCTGGGTGATTCTCACCACGGATGCCAGTCTATCCGGCTGGGGAGCGGTATATCTCCACCACAGAGCATAGGGCACTTGGACTCCGTCCGAGTCAGCCCTTTCAATCAATGTGCTGGAAATCAGAGCCGTGCTTCTAGCTCTCCTAGCATTTCACCACCTGCTGGCGGGCAGGCACATTCGAGTCCAGTCAGACAATGCGACAGCGGTTGCCTACATCAACCATCAAGGCGGGACACGCAGCCGCCTGGCAATGATGGAGGTACAACGCATTCTTCAATGGGCGGAGGACTCCAGGTCCACCATATCCGCAGTCCACATCCCAGGCGTGGACAACTGGAAGGCAGATTATCTCAGCCGTCAAAGCATGGACGGTGGCGAGTGGTCTCTGCACACGGCAGGATTTCAGTCGATCTGCCGCAAATGGGGCACTCCGGACGTGGACCTAATGGCATCCCGTCACAACAACAAAGTTCCTGTTTACGTGGCTCGCTCCCACGATCCTCAGGCCTTCGCCGCGGATGCTCTGGTTCATGACTGGTCCCAGTTTCGTCTGTCCTACGTGTTTCCCCCTCTAGCTCTCTTGCCCAGAGTTCTGCGCAAGATCAGAATGGAGGGTCGTCGAGTCATCCTCATTGCACCGGACTGGCCCAGGCGAGCTTGGTATCCGGACCTGCTCCAACTGTCCGTAGAGATGCCGTGGCACCTCCCGGACCGTCCAGACCTACTCTCGCAAGGTCCGTTTTTCCGCCCGAATTCTGCGGCCCTCAAATTGACGGCGTGGCTCTTGAGTCCTGGATTTTGACGGCTTCTGGTATTCCCCCTGAAGTCATCTCCACTATGACTCGGGCCCGCAAGTCTTCCTCCGCTAAGATCTATCACAGGACTTGGAAAATTTTCCTGTCCTGGTGTCGCTCTACCGGCCATCCTCCTTGGCCATTCTCCTTGCCGACTCTTCTGTCTTTTCTACAGTCCGGTCTGCAGCTAGGACTGTCCCTCAACTCTCTCAAGGGACAAGTTTCGGCTCTGTCAGTTCTGTTACAGCGGCGTCTCGCTCGGCTGGCTCAGGTCCGCACCTTCATGCAGGGCGCGTCTCACATCATTCCGCCTTACCGGTGCCCCTTGGACCCCTGGGACCTTAACTTGGTTCTCACGGTCTTGCAGAAACCCCCCTTTGAGCCTCTTAGGGAGGTTTCTTTGTATCGTCTTTCACAGAAGGTGTCCTTTCTGGTTGCCATAACTTCTCTCAGGAGAGTCTCTGATTTGGCTGCGCTCTCCTAGGAGTCACCTTTTTTAGTCTTTCATCAAGACAAGGTGGTTCTCCGTCCGACTCTGGACTTTCTTCCTAAGGTGGTCTCTCCCTTCCACCTTAACCAGGACATTACCTTACCTTCCTTCTGTCCGGCCCCTGTTCATCGCTTTGAAAAAGCTCTACATACTCTGGATCTGGTGCGTGCTCTCCGGATCTATGTGTCTCGCACCGCTGCGCTTAGGCGGTAAACCTCTCTTTTTGTGCTAACCACAGGTCGGCGCAAGGGTCTCCCTGCTTCTAAGCCGACCTTAGCCCGTTGGATTAGATCGACCATTTCGGACGCCTACCAGAGTACGCAGGCGCCTCCCCCGCCGGGGATTAAAGCACACTCGACCAGAGCTGTCGATGCCTCTTGGGCTTTTAGGCACCAGGCTACGGCTCAACAAGTCTGTCAGGCTGCCACTTGGGCTAGCCTGCATACCTTTTCGAAGCACTACCAAGTGCATGCTCATGCTTCGGCAGATGCGAGCTTGGGCAGACGCATCCTTCAGGCGGCGGTCGCCCATTTGTGAAGTTAGGTTCTGCCTACTTCTTAGTTTTTTCTGTTTATTTCCCACCCAGGGACTGCTTTGGAACGTCCCAAGGTCTGGGTCTCCCAAAGGAACGATAAAGAAAAAGAGAATTTTGTTTACTTACCGTAAATTCTTTTTCTTATAGTTCCGTCTTGGTAGACACAGCACCCTCCCTGTTGCCTGTTGGCAATTTCCTTGTTCCGCGTGTTTTCACCGGCTGTTGTCGTGGACAGAGTCTCCGGTTGTTCCGGCTCTTGCTCTGTTCTACTTGTGGGTGGCTATTCTCCTTCAGCTTTTGCACTAAACTGGCTGTGACTGGCTCACCAGGGGGTGTATAAGCTCAGAGGGAGGAGCTACACTTTTAGGTGTAGTACTTTGTGTGTCCTCCGGAGGCAGAAGCTAAACACCCAAGGTCTGGGTCTCCCAAGATGGAACTATAAGAAAAAGAATTTACGGTAAGTAAACAAAATTCTCTTTTTTTCTGCCAGCTCTGTACCAGGAGATGTTGCAGATGTGGGAACAGCAGGTGCAGATACTGTCCTTTCTGTGACCTGTCAACACCTTTCTGAACGACCTGGTTCCTCGGCATCCGTTTAGCCCACAGCTGCGGCAGAATCCTGGCCCTGTTTATCTGCTTCCCCCCCCCCCCACCTCCCCACGTATCACGTATTGATGGCAATCCTAAGCAGTGCCAAGGCTTCATCAATCAGTACTCCCTGCTTTTTGAACTTTTTCTTCAATGGTTCCCTTCAGAGCGGGCCAAAGGGGCATTCCTGATGTTGCACCTCGGCCGGGAGAGGCGCTGTGTATGTAAGGCACCCTCCCATTAGGGGAGGTGCCTGCGCAACACATTCAGTTAGTCAGTATACCAGTCTGCTAGCTAGTTGTCAGGTCACGTTAACCTTGTGCCTGCATGCATCTGTGTCCACACCAGAGTCAGTCTCATGTCCTGGGCGTCAGCTGGTAGCTGGTGTCCGCCTTGCAGTGGGCGCTTAGTTACGCCCCTCTCACTAAAGGGTAAGCCCAGTTTCCCCTGTGGTGCAGTGGGTCCTCTAATCCCACTCGCTGCCCCTACACCGGCCGTGATGCATTACAGAAATATTTAATTTCTAATTACATTACTGTTACCCTTTCCCTATATTTGCGGACACTTACAGAGGAACAATGTAAAAAAAAAGTTCTCAGGTGGGAAATAAAAGTTAATGGCAGCAAGTTAACCTTTTTTTTTTTTTTTTTTTTTAAGCAGCTCAACCCCAGTTAGATGCAGGAACTCCTAAATCCAGGGATGCTGACACGACTGGTGTAAAGACTCCTACGTTGAAGAAAACGAAGCAAAGGAAGAGTAAATCCAGGCTTAAGTCGCCGCGAGTGATGCTCACACCCATGCACACCAGGCGGGATATCAAATCTAAGTGTTTACAGAATAAGGTCCACTATAACAGCCTAAGGGAGTCTTATACTGATAACAGTGTGTTCGATAGTGAACAGGATGTGGAAATGGGCAAGGAAATAGTTTCTAGAAGGAAAGGACTTTCACCAGTCAAAAACGTGACCTTTGAGCTGGACGATAGCGAGGGTGGTGGTGCCGACACGGAGAAGGTTGCTAAACAGGGCTCATCTTTTAATGTTAAACGCAAACCGAGAACAATACCCGAAATAAAAGTTAGTAAGACTCGAGCTACAGACTCCAGTGACCCTCAGACCAACTCGCTGCCACTGAGCGCTGCCTCCGGCAATGAGCAATCTTCCCATTCTGCACGTCACCAGAAAGCTCCTACCGCCTCGTTGAAGTCACATAAAAATGCTGAAACTGAAAAAACCTGGAAAGAAAGGGTCAGAGATCAGAAGACATCAAATTGTCCTATACAACGTCTTAGTGATTCTGGAGATCACCATGGTAGAAACACCAAGAAACTTGAAGGTAATCGCAGAAAAATACAGTCTTGTTCTGCCTCTGAATTTTCAGAATCTCAAGAGTCAGAGCAAGAAAATGTTTCCTGGAAGAGTCCTATAAAGATACCAACAGGTATTCTTAAGAAGACTCCTCCCGAGTCCGTTAAGCTCAGTGGCTCTAAAAAGGAAGATTTTTTGGAAAAGGAATCCAAGACTCAGACTAAAGTCCAGAAAAAAGAATTGCATGCGGAGCCTAGTAAGCAGAGTGATGTAGTAGAGTCTCAAGATTCGGAAGATGAGCCAGTTTTGAAAAGGTTAGCAAGCACTAAGACTGGAAAGGCCGTTCCCGAACAGAGAAAACTTCCACCTCGTCTGGCAAAGCCTGGAGTGGTATTTTTTGCAGAGTCTGAGGATGCGAAAAAAAAGTCAACACCTGGCGTAGTGCTCAGAAAACTGCGTCCTCGTTCAAAACAGCCAAAAAGTTATTTCGAATCTTCAAATTGGGAAGACGAACCGGAATCTGAAGATTCAGAAGAGGAGCTAGTGCCTGAACAAAACTTCACACAGCGGGGTAGTCCTCAAAAAGAGCAAAACCAGCCATTTCGCATAAGACAAAAGCTAGTTTCTCAAATTTCAGAAGAACCGATATCAAGAAAGGACTCTAAAGCTGCCGCTATTGCTCAAAAGAAAGAAAAACTGAGTGGTTTAGTAGAATCTCAAGAATCGGAAGAAGAGACAAAATTAAGAAGGTTTCCCAGGCAAGCCGCAAATACTCGAAAGAAGAAAACCCACATTGGTTTGTTGGGTTCTCAAGATAAAGAAAAAGAAACAATATTGAGAAAGACACCAAGGCAAACAGCAAGTACTCGAGAGAAGCAAAAACAAGTTGACTTAGTGGAATCTCAAGACTCAGAAGAAGAGCCAATATTAGAAAAAAAGTCCAGAACTGCAGGTACCAGCCAAAAGAACCAAAAAAAGATTGCTTTGGTAGAATCTCAAGATTCGCCAGACAGGACAATATCTACAAAGATTTCTAGTCAACAGACGAGTGCCCAAAATAAACAAGCACTTAGTAAATCTCCCCCAGGAAGAAGCCAGCCTACCAGTTCCACCAAACTAAAGGTTGCTCCAGCAGAATCTGAAGATTCAGAAGAAGAGCCAATATTAATAACGGAGTCAAGGCAAAAGCCTAATGCTCTAAAAATGGCAACAAACATTGGTTTAATGGAATCTGATGATTCAGAACAGGAGCCAACATCAAGTAAGGAGTCCAGGCCAAAGGCCAAAACTCAGAAAAGACAAAAACTGATCAGCTTGAGAGAACCTCAAGAGTCGGCAGATGAGACAGTATCTACAAAGCTGTTTAGTAAACGGACCGGTGGCCAAAAGAACCACACCCTTAGGGAAAGAAGCCAGCCTGCCCGATCTACCAAACTAAAGATTGCTGCAGCAGACTCTCAAGATTCAGAAGAAGAGCCAATATTAAGAAAGGCATCCAGGCAAGATGCTAATGCACTAAAAATGCCAAAAACCATTGGCTCGCTAGAATCTGATGATTCAGAACAGGAGCAGACATCAAGAAAGGAGCCAAAGGTCAAAACTCAGAAAAAACAAAAACGGATTAGCTTGAAAGAATCTCAAGATTCGGCAGACGAGACAGTATCTACAAAACGGACAATATCTACAAAACGGACCAGTACCCAAAACAAACAAGCACTTGGTGGAAGAAGCCAGCTTGCCCGATCTACCAAACTAAAGTTTACTCCAGCAGAATCTCAAGATTCAGAAGAAGAGCCAATATTAAGTAAGGTGTCAAGGCAAAAGACTAATGCTCTAAAAATGCTAAAAAACAATGGTTTACTAGAATCTGATGATTCAGAACAGGAGCCAACATCAAGAAAGGAGTCAAAGCCAAATTCCAAAACTCAGAAAAAACAAAAACGGATTAGCTTGAAAGAATCTAAAGATTCGGCAGACGAGACAATATCGACAAAACGGACCAGTGCCCAAAACAAACAAGCACTTGGTGAAAGAAGGCAGCCTGCCCGATCTACCAAACTAAAGATTACTCCAGCAGAATCTCAAGATTCAGACCGGGAAACTGTATCACGGCAAGATTCTAGACCATCTGATGTTGGAAAAGGACAACCACCCTCTGCCACCGCCTCATCTAGAAGACCACGACCATCTACCTCTTGTAAAGAACAAGAGAGAGAAATGAACAAAGAAGGCAACCTGCCAGTTACCGACACTCCTCAGAAGTCATCGGAATCCAGTCTGTCAAAAATAAGAAAGCTGTCGTTTTTGGTGGAGACAGAGAGTAATTCGTCTTCTGATGACGAGGCAAACAGTTCATGGAGGGAGCTGTCATTGCCTTGGTATAGAAAAAGAGCTATAGTTTACACTCCTGCCCCAACTAAAGGTCAGCGTCCTCGTGTAACCTCCCGGGAACATTTATCTCAACCGGAAAGTGACTTTGACAAACTACAAGGAAAGCCCACAAGTCCTCAGAGAAACTCGAAAAAGCTTAATCCTAATGCACGCAGCGTCTTGGGCGCTAAGTCCACAGGTAGTGAGGAGGAAATTGAGGACCACAAAGTGGCAGCAGTTCGAAAGAAACCCAAGTGGATGCCCTTAGATCCATTCAAAGCAATACTCCATGAGGAGGAATGGACAGAGGAAGAATTGAAGAGACTTTACAAGTGAGTATCTTCTAACACTTTTTAATTCTGGCTTCAGATCACGCTGAAATCTCTCGCTCTGAGCCAGATCTTCAGGCTTCGATGAGGCCAGGGAGGGTTCTGCACAAGAATGTCCTGTGACCTTGCATGCGCAGAACTCTCCCGGACCTCAAAGTCCTGGTTCAGCATCAGAGGTCCGGAGATTTCGGCACAATGTGACTCCTGCCTGATGCGTTCACCTCCAGTTATTTGTGTAGCTCACTACGCTCAGTCTTGTTTGCTGTCCAGTTGGACCCCCAAATATTTGTAAGTCTGACCAGCGATAGTGACCAGTAAACTATCCATCTTTCTCCTGCTACCGTTTACCACCAAGTCCTTAGTTTTCTTTGTTTAGTTGTAAATAGTGAGCATGGCACCAGTCCACAAAATCCGACTCCACCCTTCTATATTCCTTATCACCCCGGTCCCCCGCAATACATCAGACTACCACGGAGTCGCCTGAGAATTTTTGAAGGTGGAAAAAATCAGATTTATACTGAAAATCTTCTGTATACAGGGTGAATAGAAAGCATGCCAGCGCCATTCTCTGGGAGGCACCTACACTGCTCAGTAATCTGCCAGACACAGCCGCTGCCAACTGTACAAACTGCGGCCCGTCTGACAGGTAGTCTGTTATCCAATTTCTCATCCCCTCCTCCACCTTCATATCTTCAATCTTTTTGCATGGTAAGAGAGGGCTGGACAGTGTTAAATGCACTAGAAAAATCAAAGAACATATCCAAAGGAACAGCGTACAGCAACACCTTCTCTGTGGCCTAAGCCACACAGCGAGAAAATCGGTGCTAGTGGAGTGCGATAAAACATTGCATTCCCCTCGGACCAATTCTAGCCTGTGTGTCAGCACACATGAGCGATTATTTTCTCAGCCCTAATCGGACCGAGAAAACAATCGCAGCATGCTGCGACTGTAATGTGAGACTCTTTTCTCTCGCACCCATTCAAGTGAATGGGGTGAGAGAAAAATCACACTGCACTCGCGGTACACCGGTATACCGCGAGTGCAGTGTGAGAATCACAATAGCCGGCTACGGAGGAGAGGGAGAGAAATCCCTCCCTCCTCTCCTCCGTGCGGGCCCGCCCCTCCGCAGCGCTGGTCCGCCTCTCCTGAGTGCCGGCCACCCCCCCGCAGCTGAGGTACGCTCGCACAGTCGGACCTCAGTAGCAGGGACACACGCATGACACTCTGCTCTGCTGTACTGCCAGCGCGAGCAGAGTGTCATGCAAGGGGATCACAGTAATCCCCGTGTGGCCCAGGCCTAATGTGTTTAATTTTGTTCTGTGACCGAGCTCTTCACGCAATTTGCTCTTATGTCAATTTATATTTTCCCATTAAAATTATTTGAAATGCTATTAATACGTTAAAGCCCCTACTTATGCCCCCCCCCCCCCTCCCCCATCCTGGTATATGGCCACCAGCCCGGTACTGTATATATATGGTTGCCCATCCTGCTGTGTGGTCCCCCATCTTGATATAGATATGATCGCCCATCCTGGCATATGGCCCCATCTGTGTGTATGTATGTATGTATGTATGTATATATGCAACAGCTATTTCAGTTTCATATATCTAATAACTGATGGACTGAGTAATATTTCTGGATTGAAATGAGGTTTATTGTACTAACAGAAAATGTGCAATGTGCATTTAAACAAAATTTGACCGGTGCAAAAGTATGGGCACCCTTATCAATTTCTTGATTTGAACACTCCTAACTACTTTTTACTGACTTACTAAAGCACTAAATTGGTTTTGTAACCTCATTGAGCTTTGAACTTCATAGGCAGGTGTATCCAATCATGAGAAAAGGTATTTAACACTAGAACTACTGGACTCGTGACACCTATATAGAAATACATGGTGCAAAGTAGTCAAAATGACTACCTCAGTAGTTCTAGTGTTAAGGTGGCCACTTGCAAGTTGTTCTCCTATTTGAATCTCCTATGAAGAGTGGCATCATGGGCTCCTCAAAACAACTCTCAAATGATCTGAAAACAAAGATTATTCAACATAGTTGTTCAGGGGAAGGATACAAAAAGTTGTCTCAGAGAGTTAAACTGTCAGTTTCCACTGTGAGGAACATAGTAAGGAAATGGAAGAATACAGGTACAGTTCTTGTTAAGTCCAGAAGTGGCAGGCCAAGAAAAATATCAGAAAGGCAGAGAAGAAGAATGGTGAGAACAGTCAAGGACAATCCACAGACCACCTCCAAAGACCTGCAGCTTCATCTTGCTGCAGATGATGTCACTGTGCATCGGTCAACAATACAGCGCACTTTGCACAAGGAGAAGCTGTATGGGAGAGTGATGCGAAAGAAGCCGTTTCTGCAAGCACACCACAAACAGAGTCGCCTGAGGTATGCAAAAGCACATTTGGACAAGCCAGTTACATTTTGGAAGAAGGTCCTGTGGACTGATGAAACAAAGATCGAGTTGTTTGGTCATACAAAAAGGCGTTATGCATGGAGGGAAAAAAACACGGCTTCCAAGAAAAGCACTTGCTACCCACAGTAAAATTTGGTGGAGGTTCCATCATGCTTTGGGGCTGTGTGGCCAATGCCGGCACCGGGAATCTTGTTAGAGTTGAGGGTCGCATGGATTCAACTCAGTATCAGCAGATTCTTGACAATAATGTGCAAGAATCAGTGACGAAGTTGAAGTTACGCAGTGGATGGATATTTCAGCAAGACAATGATCCAAAACACCGCTCCAAATCTACTCAGGCATTCATGCAGAGGAACAATTACAATGTTCTGGAATGGCCATCCCAGTCCCCAGACCTGAATATCATTGAACATCTGTGGGATGATTTGAAGCGGCTGTCCATGCTCGGCGACCATCAAACTTAACTGAACTGGAATTGTTTTGTAAACAGGAATGGTCAAATATACCTTCATCTAGGATCCAGGAACTCATTAAAAGCTACAGGAAGCGACTAGAGGCTGTAATTTTTGCAAAAGGAGGATCTACAAAATATTAATGTCACTTTTATGTTGAGGTGCCCATACTTTTGCACCGGTCAAATTTTGTTTAAATGTGGATTGCACATTTTCTGTTAGTACAATAAACCTCATTTCAATCCAGAAATATTAGTCCATCAGTTATTAGATATATGAAACTGAAATAGCTGTTGCAAAAACCCAAATTGTTATAAAGAAAAAAGGTTAACATTAATAGGGGTGCCCAAACTTTTTCATATGACTGTGTGTGTGTGTGTGTGTGTATATACAGTGCCTACAAGTAGTATTCAACCCCCTGCAGATTTAGCAGGTTTGATAAGATGCAAATAAGTTAGAGCCTGCAAACTTCAAACAAGAGCAGGATTTATTAACAGATGCATAAATCTTACAAACCAACAAGTTATGTTGCTCAGTTAAATTTTAATAAATTTTCAACATAAAAGTGTGGGTCAATTATTATTCAACCCCTAGGTTTAATATTTTGTGGAATAACCCTTGTTTGCAATTACAGCTAATAATCGTCTTTTATAAGACCTGATCAGGCCGGCACAGGTCTCTGGAGTTATCTTGGCCCACTCCTCCATGCAGATCTTCTCCAAGTTATCTAGGTTCTTTGGGTGTCTCATGTGGACTTTAATCTTGAGCTCCTTCCACAAGTTTTCAATTGGGTTAAGGTCAGGAGACTGACTAGGCCACTGCAACACCTTGATTTTTTTTCCCTCTTGAACCAGGCCTTGGTTTTCTTGGCTGTGTGCTTTGGGTCGTTGTCTTGTTGGAAGATGAAATGACGACCCTGTCATGATGTATGTAGTTTTCTCCATCCCATATTTCTTCAGCGCTCTATTGGGAGACCCAGACAATTGGGTGTATAGCTACTGCCTCCGGAGGTCACACAAAGTATTACACTAAAAAGTGTAAGGCCCCTCCCCTTCTGGCTATACACCCCCCGTGGGATCACGGGCTTACTCAGTTTTAGCTTTGTGTGCGAAGGAGGTCATACATCCACGCATAGCTCCACATTGTATAGTCAGCAGTAGCTGCTGACTATCTCGGATGGAAGAAAAGAGGACACATATAGTGTCCCCAGCATGCTCCCTTCTCACCAGATGGTGTTGCAAGGTTGAGGTACCTATTGCTGGTACAGAGGCCGGAGCCCCACATGCTGTTTTCCTTCCACATCCCCTTGGAGGGCCCTGTGGAAGTGGGATCTGTCGGCCTCCAAGCCCTGAGGCCGGGCTCCATCCACAGACCCAGAAGAACCTGATGGATGTGGAGCACGAGTACTATCAGGGACAAGGCCCTGCATCGGTCAGGTACTCGGTGTCTCCGGCAAGCACAGCACGCTCCGGGCTTGCTGGGCGTTATAGTGCGCCGGGGACATTAGTGATGGGCTTATGTTGCTGCAGCCATGGCTGAGCGACGGGTCATGTTTAGGAACTTGCGCCGACCGCTCATACGGCGGCGGCGCTGATGTGACTTGTAGTGCGCCGGGGACTTGGCGCCGACCGCGCTTTTACGGCGGGGGCGCCTGTAACTTTAGTCCCCGGCTTCTGAGGCCTGGCACCGCTTCGTTCCCGCCCCCAGCCCTGCCAGTCAGAGGAGGGGCGGGACGCTGTACAGATCTCAGCGCAGGGAGCTGGAGTCTGCTTTGCATTCTCCAGCCCCCTCTCACTGAACACAGTGAGATGCCGGGTTCCCGCTCTTGGCTGGGGCTCGCCCACGGCCCGCCCCTCTGCACAGGACGTGGAAGAGAAGCCGGCAGCCATTATGGTTTCCACTCTGGGAGAACGGAACCAGGCACAGGTTTTTGAGCGACCTCATACTCGCGCTGGGCGGGCGATAGGCAGTACTGGTCCCACTAATACTGAAGTGGGCTTTTGAACTGTGTGCGGATATGCGATGCAGCACTGTACTGTCGCTATTCTGGGCATACTCTCCTAGATGGCTAGACAAGTGTTCAATGATTAGTCTGCAGTGTTTGTTGGCAGATTTGGCAACAGCAAAGTGCCAAGGCACAAGCTTTCATTGCCGCTTCGTTTGCAGGTGCTGCAATTGGGTTTATTGTCATGCTATACATGCACTATATGTCGTTTTTCTTGGCTAATGCACCTAGTTAAACAGACAATAGCAGCAGTAAGGCAACGCTGCCAAGGCACAGGCTCTCAATGCTGCTTGATTTGCTTGTACTGCAGTGTTTTTCTGTCATGCTTGTCTGCTATACATTTCCTGTATGTCGCTATCCTTGCCTCATGCTCCTAGTTAACTAGACAACAGCAGCAGTAGAGCAGTGGTGCCAAGGCACCAGCTTGCAAGGCTGCTGCATTTGCATGTGCTGGCAGTGTTTACTGTCATGTTTGTATGCGATACATTCACTGTATGTCGCTATCCTTGTCTCATACTCCTAGATATATAGACAATAGCAGCAGAAGGCCTAATGTGCTAAGCCACAAGTTTCAATGCTGCGTGTACTACATGTGCTGAAGTGTTTACTTGTACTTCAGGCTTGTATGCTATACATTCACTGTATGTCGCTATCCTTGTCTCATACTCCTAGATATATAGACAATAGCAGCAGAAGAGCTAATGTGCCAAGCCACAAGTTTTCAATGCTGCGGGTACTACAGGTGCTGAAGTGTTTACTTGTACTTCGTGCTTGAATGCTATACGTTCACTGTATGTCGCTATCCTTGTCTCAAGCTCCTGGATAAATAGACAACAGCAGCAGAAGAGCTAATGTGCCAAGCCACAAGTTTTCAATGCTGCGTGTACTACATGAGCTGAAGTGTTTATTTGTACTTCATGCTTGTATGATTATTTACTGTACGGTCGCTATCCTAGGCTATGCACTTAGATAGCTAGACAACAACAGCAGAAAAAGAAAAGGCCAATGAGGACTTTATATGTTGCTTGTACTGCATGTAATACGAGTCTAGGACCCCAGTGCGGGCAATTGCTTGACCGGGGTTTTCGGCTATATGTGGTTAAAAGAACCACCTGTGCTTCCTGCCCAGAGACAGGGACGAAATTGCAGTTTCTTTACGCTGTTATATTGGCTGTGACTATGGCTGACATCTTACAGTCTGGCAGCCCACGCAGACCTTGGGCAATATAGTTGCAATGCCCCTGGCCACCATGATTTGAGGAGCAGCTCAAGGCTCCAGGGTGGTTTTCACGCGTCCCAGGGGGCAGGCTCCGACACGGACGTCAGTTCAAGAGGGCCTAAGCAGGCTCGCTGGGAATAGCCCTCGACTCCATCAGTGAAAGAGTCAGCTTCACAGCAGGGGAGATCTCTTTTCTAATATCGCAAGCAATTGCGTACTCGTCTGGCCCTCTGATCCTAGAGATGCAGTCCAGAAACGCAACGCTTTTCACGATAAGCGTTCTCCGACCGTATTAATGAGACACTCTCCTCCCTGATTGGACAAGCGCTAGCCCAGGTCCAAATGTGGATCTCCCGATCTCCAGGCTTGCAGCTGGATCTATAGTTGTAGTGGTGGATGGGGCTTCACGTCAAAATGCCATTGACAGATAGATAGGTTCTGGCCGCAATCTGTCTATGAAGCTATCGGCAGGTCGGTTGCTCCGGCAGTCGCAGCCGTGAAGGCACTCCAAGCTATTTCAGATAGTGTTGCGCAGAGGGACGCTGTCACCGGTACATCTCGGTCTCAGCAGCGTCTGTAATCTCGCAATCGCCGCATGGCGAACCATGCTGTTAAGGCTGTCCGAGACTCTACGAGCCGGACGGCGGTGGCATCGGCCATCTCCGTATTTTTTACGCAGAGCCTAGTGGTTAACAGATTGGATCAGATGCTTCTTCCAACAAAGTGCTTAACCAGGTTGCCTTTATCTAGTGATAGTCTGTTGGTAAGGGTTGAATGAATTCATTCAACTGTCCAAAACGACTCAAAAGGCCCAGAAGGGCATAGATTCCTAGCAGGCTCAAGTACGCCCGGGGGAAGGCAGCCGGAGGAATCGCTACCAAAGCGTTTTTTTCTCATAATTTTCAGCCTTCTCACTCCGCAACCGCGGGGAGCAGACTCCCCCGCTTTAGCGACATTTACCTACCACAGGTCAAAGGCCGGTGAGAGAGAGTCAGTTTGTCTCAAACTACCTCTCCGACCGAGACGAGGCTCTTCTGCAGGCAGGACGAGTGGTAATCCCTGTTCCTCTTCAGGAACCAGTTACGCCTTTTGCTTCGACCTGGTCGTGGTGCCAAGATAGGACGGCTCCTTCCGTCCCGTTCTGGAATTTAAACTGCTTAACAAGCACGTGACAACCAGGCGGTTCCGGAGGGAATCACTCCGCTCCGTCATTGCCTCACTGTCTCAAAGAGTTTTTCCTAACATCCATAGACATTAGGATGCTTATCTCCACGTGCCGATTGCTCCAAGGCACCGGCGTTGGCTACGGGCATATTTCGTTTTGTAGCCCTACCCTTCGGCTGGCGACAGCCCCACGGGTTTTTCACCAAGTTCATGGCAGCAGTGGGAGCAGTCCCGCGCTCTTACGGTCACTCTGTGATCCCTTTCTTGGACAATCTACTTGTCAAGGCACTCTCTTTTAGAAGCATGCCAACACAACCTGAACATGGCGCTGGACCCTTCCCAGAGTTTCGGGGAGGTCTTTGACTTCTTCTAAGTTGAACCCAATCGCTGGCATATCTTGGCATAGAGTTTTCACACTCTCTCAGTGATAGTGAATTCCGCTGGACAAACAGCGTTCACTACAGACGAGGGTGCAGTCTCTCCTTCAAGGAGGCGCCTCATCCAGAGGCGAGCTTTTTCACGCAGTTTCATCTGCGTCCGCATCATTAGAAGATTCTTCGCTAAGGGGAAGGAAGTCGATGTTCCTACACAGTAACGTCCCCCTTTCACAGACGGTCAAAGACCGTCTTCAGAGGAGTCCACTCTTCAACTCAGTGGTCTAGAGCTCTGGGCAGTGTATCTTGCACTGCAAGCTTTCCTGCAGTGGCTGGAATGCAATCAGAACCGAATTCAGTCGGACTATCCACAGGTGGCGTACACATTCCGGACGTACAACACTAGGAAGCAAGTCTTCCTCAGTCGCGAGGACGTGGACGCAGGGGAATGGGACCTGCTCCCGTTTGGCTTCAAGAAATCGGTAGCCGCGGGATGAGGACGGACGTCGACATCATGGCGTCTCGGCAACTACAAGGTCTCGATTTTCATGGCGGGAGCTCTGGCGACAGGCGCCTTGGCTCAAGATTGGTCGCAGTTCCAGCTTCCGATTGCTGCCGCACTATTCTCGTCGCCCCAGACTGGCCGAGGAGGTTGTGGTACCGAGATCTGTGGCATCTCACCGTCAGTCGACTGTGAGCATTACGTCAGGGTCACAATGAGACGGGCTCGCCAGCCGCGGTTTGCCAAGATATTCCACAACTCGTGGAAGATATTCTTATCTTGGTGTTTTGCTCAGGGAGTGTATCCCTGGCCATCGGCTTTGCCTACTTTGCCTGCCCTCCTGCACTCTGGTCGGGAAAACGGTTGGTCGCTCGGCTCCCTTTAAGGGCAAGTCTCGGCACTATCCGTGTTGTTTCAGAAGCGTCTAGCACGTCTTCCTAAGGTGCGCACGTTGCTACAGGGAGTGTCATATTGTGCCCCCGTACGAGCGGCCGTTAGATCCATGGGATCTGAACGAGGTACTCGTTGCTCTCCAGAAGCCGCCTTTCGAGCCTCTGATGGGAGTTTCCCCTTTCTCGCCTGTCACAGAAAGTGGCTTTTCTAGGGCGATCACGTTTCTTCGGCGAGTGTATGAGCTGGCAGCTCTGTCATATCAGGCTCCCTTCCTGGTGTTTCACCAGGACTAGGTAGTGTTGCGCTCCATTCAGGAGTTTCTCCCTAAGGTAGTATCCGCGTTTCAGCTTAATCAGGATATATCATTACCTTCATTTTGTCCTCATCCGACTCACCGGTTTGAAACGGGTTTACATTTGTTAGATCTGGTCAGAGGACTCAGAATCTACTTTTCCCGCACGGCGCCTATGCGCTGATCTGATGCACTGTTTGTCCTTGTCGCTGGTACGCGCAAGGGATTGCAGGCTTCTAAAGCCAACATGGCTCGATGGCTCAAAGAACCAATTCTTGAAGCCTACCGTTCTGCTGAGCTTCCGGTTCCATCAGGGCTGAAGGCCCATTCAACCAGAGCCGTGGGTGTGTCCTGGGCATTACGCCACCAGGCTACGGCTCAACAGGTGTGCCAGGCAGCTACCTGGTCGAGTCTGCACATTTTCACCAAACATTATCAGGTGCATACCTATGCTTCGGCGGATGCCGGCCTAGGTAGAAGAGTACTGCAGGCGGCAGTGGCCTCCCCGTAGGGGAGCGCTGTCTTGCAGCCCTATCAAGAGGTATTTATTTACCCACCCAGGGACAGCTTTTGAACGTCCCAATTGTCTGGGTCTCCCAATAGAGCGCTGAAGAAGAAGGGAATTTTGTACTTACCGTAAATTCCTTTTCTTCTAGCTCTTATTGGGAGACCCAGCACCCGCCCTGTTGTCCTTCGGGATTCTTGGTTTGTTGCGGGTACACATGTTATTCATGTTGAACGGTTTGCAGTTCTCCGATGTTATTCGGAGTGAATTTGTTTAAACCAGTTATTGGCTTTCCTCCTTCTTGCTTTGGCACTAAAACTGAGTAAGCCCGTGATCCCACGGGGGGTGTATAGCCAGAAGGGGAGGGGCCTTACACTTTTTAGTGTAATACTTTGTGTGACCTCCGGAGGCAGTAGCTATACACCCAATTGTCTGGGTCTCCCAATAAGAGCTAGAAGAAAAGGAATTTACGGTAAGTACAAAATTCCCTTCTTCTTGTATAAGATGCCATGTGATGTATTTTAGCTTCTCACTGTATTTGCTGTAATACTATGTCAGGATGTGATGTCACTTTCCTTTGGTTGTACTTACTGAACACTTTGAAATGTCTTGGGATGTAAGTGACCATACCTTCCCCCCAGCTATTATCATATTGCAATCAGGCTTCAGCAGTAGCTATTGTCATTGATTTGGTGGGGGTTGCATATATATATTGTTCTTCTCAGCATGGGACTTCTCCAATCTACAAATTGGTAAACGGAACAGAGCCAGCAGTCTAAAGTCCATTCATGCATCAAATGGCCAGGGGGAGGTGTGCCCACCTAAGGGGCTGATCCCAGGAGAGAAGAACATGTTAGTTCAGTTAGTTGGATCTCGGCTGGAGAAGGACTAGGATCTATAGCTGAGGCTGGATCCTGGGGTCTGTGTGTGTGGACTGTTACAGACTGGAGATCCGCGGCCACGTGGGGTTATGCTTTGTTGAGTGAAGGGTGAGGACCTGTGCTAAGGCCAGCTCCTTTTCGCCCGTACATGGACGATTGGACTTTGAGGACTTTTGCATTCTCCTTGGCGCCCCTGGACCTATTTCCTTTGTGTGGACTCTAAAGAACCATTTTAATATTGCATGTTTTATGCTCCCTGCCTCATTAAATCTTCTTGGATTGTTCCTTGGCCTCGCGTCCCTTACTGCTCTGTCGCATACCCCGTCACAAACTGGTGGCAGCGGCGGGATCAGAGCAGAAAGAATGGAGGACAACGGCCCATTAACATCTGGATTCAGAACCTCAGGATACAGGAACTGGACTGTGGTGAGCCTACAAACAATGGCCCGTGAATTAGGAGTCGGTTACAAAGGACTCTCTAAGGAGCAACTAATTGAGGCATTGGAAAACGCTTGCCTGCAAGATGGTACCGAGGAACAATTTCCACAGCAAAGGGAGGAAAGACGGGAGCTGGAGGTAAATACCCAAAAAAGTCAATGGGTTGTGTGGTATGAGGAGGAGATGGCACTGCTGGGAGATGAGGTCACCATTGAATATAAGATGGATGCTATTCGCAGAGCTCAAGAGAGGGCATTGCTGGAGAGGAGATTTGCTGTGGAAGCAGCTAGAGGCTCCAGACAAACTTTAACCACAGCACCAACTATGAGGGAATTCTCCAGAGTGTCCCGCAAGGACTTTAAGCCATTTAATGAAGCTGCAGGTGACATTGAGGGCTTCTTTCAGGACTTTGAGCATCAGTGCCGATTAATGGAAGTCCCAGAAAGAGAGCGAGTCAGACACCTGGTGGACCTCTTGGAGGGTGGAGCTGCCAACGCCTATAGAGCTATGGACCCTCAGTGGAATTGTGAGTATGGGGAGATAAAACAGACCATTCTGGAACATTATGCCGTGACCCCAGATACTTATAGGACTAAGTTCCGTACATTAGCCTGTGATGGAGAAGTGTCTTTCAAGATGTTTGCCCACAGACTGAAACAAGTATGCCATGGCTGGAGGGAGAGGGGGCCTTAACTTGGGAGACGTTCATCCAGGTCATCCTAAAAGAACAGTTTTATGCCAAGTGCCCTACTGATATTCGGGAATGGGTGCGTGAGAGGAGACCAGAGACAATGGAACAAGCTGCTGCTCTAACTGATGAGGTGCTCACTATCAAGCCTCAATGGAAGAAGCTGCTAGCAGAGGGAGCAAAAATGACCAGCACCCCAACACCAGAGGTTCCTTGTCCTTCAGTGCCCAATATTCCTCAACCTCCTAGATCACCACCTCATGTGGATACCCGTGTGTATGTGCCTCCAGTTGTTTCTACCACATTTTTTTGGAATACGACGAGGAGAGAAAGTAGAAGAGCGGAGATGTTATAGCTGTGGGCATCCCGGACATCTGCGGGCCACATGCCCATCTATCCAGTGGAGTCATCCTCCAAATCGACAACCACCTCCAGCACCTGCACCTCCCTATCAGTCACCAAGGTCTCCTACCTACTTCTCCAGAAGGCAAACTGGACGGAGTGAGACGCAGCGCAGATGTTATCAATGTGGGCAGCCTGGTCATCTGCAAGCTCACTGTCCAGGTGTTCAGAGGCAGAACAGCTGCAGACCACCTTTGCCTGTCCATTATCTACAGACATCTTCAGCAGGAGAAGAGCTGGATTCAGGCCCTGATGATTTGCCAAGTGACCCTGATATCTTGACTTCCCTACCAGGAGTCTATGGAGTGCGAGCCACAGCCTCGCGTTCTTATGATCTTCAGCATAAACATCTACAGGAGGTCGTGCTGGATGGCCAAAAAGTTGTTGGCTTTCGTGACACTGGGGCTTTTCTCACCATCGCAGATCCCCGAGTAATTCAACCAGAAGCAATTCAAAAGGGACCAGGAATTGCCATTGAGAGGTACACACAGCACGAGGGAGTACACAGCACTTAGCGGGGGGTAGCGATGGGTTGCGTACTCACAGTGAGGGGGAGGAGGAGTCACGCAGACAGCAGGTCCGGGAGGCTGTTAAATCTGCTGCAGCTCTTCTGTGACATATCGCAGCGTGCTGCTTACCCCGCCCAGAGCAGAGAGCACACTAGCACAGGCCGGGTTTAAGCCTAGAATGTATGGGCTGCAGTCAGGTCCTGGAAGTCAGGATCTGGATAGAGCCCGTACATTCTAGCATCTACCCTTCAAGGCATCAGGCAGTGAGATTTAAAGGGCCAGCAGCCGGGAAAAGCGCGGCTGCTGCCAGAGTACAGCGGTCCCTAGGAATGTGCCTGGGGGCCGCATAAAAAGTCGTGACGGGCCGTATACGGCCCGCGGGCCGGAGGTTCCCCACCCCTGCTTTAGGGGAACCAAACAGAATTCTTGTGGTTTGAGGGGTTGAATAATAAATGACCCTCTGAATAAACTTTTCACAATTTAAAAAAGAAAACATTCTTTATTGCTGCAGTGCATTTCACACTGCCAGGCTGATCTACAGTCCAAATGTCACAATGCCAAGTTAATTCCGAATGTGTAAACCTGCTAAATCTGCAGGGGGTTGAATACTACTTGTAGGCACTGTATAAAATTAATATATAAATATCCCCATCCTGGTACATGACTTCCATCCTGATATATATCATCCCCTATTTTGGTGTATATATGATTCCCCCCATCCTGGTGTATATATGACTCCCCCCCCCCCCCCCCCCCATTCTAGTGTATATATGATCCTCTCCATACGGGTATTCTAGAATTTACGTATTGTGTAGTTAATGTATGATTTTTGTTATATATATGTTTAATCTCTCTTTTTTTTTATTGAAAAATTATATATATAGATGTTGTTGTTTTTAGTTGCCAAGTGTTTGTGTAGGGCGCTGTACATGTTCTGGGTGTGGCGGGGGTGTGTGAGCGGTGTTGTATGTGTGTTGCGTTGTGTGTGTTGTGTTGCGTTGTTTGTGTTGCGTTGTTTGTGGAGCGCTGTGTGTCTGTAGCGTTTTGTGTGTGGTGCTGTGTGTGTTGCACGGTTTGTGTGGGTGTGGAGTGCGTGTGTGTGTTTTGGGGGGAGGTATGTTTTGTGCAATGTGTGTTGTGCGGTATGTGTGTATATTTGTGTGTGCCGCGGTGTTTGGGTGTTGGGTGTTGTCTGTGTGTGTGGGTGTCTGTGTAGGGCGGTGTTTGTGGTTCCCAGTGTGTGTGGTGTGTTGTGCGTGTGTGGGGGTGTGTGTGTGTGTATGTTTTGGGGGGAGGTGTGCACCCCCCATCGTGCTCCATCCCCCATGCTGCGCACTCCCCATCGTGCTCCATCCCCCATGCTGCGCACTCCCCATCGTGCTCCATCCCCCATGCTGCGCACTTCCCATCGTGCTCCATCCCCCATGCTGCGCACTCCCCATCGTGCTCCATCCCCCATGCTGCTCACTCCCCATCGTGCTCCATCCCCCATGCTGCGCACTCCCCATCGTGCTCCATCCCCCATGCTGCGCACTCCCCATCGTGCTCCATCCCCCATGCTGCGCACTCCCCATCGTGCTCCATCCCCCATGCTGCGCACTCCCCATCGTGCTCCATCCCCCATGCTGCGCACTCCCCATCGTGCTCCATCCCCCATGCTGCGCACTCCCCATCGTGCTCCATCCCCCATGCTGCGCACCCCCCATCGTGCTCCATCCCCCATTCTGCGCACCCCCCATCGTGCTCCATCCCCCATGCTGCGCACCCCCCATCGTGCTCCGTCCCCCATTCTGCGCACCCCCCATCGTGCTTCATCCCCCATGCTGCGCACCCCCCATCGAGCTCCATCCCCCATGCTGCGCACCCCCCATCGTGCTCCATCCCCCATGCTGCGCACTCCCCATCGAGCTCCACAGTCACACACCCGATCGCATATACGCACACACCCGATCGCATACACGCACACACCTGATCGCACACACGCGCTCACACACTCCCAACATCCGGAGATACCACATGCTTCCGGCCATGTGATCCTCCGGCAGGTCCTGGAAGGTCACTGCACAGGGCACAGTATTGCCGCCGAGAAGTAAGCGATATCACTGGATGTTGTTGTGTGTGGATGCGATCTGATGTGTGTGTGAGGTGTGTGTGAGAGTGAATGAGTGTGATCTGATATGTGTGTGCGTGTGTGTGTGTTCCGCCGCTGCAGGACCTTGATGCGTTCACCTGCTCCCGGTCGGCGTCTAGTGAGTATGACTGCGGGGTCGTCTTTCTTCTGTCTTCTCTCTTCTGGGGGTGCCCGCTGCCTATAATGAAGTGTCTTGCAGTGTCTTTAACTCTTTCACCGCTGCATGACACTTCATTATTGACCGCACCGGTGTACGCTGGTAACCATGATATAGTTACCCGATGTTTATCATGGTTACCAGCGTACAACGGCCACGTCACGTCCCAGCATTGCAAGGTTATGTCTGGGCTGGGGGAGTCGGGGCTTCGTTTGAATTCGGGGGAAGGGGCGTGGCCGAGCGTTCGATGCGTGCGGTGTGTCGGGGCGAGCGGCCAATCCGTGGGGGTGGGCGGGGCCAGGCCGAGGCGAGCGGCCAATCCATGCGAGGGGCGGGGCCAGGCCGAGGCGAGCGGCCAATCCGTGGGGGTGGGCGGGGCCAGGCCGAGCCCGGCGGCCAATCCGAAAGTTGTCACCGTAAGGACACAATTTTGGAGCAAGACACAGACAGACAGACAGAATAAGGCATATATATATATATATATATAATATTATATATAATATATATATATATATATATATATATATACCATATATATATACCGTATATATATAATATACCGTATATATATATATATATATATATATATATATATATATATATACCGTGTATATATATATATATATATATATACCGTATATATATATATATATATATCGTATATATATATATATATATATATATATACCGTATATATATATATATATATATATATATATATACCGTATATATATATATATATATATATATATATATATATATATATATATATATATACCGTATATATATATATATATATATATATATATATACCGTATATATATATATATATATATATATATATATATATATATATATATATATATATATATATATATATATATATATACTGTATATATATATATATATATACTGTATATATATATATATATACTGTATATATATATATATATATATACTGTATATATATATATATATATACTGTATATATATATATATATATACCGTATATATATATATATATATACCGTATATATATATACCGTGTATATATATATATACCGTATATATATATATATATATATAATTCCCCCATACTGGTGTGTGTGTGTATAGTAAATATATATATATAATATATATTATATAATTAGTCCCCCATCCTGGTACATGGTCCCCATCATGCCAGACACTTAAAAAAGCAAAACTATTCTACCCCCCTGCCTCCGGTCCCCAGCTGTGCTGCGTCCTCATTTCAGGCAGGCAGGTGGCGGCTTGTGGCAGCGCTCACACGCTGATCATCTGTTGCGTCCACACACACTGTCAGCGGCCGGGGCACTGTACTCTCTGCTCTCCCCGCCCGGGATGCTGGGAATAGTCAGTAATGAGCGGGCACACGTGATCACGCAGCAGCTGCTGGGAACTCAGACTTGTGCTCGCATCATGAAGCAAAAAGATGCAGCGGCTCGTGTCTTACTAATGTCTATGTTGGCGCGCTCATTAGTATACCGGTTCCTTTCTATAAATCTTATGTCCTTTGTTTTTGTTTTCTTGTTGCTGTTTTTGTTTTTTTTTCTTTCAGCAGTTCAGTTTTTCTGGCTGTAACCAATCGTTTTGTGTTTTGGTTTTACCCATAAACGTGAATGAGTTGAGGAAAAGCCTCAAATTAAAATGTTTTACAGCATTTTTGCTGCAAAAACAGAAGCAACAGGTCTCAGGACCTTCATTCATGATTGTTTGTCTCATGCAGAGCTGTGTCCTCGCTGCCCAAGCACAAGAAAGGATTCTGGACGGACGTCGCCATGGCTGTGGGAAGCCGCTCGGCAGAAGAGTGCCATGAGACGTACCTGGAGAGAAAGCAGACGATGCCAACAAAAGCGCCAGCTAAGAAAAAAGACAATGCAAGCAAGAAAAAGAAGCAAGAGGGTAATGACAGACAGTGGTAGAAACAATTAGCACTTGTATGTGGGAGAATCCTGTCAGGGTGTAGTACAAGGTAGTGACCACAGGGTGGCAGTGTTGTGCACTGTCTGCTCCAGATTCCATTAGATGCTATTTGTTTCCTGCAGGCGGCGATGATGATGATTATTTACCGTTTTTAGTACTTAGGTCTCCTTTATCGTGTGGTCAGGTTTTATATTTCTTTGTCGCTCCATTGGGAGACCCAGACAATTGGTGTATAGCTATTGCCTCTGGAGGCCACACAAAGTATTACACTTAAAAGTGTAAGGCCCCTCCCCTTCTGGCTATACACCCCCAGTGGGATCACTGGCTCACCAGTTTTGTGCTTTGTGCGAAGGAGGCAACACATCCACGCATAGCTCCACTTTTTAGTCAGCAGCAGCTGCTGACTATGTCGGATGGAAGAAAAGAGGACACATATAGTGTCCCCAGCATGCTCCCTTCTCACCCCACTGTATGTCGGAGGTGTTTGTAAGGTTGAGGTACCCATTGCGGGTACGGCGGCAGGAGCCCACATGCTGATTCCTTCCCCATCCCTTTTTACAGGGCTCTGGGTGAAGTGGGATTTACCGGTCTCCAGGCACTGAGACCGTGCTCCATCTACAGCCCCTGGAGAAGATGCTGGATGGAGCGGAGTACATCAGGGACATGGCCCTGCTTCCTCAAGGTACTCTGTGTCCCCGTGCATTTGGCGCTCACACCGCAGCATGCTGGGTGTTGTAGTGCGCCGGGGGACATCAGCGCTGCGGCGCCTGTGCCATAGCCTCATTCAGCTTAGCTGAAGCAGGCACACTTATGGGACTCGGCCGCGCCGGCCGCTGGGACTGCGGCACGGCTGGCACTTGTAGTGCGCCGGGGACTTCAGCGCGGCCTGCGCTTTTACGGCGGCCGCGCTGATAACTACAGTCCCCGGCTTTTGCGGCCTGCTTCCGTTCGTTCCCGCCCCCAGACCTGCCAGTCAGGAGAGGGGCGGGACGCTGCCCACGTCTAGGACTCGGGCGCGCCGGCCGCTGGAACAGCGGCGCGGCTGGCACTTGTAGTGCGCCGGGGACTTCAGCGCGGCCCGCGCTTTTACGGCGGCCGCGCTGATAACTCTAGTCCCCGGCTTTTGCGGCCTGCTTTAGTTCGTTCCCGCCCCCAGACCTGCCAGTCAGGAGAGGGGCGGGACGCTGGCCACTTCTAGGGCGGTCGCGCCGGCCGCTGGAACTGCGGCGCGGCTGGCACTTGTGGTGCGCCGGGGACTTCAGCGCGGCCCGCGCTTTTACGGCGGCCGCGCTGTTAACTCGAGTCCCCGGCTTCTGGGCCTAGTCTCCCTTCGTTACCGCCCACAGCCCTGACAGTCAGGGTAGGGGCGTGACGCTGCATAGAGCAGAGCTGAGAGCTGGAGTATGTTTTGCATACTCCACCCCTCTCACTGTGTGCACTGTGAATCCGGATTCCCGCACTTTCTCAGGCACGCCCACGGCTTCCTTCTCTACAAGGACACCGGCAGCCATTAGTGTCAGTTTCTGTACGATACAGAGACAAGTGTGGAAGACCCTGGCATTCTGATAGTCACACAATCGCTGTAACAGGCGTTAAGCAGCACCTGTGGTGCTAACCCCACTAGTGCAGAAGTGCACTTATAGATATGCTTGTACTATATACATTGCACTGTTTGGTCGCACGTTGTATATACCCTCCTGGATTATGCGGAGGAGTTATCAGCATATTCTCTGTGTAAAACAAAGGTGCAGAACCACATGTTTTTCTATACAGCTGGTACAGCATGTACGGCTATACGGCCGGCAGGTACATAGACTCCCATTGTATGCACTAATGGCCAGGGGATGAGGACGGTGTCTGCAGTATTTACTGACAGTTTTTCTGAGACTATGGCTATGATACTAGAAGCCTAGCAGTCCGGACATGTCTCTCACAATATGGGCACTGTTGAATCATTGATCCATGGCCCCCCTCAGTGTGAATAACTAACAGCTCCGGGAATGTCACACGCATCCCAGAGTCACGGCTCTGCACGGACGTCAGTCCCAGACAGCCTAAGTGGGCTCGCTATGAGCGGCCTCGGTTTCATCAGGGTCCTAACAGAAGGACTCGCTGTGTAATGAGGCGGAAGTAGCGGCTCAGGATTCTGATCCTGAGACCGCTCTCAATCTGGATACCTGATTGTGACGCCATAGTAAATAATCTTATAGCGTCCATCTATAGAATGTGGGTTATTTCTCACAACTCCTCCAGTGGAGGAGTCAGCTTCACGTATTTTTCTGGACCACTCTGCCTTCAGAGAGGCAGTCCAGGAACACCACGCTTATCCAGATATGCGCTTCTCCAAACGGCTTAGGATACACGCTATCCCTGTCCCCTGACTTGGTCAAGGACTGGACCCAATGTCCCGAGCGGCATCCTCCAATCTCCAGGCTTGTAGCTAGATCCATAGTTGCAGTGGGAGATGGAACTGCAAACTCAAAGATGCCACTGACAGACAGATGGATCTCTGGTCGAAAGCCATCTATGAGGCTGTCGGCGCACCGTTGGCTCCGGCATTCTCTCCCTTGGGGCACTCCAAGCTATTTCAGCTTGTCTTACACAGATTGACACGGTTACACGTACATCTGTGCCGCAGGTGGCATCCTTAACCTCTCAAATGTCTGCATTTGTTTCTTACGCGATTCAGGTTGTCCTGGACTCTGCGAACCGTGCGGCGGTAGCCTCCGCTACTCCGTGTTTTTAAGCAGAGCCTGGTCTGCTCGTTAAGTGAATGGAAGGCAGATTCTGCTTCCAAAAAAAAGGTTGCCTAACCAGTTGCCTTTTTCTGCTGACCGACTGTTTGGTGAGCGTTGGATGTAACCATCAAACAGTCCAGGGGTAAGGATTCATCCTTTCCTCAGCCCGGACACAACAAACCCCAACAGAGCAAGAGGCAGTCGGGGTTTTCGGCCTTTTCGAGGCTCGGGCAGGTCCCATTTTTCCTCGTCCAAGGTGGACTCAAAAGGATCAGAGGAGCTAAGATTCTTAGCGGGCTCAGTCTCGCCCAAAAAAGCGACAGTCGGGAAACCCGCTTCCAAGGCGGCTTCCTCATGACTTGCGGCCTCGGTCGGTAGCAGGCTCTCCCGCCTTGGCGATATTTAGCTGCCATAGGTCAATGACCATTGAGTGTGAGACATTCTGTCTCACGGGTACAGGATAGAGCTCACTTCTCGTCCTCCAACTCGATTCTTCAGAATTTCTCCACCTCCCGGCCGGGCCGCTGCTCTTCTGCAAACAGGGTGCACTCTATAGGCAGAAAGAGTGATGACCCCCGTTCCTCTTCAGGAACAAGGTCACGGTTTTTACCCCAAATTCTTTGCGGTACCTATAACAACGGGCCGTTCCGTCCCGTTCTGGATCTAAAAATGCTCAGCAAGCTCGTGGACACCAGGCGGTTCCGGATGGAATCCCTCCGCCATGTCATCGCCTCAAGGTCCCAAGGATATTTCCTAGCATCATTAGGCATCAAGGATGCTTATCCACACGTGCCGATTGATCCAGAGCACTAGCGTTTCTACGCTTCGTTATAGGAGACGAACACCCTCTGTTCGTAGCTCTACCTTCCGGCTAGCGACAGTCCAACTGGTCTTCGCCAAGGTCAGGGCAGCAGTAGTCACAGTCCTGCACTCTCAGGGTCACTCTGTGGTCCCGTATTTAGACGATCTACTTGTCAAGGCACTCTCTTAGGAAACATGCCAACACTGCCCGAACGTTGCGCTGGAGACTCTCTAGAGTTTTGGGTGGATCATCAACTTTTTAGAGTCAGATCCGACCCCGACCCTATCGATAACATATCTAGGCATAGAGTTTCTTACTCTCTCAGCGATAGTGAAGCTGCCGCTAGACAAACAGCATTCACTACGGGCTGCAAGCTCTTCTTTAAGAACCAGTCGCACACATTGACACGCCTCATGCACTTCCTACGTAAGATGGTAGCAATGGAGGCAGTTCCTTTCGCGCAGTTTTACTGCGTCCACTACAATGGGACATTCTCCGCCAATGGGACGAGGAGTCGACGTCCCTCAACAGAGTCGTCGTTCTTCTCAGGCGGCCAAGGAATCTCTACGGTGGTGGCTTCTTCTCACCTCTTGGTCAAAAACAAGGTCCTTCCTATCCCCGTCCTGGGCGATAGTTACGACAGACGCGAGTCTATCAGGGTGGGGAGCAGTTTTTCTCCACTACAGCGCTCAGGGTACGTGGACTCAGCAAGAGTCCACTCTTCAGATCAATGTTCTTGAACACAGAGCAGTGTATCTTGCCCTACAATCCTTCCAACAGCGGCTGGAAAGCAAGCATATCCGACTTCAGTCGGACAGCTCCACAGCGGTGGCATACATCAACCACCAAGGAAGAACGCGCAACCGGCAAGCCTTCCAGGAAGTCCGGCAGGTTCTGATGTGGGTGGAAGACACGGCATCCACCATATCCACAATTCACATCCCAAGTGTGGAAACTAGGAAGCTGACTTCCTAAGTCGCTGAGGTGTGGCCGAAAGAGTATGGTCTCCTCACCCGGACGGGTTTCAGGAGATCTGGCGCCGCTGACAGAGGCCGGACGTCGATCTAATGGCGTCACGGCACAACAACAATGTGCCAGCTTCATGGCACGGTTTCACAATCATCGAGCTCTGGCGGCAAACGCCTTAGTTCAGCATTGGTCGCAGTTCCAGCTACCTTAGGTGCCACCTCTGGCATTGTTGCCCAGAGTACTGCGCTAGATCAAGACCGACTGCGGCCGCGCCATCCTCGTCGCTACAAATTGGCCGAGGATGTTGTGGTACTCGGTTCTGTGGTGCCTCACGGTAGGCTAACCGGGGGCACTACCAGACCAATCAGACTGGCTGTCTCAAGGGCCATTCTTCCATTTGGATTCTACGGCCCTCAACCGGATGGTGTGGCATTGAGTCCTGGAACCTAGTGTCGTCAGGATTACCTCAGGACGTGGTTGCCACCATGAGACAGGCTAGCATACCAACGTCCGCCAAGATTGACCACAGGAGGTGGAAGATGTTCTTATCTCGGTGCTCGGCGCAGGGTGTTTCTCCCTGGCCGGTTGCATCGTCTATGTTTCCTTCCTTCCTGCAATCTAGGTAGGAAAATGGGTTGTCGCTCAGTTCCCTTTAGGGACAAGTCTCAGCGCTATCTGTATTTTTTCAGAAACGACGACTTCCTCAAGGAACGCACGTTCCTACGGGGAGTTTGTCTTCTCAGCACTCCGTACAAGCGGCCGTTAGAGCCCTGAGATCTGAACAAGGTTCTAATTGCTCTCCAGATGCCGCCTTTCGAGCCTTTGAAGGATGTCTCCCTTCCCGTTTTTCACGGGAAGTGGCCTTCTAGTAACGGTCTCGTCTCTTAGGAGAGTTTCCGAGCTAGCAACGCTCTCATACAAACTCCCTTCCTGGTCCTTCACCAGGACAGGGTAGTTCTGCGTCCGGTTCCGGAATTTCTCCCTAAGGGGGTATCCCATTTTCATATCAATCAGGATATCACCTCACCTTCTTTGTGTCCTCGTCCAGTCCATCAATTTCAGAAAGATTTGCATCTGTTGGTTCTGGTGAGAGCACTCAGGTTCTACTTCCCGCATGGCGCTCCTGCGCCACCCGGATGCACTCTTTGTCCTTGTCGCTGGTCGGCGTAAACAGTCGCAAGCTTCCAGATCCACCCTTGCTCGGGGGCTCGAGGAACCAATTCTTGAAACCTACAGTTCTACTGGGCTTCTGGTTCTCTCAAGGCCGAAGGCCCATTCTACCAGAGCCGTGGGTGCATCCTGGGCATTACGGCACCAGGCTACGGCTCAGCAGGTGTGTCAGGCACCCACCTGGTCGAGTCTACTTACTTTTACCAAGCATTATCAGATGCATACCTACGCTTCGGCAGACGCCAGCCTAGGTAGATAAGTCATTCAGGCGGCGGTTGGCCACCTGTAGGAGAGGGCCGTTTGACGGCCCTATCATGAGGTATTCTTTTACCCACCCAGGGATTGCTTTTGGACATCCCAATTGTCTGGGTCTCCCAATGGAGCGACAAAGAAGAAGGGAATTTTGTTTACTTACCGTAAATTCCTTTTCTTCTAGCTCCAATTGGGAGACCCAGCACCCGCCCTGTTTTCTCGGGGTTTTTCTGTTTTTTCGGGTACACATGTTGTTCATGTGGTATGGTTCAGTTCTCCGATGTTTCCTCGGATTGAATTGGTCTTTAAACCAGTTATTGGCTTTCCTCCTTCTTGCTTTGGCACTAAAACTGGTGAGCCAGTGATCCCACTGGGGGTGTATAGCCAGAAGGGGAGGGGCCTTACACTTTTAAGTGTAATACTTTGTGTGGCCTCCAGAGGCAATAGCTATACACCAATTGTCTGGGTCTCCCAATTGGAGCTAGAAGAAAAGGAATTTACGGTAAGTAAACAAAATTCCCTTCTTTTCTTTGGTGATGTGCGTCTTTGGGAGAATTTCCAGCGTATGGAATAATAAGTTTTATTTCTATTGCGTCAACAAATTCCGTATGTAACTTATTAACTTCAGCTTTTCTGTAGCCTGCCGATTAATCGCTGTGCCGAGATGTTTAGGAAATTGTTCCATTCTGGCAGAAATTCTAGCAGGACGAGGGGTATCCATTTACACAGGAGCGTCTATCAGCACTATATGTGCTTGAATTATCACTGGTGCAATCATCAGTGCACATAGCTTTATTATTGTCGGCAGCTCAAAGTGCTGCTGAGTAATGATGATCTTAATATCGGCGTAAAGGATGCAATCAAACAAGGGTTTGCTTTGAACAGATAACAATATGTTTTACCATATTATTTTTTCTACTTTCGTTATCAATTTCTTCTTGGTGTCAAGATCTCTGCTTGCTGTTCACTAGGAGGCTCCATTGTGATGGGCGCACAAGTGCACAACTCTGCTAGCTGTACTATGTGACCACTAAGAAGCAAAATCTGAAGGATCCCAGCAGAGATCTTTAGGGCCATGATGGATTGATGCAGAAGTGTAACGTGTCATTATAGGGAGAATTTACTTACAAATCAGAATTCACTGTTCCTGAGAGGAGCATTATGGAGGGGCAAAGACCCTGATTCCAGCACTGGGCGCTTACTGTGCTTCTTGCTGTAATTTTAATAGCTGTTGCAGCTCTTCTAGTCTTCTCAGGTTCCTTGATATTCATGTGTTCTGGTCATCCTGGTCTCCCACCACTAGTGGAAACTTTCTTCCAATGCAGAGTGTAGGCAGAAAGCCGTCGGTCGGGGCCGCGGGCAGAAAGCCGTCGGTCGGGGCCGCGGGCAGAAAGCCGTCGGTCGGGGCCGCGGGCAGAAAGCCGTCGGTCGGGGCCGCGGGCAGAAAGCCGTCGGTCGGGGCCGCGGGCAGAAAGCCGTCGGTCGGGGCCGCGGGCAGAAAGCCGTCGGTCGGGGCCGCGGGCAGAAAGCCGTCGGTCGGGGCCGCGGGCAGAAAGCCGTCGGTCGGGGCCGCGGGCAGAAAGCCGTCGGTCGGGGCCGCGGGCAGAAAGCCGTCGGTCGGGGCCGCGGGCAGAAAGCCGTCGGTCGGGGCCGCGGGCAGAAAGCCGTCAATCATTAAGACTAGAAGAGCTGCAGCAGATACGACAGTAAGGAGTCCAGCACTGGAATTGGGGTCTCTGGTGGGGATTTTAACCCCTTCAGTCCCCGGGCACTTTCCGTTTTTTTTTTTTGCTCCCCTTCTTCCGAGAGGTGTAACTTTTTTATTTTTCCATCAATCTTGCCATATGAGGGCTTGTTTTTTGCGGGCCGAGTTGTACTTTTAAATGAAACCATAAGTTTTACCATATATTGTACTGGAAAACGGCAAAAAAAATTCCAAGTGCGGAAAAATTGCAAAAAAAGTGTGATCGTACAATAGTTTTTGGGATATTTTATTCACTGTGTTCACTATATGGTAAAACTGAGATATCTATGTGATGCCTCAGGTCAGTGCGAGTTTGTAGACACCAAACATGTATAGGTTTACTTGTATCTAAGGGGTCAAAAAAAATTTCACAAGCTTGTCCAAAAAAACGTGGCGCACGTTTTGCGCCATTTTCCAAAACCCGTAGCGTTCTCATTTTTCAGGATCTGAGGCTCAGTGATGGCTTATTTTTTGCGTCTCGAGCTGACGTTTTTAACGGTACCATTTTTGCGCAGATGCTACGTTTTGATCGCCTGTTATTGCATTTTGCGCAAAATTTGTGGCGACCAAAAAACGTTATTTTGGCGTTTGAAATTTTTTTGCCGCTACGCCATTAACTGATCAGATTCATTGATTTTATATTTTGATAGATCGGGCATTTCTGAACGTGGCGATACCAAATGTGTGTATTTTGTATTTTTTTAACCCTTTAATTTTCAATGGGGTGAAAGGGGGGTGATTTGAACTTTTTAGGGTTTTTTATTTTTTTTAATTTTTTAAAACTTTTTTTTATTACTTTTTTTTTTTTATTTTACTAGTCCCCCTAGGGGGCTATAGCGATCAGCAATCCGATCGCTCTGCACTATCTGCAGATCTCAGCTACAGAGCTGAGAACTGCAGATTTGGTGCTTTACTTTCAATGCCGGCTGTATTCCGGCATTGAGAGGAAGTGAGTCATGTTAGCTACAGGCGTCATCACATGACCCTGTGCTACCATGGCAACCACCGAAAGTCACGTGATCATGTCACGTGACTTCCGGTGGGGGCGGGGGTAAGTGACTGTCATGGCGGCGCCCATATACATATCGCTGCCAGATTTTGGCAGCGAAATGTAAGGGGTTAATGGCCGCGGGAGGAAGCGATTCCACCCGCGGCTAGCAGGCACACATGTCAGCTGTTGATAACAGCTGATATGTGCGCGGATCGGGGCGTGGCTTACCGGCACACGATCCATGATGTACCCAGTACGTCATGGGTCGTTAAGGGGTTAAAATTGAATTGTCCAAATCTATCTTTTTGTGAGGCCAGACGACAATCTAATGTGTAGAAAAGCAGAGGCATCACCTCACCATATGAGGCCATTCCAAGGAGCGGAAAAGTTTGGACGGTGCCCAGATGGAAGGAGGCTTGGATGTAGCTGGCAGGAAGAAATCGTCCAAAGCAAGTAAAATCATCAAAAATTTGTTTCCGAACAATTAAAAACATATAAAAATCCATGGAATGAGTCCTGTGGTTATTACGCGTTTAGATCCATAACATATTATAATTAATTACCTCTTTTGGTTCGAAAGGCGTAATAACCACAGGACTCATGCCATGGATTTTTATGTTTTTAATCATTTGGAAATATATTTTTGATGATACCTGCTTTGGATGATTTCTTTCTACCGGATATATCCTCCCTTTTTTGACTTTGTATACGGAGGATATCCTGACTATCCCTCAGTAGCAGATGCTGGTGAGAGAGTGGATCAGACATATTGTAATTCAACATGGCTAATCCTTATTTTTATGGTAGAGGAATAGTGACCAGAAGGGCGTCCTGCTGCTGCACACTCCTGTACATGCACGCTCGGCTGAGCTAGCAGATAAGCTCCAGGTGTCAGGCAGCTGCTGCCTCCCCTCTGCACACTCCTGTACATGCACGCTCGGCTGAGCTAGCAGATAAGCTCCAGGTCTCAGGCAGCTGCTGCCTCCCCTCTGCACACTCGCATACATGCACGCTCGGAGCTAGCAGATAAGCTCCAGGTGTCAGGCAGCTGCTACCTCCTGTCTGCACACTCCTATACATGCACGCTCAGCTGAGGCCAGCATATAGGGGGTTGCAGGAAACCTTTGTGGCTGACACCTGTAGCTTATCATGGAGATGTCTGATCTTGTTTCTGACCAGGTAATCGAGAAGAAAAAGCGGCAGTAAAAATCACCGCAAAAGTGGGGACTCTGAAACGGAAGCATCAGATGCGGGAATTCCTGGAGCAGCTGCCGAAAGACGACCACGACGATATGTTCAGCGATAAGATTTACCAAGGCAAAAGAGTAAAGGTAGTGTCCGCTGAAGAAAGAAACAAATGTACCGCTATCCTCAGATTTTGTGCAATATCTTAGCCCCATGTGCTTCAATAAGGCTGTGCTGTAATACCGGGCACGACCTACGGACAGTTGTGGCGCTGTTTCTGGACGAAAGCAGCATGTCTTTCTGATCTTGCGCTGCACCTATAAGCGGGTGACTCTGTATCTGATGCCTCCTCATATGATCCACATTTTGTACTGTTCTTGTACCCTTTTAGCTTCCATCGTTCGCATCGACTGACGAGGACTACATCTTCCACATGGAGCCCATGGATCCCGTCACCCCCTCAATATCCCCGTTTCCTTTGGCCGCCACCCCCCAGTGTGAATTCCTCTCGCCGGGGACGATGACGTCTATCAACAGGTGAGAGCACGTCGGGGTTATTGGGGACTACAGGTGCCGCAACACGCACAGTATGGGGCAGGAATGGTTTCTAGAAGACAGTGGGTCTGAGTGTATCATCTCCAATGCGCCCGTTGTGCAATCTTATTCTGGTGGGTTTGAGTAAGCACTTAAGGGGCGTCTGTCCTCACAAAATGACCGGTCACACCGTATTTTGGATGAGAGAAATCCCCATTCAGTTGTTCTTCATTAAGGCTATGTGCGCACGTTGCGTTCTGCCGTGACAAATATTCTGCAGCGTTTTGTCACTGCATGCGCGTTTCAAAACTCAGCCGAAAAGCTGTGTTTTGTATGCATTGTGAATGCAGAATTCATGCGTTCTGGATGCTTGCTCTGCCATAGACAGAGTGGGAAAAGCATCCAGAACGCACAAAAGAAGTGACATGTTTCTTTTTAGAACGCAGCGATTTTGTAAAAAAAAATTGGCATCCAAAACGCTGCATTTTAAAACACAACGGGTGCATGGAATTTGCTAAATTCTCAGACTTTGCTGGGGAAGTAGAACGCATGCGTTTACGCTGCAGTTTAAAATGCTGCTTAAACGCATGAAAAGAAATGCAACGTGCGCACACAGCCTAACAATGTTGTAACACTGGACACATTTCTACAGTCTCTGTGTATCGTAGCACATAGGGAACTGCAGAACAAGATCGGTCAGACATGTCACCACTCACTGTGATGCATAGAGGATGCAGAATACGTTACCAGTGGCCCAGTCAGTGATCTCCTCTAACGTCATGATCTTGTAACCCTTGTATCTCTCCTCCTGAAGGGTACACGACACCGGCTGATGATGAAATCAAAGCTCAGATTTCAACTATTTAGAAATCCACCTAGAAGATGGTTCAGAATAAGAGATAAAAGGTCACAGACCCCGCCATCAGCCGAGATCACTGACCGAGCCACTGCTAACTTATTCTACAGCCTCTATGCATCACAGTGAGTAGCAAATGAGGAGACATTTTTAATATAAAGGTAATGAGTAGAAATAGTCAAAGATGTCCACATCCTTTATAGCAGATCTGTAAGCTGAATGTGGCACCCAATGTGGGGAGATTACAGCTCAGAGTGTATTAGCCAAAATATATTTTATTTTTTTTTTATTTTGGGTTGGGGGCCATGTCCAGGTGGGGAATGCTCTGTGCTCCTCTCGGTGCTGACTGACAGCTGCCCACTATGCACATTGCCGAGACACTGCACCGATGACCGTGACGAGGTTGGGAAGAGCTTCTCTAAGGAAAGCGATTAAAGGAGTGGACTCTCCGTTTGAATAGGTTGTCAATATCAGTACGGTGGCTGCCCGCCCCCCCATATCACCCCCCAATCAGATGTTATATGCTCCGTTCATGATGTTGTGGCCACTGCCCAAATACTGCAGAATGACTCCTCTCCAAGAGATTAGGACTAAAAGGTGTTTTGCCCGTGTCCAGCGCTGACTCTGGACCGCAGCTCCAGCGTGCATTATTGTGTGGCGCGCAGACAGTGCGTCAACAGCGCTGTAGTCAGTCCTGTGTCGGGGGGCTTCTGTCATTAGCAATATACAAAACATGGAGCAGTGTTGGACCCAAAGGAGGAGTGAACTGCAAAATCCCTTTTATGTATTGTAGGTCATCAATATCATATGACTGAAGGACCGCTTTAATGTCATAACTCCATTATGTCGTTTCCACAGATCCGAAAGTGACCGGTTTATGTACAGATTCCAGAAGGACTTAAAACGACCCACGTTCTTGCCCTGGGGCCATAGTCACAAACCTTCGGTAAGTGTTGGTGACCGCAGCCTTCTTAGAGGTTGGTCAGTACTTTACCATTGATAGTTTATCCTTAGGATAGGTCATCGATGGGGTCCGACACCGGTTCTCAGTGCCGGCAGTAACAGCTGCAAATTCTCAGTTCCGGAGCTGCTCTGTCTTCCGATAGCAGTGGTTGGGTACTGCGAATTTGCCTCCTATTCAGATAAATAGAAATCAGATGTGCAGGACCCGAGCGCGCCCACTAGCAGAAGACTGGGCAGCAACGGAACTAAGCATTTCCGGCACCAAGATCAGCTGATCGGCAGTGGTGCGGGGGTGTCAGACCCCTGCCCATTAGACATAGAATAGGTCATCAAAGGATAAGCCATCAGTGTTAAAGCATAACGAGGTTCTCTACTACTTTATTTTTTTTGTCATCTCCTTAGGACCCCCTTTCCCATACAACACCCACCTCTCGCAGAACTCCCTTTTCAAAGAAAGGTAAGACCACTTTCGGACCATTACACTTCTGCAGCCGGTATATATCACTGTACATAAACTCCAGAGGTAACAATGAATCAATTTTTTCCCTGATCACATTACCTTTCATCTGGTGATAGTTCATCTTAGATGTTTCAGGTGAAGATGGATTGAGTCTATACACAGTGATATTTAGGCTGCAGAAATAAAATAGCCCCCAAATTCCCCCCCCCTGCCAACAATAGATGCCATTTAGTAACAAAACTCACACGTATCCATATCCTTTTTAATAAATCTACATTTTCCAGTTTCACGATCTAAAGGAACCTCAGACGTTGGGAAACTCTTTAACATAAAGGATGCAGCCGCCTCTGACGACGAGGAAGAAAAGGATTATTATTTCTCAGACTCCTGAGCACTAGCGGCTGTGTCCCACCCTGATAACAGACAGGTTTTGTATCATTTCCGTCCCCATACAAAATGTATTTAATGCCTGAGCTGTGAAGCGTTGTACAGTTTTGCTGCATCTATGGCGGCAGTTCTTATACATTGCGCTCTGTATATAGCGCTTCCCTATATTTATTAATTAAAAAAAAAAAAATCAGCCCTGGTGTATGACGTCAGGATTGATTTTAAAATTTTTCCCCAATTTCCCGTGTATAAAGGTTCCTCCTCTGTAATACTTCTGCTATGTTTTTGGTTTTTTTTTGTTACGTAAGTGGAATCCTACATCACTGTTGCATTTTATGCCAATAAAATTTTGAGATGTTACGTGAAAGGCAGCACCGTTATTTGCAGGAAAAGTCGCTCCGGTGCGGGTCACACCTTAATGCAGTAACATTTGTGTTTGTCGGTTAGATCTTGAAAAATCCCTTTGTTGAATAGGTTAAGGGGGCACTTTTAGGTTTTCTGTCTGTGTGCAATCATGGTATTAACACTAGAACTACTGGACTAGTGACACCTATATAGAAATACATGGTGCAAAGTAGTCAAAATGACTACCTCAGTAGTTCTAGTGTTAAAGAAGGGAATTTTGTTTACTTACCGTAAATTCCTTTTCTTCTAGCTCCTATTGGGAGACCCAGACAATTGGGTGTATAGCTTCTGCCTCCGGAGGCCACACAAAGTATTACACTTTAAAAAGTGTAACCCCTCCCCTCTGCTATACACCCTCCCGTGCATCACGGGCTCATCAGTTTTGGTGCCAAAGCAGGAAGGAGGAAACTTATAAATTGGTCTAAGGTAAATTCAATCCGAAGGATGTTCGGAGAACTGAAACCATGAACCAAAAGAACAATTCAACATGAACAACATGTGTACACAAAGAACAACAGCCCGAAGGGAACAGGGGCGGGTGCTGGGTCTCCCAATAGGAGCTAGAAGAAAAGGAATTTACAGTAAGTAAACAAAATTCCCTTCTTCTTTGTCGCTCCATTGGGAGACCCAGACAATTGGGATGTCCAAAAGCAATCCCTGGGTGGGTAAAAGAATACCTCGATAAAAAGAGCCGAAAAACGGCCCCCTCTTACAGGTGGGCAACTGCCGCCTGAAGGAGTCGCCTACCTAGGCTGGCATCTGCCGAAGCATAGGCATGCACCTGATAGTGTTTCGTGAAAGTGTGCAGACTCGACCAGGTAGCCGCCTGACACACCTGCCGAGCCGTAGCCTGGTGTCGCAATGCCCAGGACACCGACGGCTCTGGTAGAATGGGCCTTCAGCCCTGCAGGAATCGGAAGCCTAAAAGAACGGTAGGCTTCAAGAATCGGTTCCTTGATCCACCGAGCCAAGGTTGACTTGAAAACCTGAAATTCCTTACTCTGGCCCGCGATAAGGACAAGAGCGCATCAGACCGGCGCAGGGGCGCCGTGCGAGAAATGTAGAGCCGGAGTGCTCTCACCAGATCTAATAAATGCAAATCCTTTTCACCTTGGTGAACTGGATGCGGACCCAAAGAGGGTAAGACGATATCCTGATTGAGATGAAACGGGGATACCTTAGGGAGAAAGTCCGGGACCGGACGTAGAACCACCGTATCCTGGTGAAACACCAGGAAGGGGGCTTTGCATGACAGCGCTGCTAGCTGAGACACTCTTCTGAGTGATGTGACTGCCACTAGGAAGGCCACCCTTTGCGAAAAGCGAGATAGAGAGATCCCGCATCGGCTCGAAAAGTGGCTTCTGAAGAGTCGTCAGCACCCTGTTAAGATCCGAGCGTGTTAACGGACGCTTGTAAGGTGGGACCGGAAAGCGCCGATACTTGTCCCTTGAGAGAGCCGAGAGACAAGCCCTTGTCCATTCCGGATTGAAGGAAAGAAAGAAAAGTGGGCAAGGCAAACGGCCAGGGAGTAAAACCCTGATCAGAGCACCAGGATAAGAAAATCCTCCAAGTCCTGTGATAGATCTTGGCGGACGTTGGTTTCCTGGCCTGTCTCATGGTGGCAATGACATCTGGAGATATCCCTGATGACGCTAGGAGCCAGAACTCAATGGCCACACAGTCAGGTTTAGAGCCGCAGAATTCAGAAGGAAATATGGACCTTGAGGCAGCAAGTCTGGTCGGTCTGGGAGTGTCCACGGTTGACCCACCGTGAGGTGCCACAGATCCGGGTACCACGATCACCTCGGCCAGTCTGGAGTGACGAGGATGGCGCGGCGACAGTCTGACCTGATCTTGCGTAACACTCTGGGCAGTAGTGCCAGAGGAGGAAAACATAAGGCAGTCGAAACTGCGACCAGTCGTGAACTAGCGCGTCTGCCGCCAGAGCTCTGTGATCCTTGGACCGAGCCATGAATGCCGGGACTTTGTTGTTGTGCCGAGACGCCATTAGATCGACGTCCGGCATTCCCCAGCGGCAACAGATCTCTAGAAACACATCCGGGTGAAGAGACCATTCCCCTGCGTCCATGCCCTGGCGACTGAGAAAATCTGCTTCCCCGTTTTCTACGCCCGGGATGTGAACTGCGGAGATGGTGGAGGCTGTGGCTTCCGCCCACAGCCGAATCCGCCGAACTGCTCAGAAGGCTTGACGACTGCGCGTGTGCCGCCCTGGTGGTTGATGTACGCAACCGCCGTGGCGTTGTCCGACTGAATTCGGATCTGCCTGCCCTCCAGCCACCGCTGGAACACCTTTAGGGCTAGATCCACTGCCCTTATCTCCAGAACATTGATCTGAAGGGAGGACTCTGTCGGAGTCCAGGTTCCCTGAGCCGAGTGGTGGAGGAAGACCGCTCCCCACCCTGACAGACTCGCGTCCGTCGTGACCACAGCCTCAGCTGGGGGCCGGGAGGATTTTTCCTCCGCCCAGGAAGTGGAAAGAAGACACCACTGAAGAGAGGTTTTGCTGCAAGGGAAGAGAGACGTTCTTGTCTAGGGACGTCGACCTCCTGTCCCATTTGCGGTGTCCGATAGAATCGGACGCAGACGAAACTGCGCAAGGGAACTGCCTCCCTTGCTGCCACCATCTTCCTTAGAAAGTGCATGATGCGCCTCAAGGGGTGACTGGGCCCGAAGGAGAGATTGCACCCCTGTCTGTAGTGAACGCTGACTATGCAGCGGAAGCTTCACTATCGCTGAGAGAGTATGAAACTCCATCCCGAGGCAAGTCAGTGATTGGGTCGGTGTCAGTTTTAACCTTGGAAATTTGATGATCCACCCGAACCCCTGGAGAGTCTCCAGAACAATGGTCAGGTTGTGTTGACATGCCACCCAGGAGGGTGTCTTGACTAGAAGATCGTCTAGGTAAGTGATCACCGAGTGGCCCTTGTAGGACCGCCACCACTGCTGCCATGACCTTGGTGAAGACCCGTGGGGCTGTCGCCAGGCCGAATGGCAGTGCCACGAACTGAAGTGTTCGTCCCTGATGGCGAAACGCAGAAGCGTTGAAGCTCTGGTGCGATTGGCACATGGAGATAAGCATCCTTGATGTCAATTGATGCTAGGAAGTCTCCTTGTGACATCGAGGCTTCAGAGTGTTCACCGCCTGAAAACGTGCATCGGCTCGCTCGGGGGGGGCGGATATGTTTTGAAGAAACTAGTCTGAGGACGAGAGCAGAGCTCTATCCTGTAACCGTGAGACAGAATGTCTCTCACCCATCGGTCTTGGACATGTGGCCACCAGGCGTCGCAAAAGCGGGAGAGCCTGCCACCGACCGAGGACGCGGTCTTGGTGAGGCCGAAGTCATGAGGAAGCCGCCTTGTGACTTAGACCGCCATGCAGAAGAGTTCCTCTAGCCCTCCTCTGACCTGTTGGACGTGGAGGAACGGAACTTGCTGAGGACCGAAAAGACCGAAACCTTTGGACTGGGGCAAGGACGAGACCTTTCCCTTGGACTGTCTAGTAACTTCATCCAATTGCTCGCCAAACAAACGGTCGCCAGAAAATGGCAAACCGGTTAAGAACTTCTTGGAAGCAGAGCCTGCCTTCCATTCACGTAGCCACATGGCCCTGCAGACTGCCACCGAATTGGTGGATGCTACCGCTGTACGGCTCGCAGAGTCCAGGAACGGCGTTCATGGCGTAGAACGAAAGAACCTACGCCTGAGAAGTGAAGGACACAACCTGCGGGGCAGAGGTACGTGCAACCGCAATAATCTCAGCCAGAGAAGTTGAGATAGCTTGGAGTGCCCTCACGGCTGCGAAGGCTGGAGCAAAAGATGCGACTATGGCTTCATAGATGGATTTCATCATAAGCTTTATTTGCCTGTCAGTGGCATTCGTGAGAGATGGCATCTGCCACTAATACTACGGATCTAGCCGCCAGCCAAGGGACTGGAGAATCCACCCTGTGACACTGAGCCCAACCCTTAACAACGTCAGGGGGGAAAAGGGTAACGCGTGTCAATAAGGCGCTTAGTAAGCACTTGTCCGTAAAGTTCTGTGCTTCTGGACGGCCCCTCTGGAGTTAGAGTGATCGAAACACGCACTCCTGATGAAGTCGGGGAAGGTTCCCAGCGAGCCCGCTTAGCCTATCAGAGGCCGCGGTCCGTGACGGAGTTCTTACCGTGGGATCTGGGTGTTACCCCAGGAGCCCCTTGTTGTACCGACCCAGAGGGACCCGGGAGCGATGAACTCACAGCTCCCTGGCCCTGTGTTATCGGTCTGGACTGCAAGGCTTCCAGTATCTTAGCAGACCCTCTGTCCATAGACTGAGTCCTGGAATGTGAAAGCTACTCAGAGATTTGCTGATTCCAACATGCAAACTCTGTCCCTGTCATCTGTGCAGTGGAAACCGGCGGTACCACCTGGCCGAGGGTCCCCCAGTGCCGGAGGCTCCGGCTGAGTGAGTGCCCTCGGGGCCAAGCATTGTACACAATGAGGGTATGTGGAACCTGCCTGTAATATAGCCGCACAAGAGGTACAGGTTGTAAAATAAGCCAGTGCCTTGGCACCCTTACTCTTTAAGAGCAGACAACAGCATGTCGTCCGCAGAGTAATCAGTGAGGGTATACAGCCAAAGGCAAATAATGCTGCCGAACAGTGAGATCATATACCATATAAATAAACATATATATATATACACTGCGGCACCAAGGGGGGTCAGCACCTGAAAACTGGTGCCCCACAGTGCTCAGTGAGGGGGAAGGAGGATACCAACGTATGCTCCAGCCCTCCCTGCCGACGTCCAGTCGGCCGTCCCGTCGTTACCCCTGACTGGCAGGCCCGAGAACGGGAGTATATGGTACTAGGCCGCAAGAGCCGGGGACTAAATTTAAAAACGCGGCCGGCAAACATGGCGCGGTCGGCGCGGTAGTCCCAGTCTCACAAACCACTCAGCAACCGCTGCGGCATTTGTAACACAGATGCTGCATGCACCGTCCCTCAGGGGACACAGAGTACCTTATGATGCAGGGCTCTGTCCCTGATGATGTCCAGTCTCCTGTCCGTCAGAATCCCCCAGGGGCTGCGGATGGAGCCCGGTCCCAGAGCATGGCGACCGGTTAGGATCCCCCTCTCCCAGAGCAGTGTTGAGCAGATTCTGAGATCCTCCACCGGCAGAATTATAACAATGGCTGCCGGCGTTCTGAGGGGAGGAGAGAGCCGTGGGCGGAACCGCAAAAGTGCGGGAACCTGGTGGCCCATAGTGATCAGTGAGGGGGGCGGAGGACAGCGAAGTGTGCTCCAGCCCTCACTGTCGGCATCATACCGACCATCCCGCCTTTCTCCCTGACTGGCAGGCTCAGGGGCGGGAGTTTAACACACTAGGCCGCAAAAGCCGGGGACTAAAGTAAAAATCGCGGCCGACAAACAGGCACGGTCGGCGCGGTAGTCCCAGACAAAAAATCCACACCGCAGTCGCAGCTGCGTCTGAGGCCAAGGTGCTTCATGCACCGTCCCAACGGGGACACAGAGTACCTGTAGATGCAGGGCCATGTCCCTGACGATACTCAGTCTCCTGTCCGGCAGATTCCCCCAGGGGCTGCGGAGGGAGCCCGGTCCCAGTGGCTGGATGACCGGTTAGGATCCCACTTCCCCAGAGCCCCTAAGGGATGGGGAAGGAAAACGGCATGTGGCTCCTGCCTGTGTACCCGCAATGGGTACCTCAACCTTAACAGCACCGCCGCCTCAGTGGGGTGAGAAGGGAGCATGCCGGGGGCCCTGTTAGGGGCCCTCTTTTCTTCCATCCGATTTAGTCAGCAGCAGCTGCTGATTATAATGTGGAGCATTGTGTGCATGTGTGCCTCCTTCAACACAAAGCATAAAAACTGATGAGCCCGTGATGCACGGGAGGGTGTATAGCAGAGGGGAGGGGTTACACTTTTTAAAGTGTAATACTTTGTGTGGCCTCCGGAGGCAGAAGCTATACACCCAATTGTCTGGGTCTCCCAATGGAGCGACAAAGAAATAAGATAATACTCGTGCTCCCTGGATCCAGCGGTGACTTCACCAGCAGTGGTGAGAGCTAGCACTGGACCCAAGAGGGTGAGTGCTATCGGATTTTTGGTTAAGAGGATAAAAGGGGGGGGAGGAGGAAACATTTTAAAGCACCACTCCAATTTTTTATTTTTTTTTTTAAAAAAAACAAAACACAACTGTAGTGGTGCTTTAAAGGGAACCTGTCAGGTGAAATATGCACCCAGAATCATGAGCAGTCCTGGGTGCATATTGCTAATCCATGCCTAACCGTCCCTGCATCTAGTAGCATAGATAAAGGGTTCTTTACAAAAAGTATTTCTCTGACGTCTCATTGGGGGACACAGGACCATGGGTGTTATGCTGTCTATCCATAGGCGGACCCTAAGTAGATGCAAAAGCATAGCTCTTCCTCTGCAGTATACACCCCCTGGCCGGGCCAGGCAACCTCTGTTTTAGCTTAGTGTCTGTAGGAGGCACTTCCTTTCAAGGTTTGTTATTTTTTGAGGGCAACTGTTTCCTTTTGGGACCGATCTCCCACTACCATCAACGGGTGGGACCATGGAGGGTCGCCTCCACATACCCCCTCCTGCGACTCTGGATCCTAGGCTGGACGAAGGGTTCCACAGACACCGATTTTCCAAAGCCCAGCGTAGAGGCCTGTGCCCCTATAGCCCAATTCCTCAGCCCCTCTTTGCAGGCTCTGAGTTGAATATGGCACCATTTCCTCAGCCCCTCTTTGCAGGCTCTGAGTTGAATATGGCACCGGTGTGACCGGACACAGCAAGCTGACTCTATTTTCACTGCCTGGACTGAAGCAGTGTTTTAAAGGTGAGATCCCCCCTGACTGGTTTACCAGACAAAGGAAGAAAAGATGCTGCAGGGAAGGCTCTCAGGACATTTACAGTATTTGAGAAAGTCCCTTGCTGAGTGCAAGGAGGAAAGCCCCAAGGATCCTGCACACACAGTGTTAACTTTTCTCTAGCTTGCTGGCTGGAGGAGGGGGGAAGTCACTCCTGTTTGCAGAAAGTCCTGCAGATAATTTCCTGGTGGCAGGGGGAGGGCTCAGGGACTCGTGCTGTTTATTTGCTCTAGCAGAAAAGCTGGCTGATAACCACCAGTGACAAGCTGTGTGCTGACTGGAGGGAGAGGGAGGAAAACTATCAGAAGCTCCCTTCCCACCGTTTTTTACTACCCACAGCAGGGGGGGGGGGGCACACTGACTTCATCTGTGCACTCTTTTAGCGCTAAGCCCTGCCCGCCCCCCTGTGGCTGCAATAAGCCCCGCCCCCCAGGAAAGCGTGCGAAGATCTCCATAGAGCTTAATCCTTCCTGAGGACAGGGCCATCGGCTGATTCTGGTGAGGTGCTTGCTTCACTTGTAGCTCTGCTGAGCATTGCTCCCCCTCCTGGCATACTCCTATTAGGAACATGCAGAATTCTAAGGGCACTAAGAATGCTAAGACCCACATAGTCTATTATTCAGCCTGCACTGCCTGCCACGCTGAGCTACACCTCTTCTCTCTGTGAGTCCTGTGCCCCTATAGCCCCTCAAGACCCCCCTGCCGCCACCACCACCACAACAGTCAGCCCAGAGCCTAGGGCTCCCAGCCCACCAGAATGGGCACAGTTTCTGTCCCAATCCATGGAAAAACTGTCACAGAACCTTGTGCTGGCTATGCAATGTCGTCCTCCACACCCTTCTGGGTCCCTGGACGGAACACAGCCTGAGGATACCCCTATGGAGGATCCTTCTGAGGTAATCCGGGCACATGCTTCACCGGTTGCAGGGATCAGGAAAAGAGCACACAGCCGGGTGTCTACAGCGGGCTCTCCCTTGGGAGCACACAGGGCAGGCTCTCCCACACGCTCCACGGCTTCTGAAGAGCTGGAGGAGGGAGAATGCGGTTTATACCAAGAGGATTCCTTGGTTTCAGCCTCCCCAGATGATCAAACTGCAATAGACTCCCTTATAGCAGCAATCAACCAAACTCTGCATGTGGAGGATCCCCCATCCACTACCACTGACCATGCGGTCTCCTTTAAGAGGGCAAGGAAACCCCAAAAGGTTTTCGCTGATCACCCAGAGTTTCAGGATATCCTCACAAAGCAAAGGGAGAAGCCTGACAGGCGCTTCGGTAACCGAAAACTCATGGAGTCCCGGTACCCTTTTGCCTCACCTGCCCCTAAGGGCTGGGCCGATCCGCCCTCTGTCGACACGCCGGTCTCCCGTCTTACCACAAAGACGCTCCTGTCTTTACCTGATGGTTCCTCCATCAAGGACCCGACAGACAGACAGGTGGAGCACCTTGCCCGCTCTGCTTTTGAGGCTGCAGGTTCCTCCCTCTCGCCCTCCTTTGCCGCTGTCTGGGTCGCAAAGGCGATCTCTGTCTGGGCAGAATCCCTTAACACTTCGCTTGAGGAATCCCAGTTCCCTCATACCTTCACAGAGGTAACAGCTCAAATTGCCGCTGTGGCGGAGTACCTCATGCAGGCCTCCATGGACGATGCTACCTGCACAGCGTTTGCCGCCTCAAATACCATAGCCATCCGTAGAGCTCTCTGGCTCCGACAATGGCGAGCGGACTTTGCCTCCAAGAAGTCTCTCACGGGCCTTCCCTTTTTTCCAGACCGTTTGGCGAACGTCTGGACAAGCTCATTTCTGACGCCACGGGAGGAAAGAGTACCTCCCTCCCCCAGCTGAAGTCCAGGACGTCCTTCACCAGACGTCCACAGTCCTCGTTCCGCTCCTTTCGGAACTCATTTGGTTGGTCGACATCCCGTGCTGTCCCCGCCACCAGCCGCGGACTACGCAGGGACCGACCTTCTCAGCTCTCCCCGAAACCCACTTCGTCATGGCAGCCTAGACCGAAACAGTCCAGGACTAGGAAGATTCGGCCACAACGTTTTCCCCCCTCATGACTCCTTCGGCGCCCCGGAAGACACACTCATTGTAGGTCGACTGCGGCTCTTTAATCACATCTGGGCTGCCGCCTCAGACGACAAATGGGTGCGAGACCTTGTGTCTTCCGGTTACCACATAGAATTTCGGACCCGACCCCCGAGTCGGTTCTTTCTCTCAAACCCCCCAAAGACTCAAACGACGCAAAGCTTTTTTCTCAGCAATCCACTCGCTCCAAACAGCAGGAGTGATAATACCTGTCCCAGACGACGAGAAGTTCGGGGGTTTTTATTCCAACCTCTTTGTGGTCCCCAAAAAGGATGGGTCAGTTCGACCCATCCTGGACCTCAAACACCTAAACAAACATGTGCACGTACGGAGATTCAGAATGGAGTCCCTAAGGTCCATTATTGCATCCATGGTTGAAGGGGAATTCCTCGCCTCCATAGATATCAAGGACGCATAGCTGCACATACCAATCGCTCCAGATCACCAAAAGTTCCTCCACTTCGCAATTCAGGACTCCCACTTTCAATTGGTAGCTCTACCCTTCGGCCTTGCCACCGCACCAAGGGTCTTCACCAAAATCATGGCGGCCGCTATGAGCGTCCTTAACGCCAGGGGAGTAGTCGTTCTCCCTTACTTGGACGACCTCCTCATCAAGGCCCACTCCTTCCGCGACTGCTCAACCAGCGTACAGATCACTGTGGACACCCTATCCCGCTTAGGGTGGCTAGTGAATCTAGACAAATCATCCCCGATCCCATCACGATCCATCACCTTCCTGGGCATGTTCCTGGACACCCGTCGGGACTTGATCCTTCTCCCTCAGGACAAGGCGATCGCTCTTCAACGAGCGGTACGCTGCCTTCTATGTCCTCCGTCTCGCTCCATTCGATTCAGTATGAAAGTTCTCGGCAGGATGGTGGCAGTACCCTTTGCTCAACTGCACCTCCGCCCACTGCAGCTAGCCCTTCTAGCGGCCTGGGACAATAGCCCCTTCTCCCTGGACAGACATCTTCACCTGACGCCTTCAGTCAGATACGCACTCTGCTGGTGGCTTCGGCCCTCATCCCTATCGAAGGGGAGATCTTTTCTCCCAGTGAACTGGCTGGTCCTGACCACGGACGCCAGCCTCCTAGGCTGGGGAGCAGTGTACCGGCACCACATTGCTCAAGGACGTTGGACGCCCCAGAAGTCTTTCCTACCCATAAACATCCTGGAACTCAGCGCGATCTTCATCGCGCTCAGAGCGTTCTGCCCTCTGCTAGTGGGTCATCAGATTAGAGTCCAATCGGACAATGCGACAGCTGTAACCTACATCAATCGCCAAGGGGTATACCTGCAGCAAGGCAGCTTATCTCGAGGCCCACAGGATCCTCAGCTGGGCCGAATCGACAGGGTTCGTGATATCAGCGGTACACATACCGGGAGTAGAGAACTGGGCAGCAGACTTCTAAGTCGCCAAGGCCTGGCCGCCGGAGAGTGCTCTCTCCACCCAGAAGTGTTCCTACACATCTGCACTCTCTGGGGCACACCAGACGTGGATCTAATGGCCTCAAGGTTGAACGCAAAGGTACCCGCGTTCATAGCCAGATCACGAGATCCGCAGTCCATCAGCGCGGATGCTCTAGTCTGCTCCTGGCTCCACTTCCGCCTGCCTTACATATTTCCACCCCTACGTCTGCAGCCACGGGTAATCAGGAAGATCAAGGCAGAGGGAGTCCCGGTGATACTGATAGCACCGGACTGGCCAAGGCACGCCTGGTACGCCGAATTAGTACAAATGCTCGTCGATGTACCGTCGCGCCTTCCAGACATCCCAGACTTGCTGACCCAAGGGTCCATTTCCCATCAGAACTCCAGAGCCCTGAAGCTGACGGCATGGCCATTGAGACCTGGGTATTAACAAGAGCGGGATTCTCCCCCGCCGTTATCTCCACCATGATCAGCGCCCGAAAGCCTGCTTCATCCCGCATTTACCACCGTACGTGGAAAATCTTCCTTTCATGGTGCAGGGAAACTAACGTCCAGCCTCTGCCTCTGGCCATCCCCAAAATTCTCGATTTTCTGCAAGTTGGCTCTCAGTTCCCTTAAAGGGCAGGTCTCAGCGCTCTCAATCTTCTACCAATGCCGCCTGGCTCAAAAAACGCAGGTCAAGACCTTGCTCCAGGGCGTTTCCCATATAGTTCCCCCGTACAAATAGCCGCTGGAACCATGGGACCTCAATCTCATTCTGGACGGTCTCCAGAGGTCTCCCCCTTTGAACCTCTCAAGGAATCCTCCCTTGCTTTTCTGTCCTGGAAGGTAACGTTCCTGGTGGCAATTACGTCCATCAGACGGGTTTCGGAGCTAGCGGCACTCTTTTGCTGCAAGCCTTTTCTGATCTTTCACCAGGACAAGGTGGTTCTGCGCCCCCTTCCGGATTTCCTTCCAAAGGTTCTTACCCCGTTTCATTTGAACGAGGACATTGTTCTGCCTTCCTTTTGTCCACACCCAGTTCATAGGGTGGAAAGGTCTCTGCATTTGTTAACCTCTCAGATAATACATATCCAGGACAGCCCCTTTTAGGAAAACTGACTCTTCCTTCTTAGGCCCCTCAGGAATGACGAGCAGACAGGCAACTTCAAAGGCGACTCTGGCTCGCTGGATTTGCTCTGCGATCCAGGAAGTCTACCGCTTGCAACTCAAGCCCCTTCCTAGTGGGCTGCGGGCTCATTCCACGGGAGCAGTTGGCGCTTCGTGGGCCATTCGGCATCAGTGAAACAGGTGTGTAAGGCTGCGACCTGGTCTAGCCTACATACTTTTTCAAAGCATTACAGAGTCCATACCCAGGTTTCAGCTGAGGCAAATCTGGGTAGGAAAATTCTGCAAACAGCAGTAGAGCACCTTCCCTCAGTAGGTGCTCCAGGCTGTCTGGGACTGGTTCCTAGTCCTTGGGTTGGGTTGTGTTCTTTTATTTTTCCCACCCATGGACTGCTTTAGGACGTCCCATGGTCCTGTGTCCCCCAATGAGGCGTCAGAGAAAAACGGATTTTTGTGTACTCACCGTAAAATCGTTTTCTCCTAGCCATCATTGGGGGACACAGCACCCACCCTGTTAGCCTGTTGGGCCTTGGTTCTCTCAGTACCTTATTTCGTTATGACTTTCTCATGTTCCTCTGTTGAGGTAAGTTTTTACTGGCTTTTTCTCCTACTGCTTGTGTACTAAAACTGAGACTACCTGGCCCGGCCAGGGGGTGTATACTGCAGAGGAGGAGCTATGCTTTTGCATCTACTTATGCTGCCTATCCATAGGAGGACACTAACACCCATGGTCCTGTGTCCCCTAATGATGGCTAAGAGAAAATGATTTTACGGTGAGTACACAAATTCGTTTTTCTAAAAAAAAATTTATGATATGCTAATGAGCACAGAGACTAGTTGCAAAGGTGTTAATTCCTGCGCTCATTCCGCCCTCTTAGTATGCCCCTGTGGATGTGCTAACATGCTAATGAATGCGCATCGACTTAGGCATGGTCGCTCTCACCTCTCTGCTACAATCTCCATCAGACGTTGGATTTCTTTTCAGTGTGCGTGATCAGAAGTCGTCCCTGGCACTTCCAATCATGCACACTATGAAACCGGTTATATGTGTCCCAGCTTCAAACTTGTGCAGAGAAAGTGGAGTGGTGTTTTAAGGAAGTCTGTCAGCACAGAATGACAGTTCAAACCAAGCACATGTTCAGTTTATCACATTGCGGCCAAACATTTAGGTGCACCTTCCCTCCTACTTGTTTTCCTGTCAATCAAAATAGAGGTAACAAGTAGGTGGGAGGGTGCACCTAAAATGTTTGGCCACATACACTGAACACGTTTGGTTTGAACAGTCATTCTGTGCTGATCGGGTCCCTGTTAAAAGACTATTCTGGCTCTGCTCAGTTCGCACTAGGAGGAGGATAACTATGGCACATCCACGGCTTTGTGCTGTAGATGTTATGGTACTGGTATGTCCCACCTCCTAATCTGGAGGGGAACAGAATACCTGTATAATGGGGATGAGCTGCAACCCCCGACTGCTTTCATATGTGAGCTCCACCATAAACCTTTTTGCAGTGGATAAGCGCAATGTCTCCTCTATCCTCTCGGAGCACCTTCTCTTGGGTGTTGGGTAGTCACATACTTTGCACACAGCTGTGGTATTTCTTTCTGTAGTATTTATTTACATATGAGAACACATTATAAAGTGCATAAGATGCCGGTACAGAGGACCCGGCCGGGAACATCTCCCGCAACGTCACAGCCGCAGGGAGCGGACATTGGCGGTTACAGACGGCTTCTGCCGGTCGCTGGGCTGCAGCATCCGCGGATCAAACACATAGTGGAGGTAGCGGTACGTCTCCTCGGCCTTCTGTTTGCTCACTTTTCCTTTGCTTGCAATCTCGTCTATGGAGCTGTAAAAAAGGAGACAAATGTACAACACAATCTTACACTTTCCAATAATAAAAAGAAGAAAAAAAAAAGTAAAAAAAAAAATCGCAGGAGATAAGTTTGTTGCATCTCTGCAGCCGGCCAGGACAAACTGGTAAATGGATCGGAGCCAAAGCATTTTCTCCACAACGTAGGGGAAATATGCCTGCTCTGTTACTTAGTGATGCAAAGTCAGAAACCAAGGAGCACATCACTATATGCAGAGATCAGAGTGACTGTCACTAGGAACAGAAACTACCCAGCATGTGTTTATTCATACATTTCCAGGAGGAATAATAGAGGCACATGCTTATATATTGTATACATATTCTATAACCGGAGTACTCGCTCACCTGTTCGCCATCTGTCTCACAGAGGGGAAGTGATGACACAAGTTTAGGGCAGTGATGTGGCTGACACTGGGGATGGAGAGGTAGAAGTTGAGCGCCTCCTGCTGGTGCCCTGTCACCTGCGTGGGGACTGTGATCCCTGTGTTTTTCCTCTGCTCCAGGGCAGCGAGCTCTTTCAGCAGTGCTGCAGTCTCTTCTTGGCCTGAGCTGAAAAGGACCTGGACCCCAGCGCTGATCAAGGAGGACAATGTGCTGTCGTAATACTTGGTCCTCTGGAACAGCCGCGATGTCTCACCTGAAAAGGGAAACGTCTGCTATTTATCTCTTGCAACAGCTAAAATCCATGTCCTAGTGCTGGGAGTGCCGCGAGCATCAGTAATCAGGGTGGGACCGGGCAGCAAATGATGCGTTCAGTTCTCCTGTGGAGGCAGTGTAGGTGAAGTATTAGACTATGTGCCCACCGGACAATGTACCCGCGGCTTTTCTGCAGCTGCTCCCTGGAATCCGCAGCTATCCATTGCTGCAGGACAAGTGCGGAAATACCTGCGGAAGTCCCGCCCTGTATCTCCATAGTGGAGGAGCAGGAATTCCACAGGTAATTCTGCAGGAATAATTGACGTGCAGTTACATGCGGCTGCGGGAAATCCACAGCATATTACGCCGCCGCACATACTGCAGCATTGATACAGCACTCCCCAAATCCCATAGGATAACATGAGAAGTGTCTGTAAATCTGTGGGTTTTCTGCAGCAAAATCCGTGGGTACATTGTCCCGTGGGCACATAGCCTAACGCCTCCAGTAGAAAACATGGCTGTGTACATTGGGCCCCACTCATGACACCAAGCACTGAATAGGTTATTTGATGCATCATCATGGCACCACCTACTCATTAGGTTAGCAGTGCTAATGGCACAGCATCTCCCCCCCATATACCAGCTGATCCTATTCTAATAGGACAGGTACGTCATACCTGGGAGGTGAGGATACAATGTGAGCAAAACAGAATACTCTCTTTATAAAGTGTTGCCACTGCCTTACCTGGACTTGTGGTAACATACCTGGCTTCACCCGGTCCTTCTCCACAATGAGACAGACCCTCTCAAACATGCTGTGTAAGTGCTGGATCCGCTCCACCAGTTTACTCCTATTGGCATTGTTGGAAAATTCAGACTGGGATTTCCTCTCTACGGCTAAGCGATTGCTGACAATATAGTCGCAACCCCCCAGGGAGCAGATGTCCACCCTGCACCCGTGCGTAGTCCTCAGATATGTGATAACATCCGGTCCAGATGAGATCTCTCTACTGTCGGCGAGGACGCACAGGGCAGCGCTGCACGAAGAACTCTTCACAGCTGGAGACTCCATCATAGAAGCTGCCCGTGACGATTCTGCTCTTCTGCTGCCATCCTCCAGCTGCCAGGATAAAAAAGAATAAAATGATACTGTGTGAATTACAGCCGAGGGTTTCCAGGCCGGACGCTCCTCTGCGAGATGCACAGTATTAGGCTGAGTGCACATGTCCTATAATCAGCCGTTAAAGCGGATCCTGCAGAGATCCTTTGGGGGGAAAAAAAAAACTATTTTGTCCGCTGTTAAACTGATGTCTGCCAGAACCATTTTTTTTTATTTTAAAAACAATGGAGTCTATGGATAATGGATCCATTAATGGATTACTATTGCATTTGTAACATCCATTTTTTTTTTCTGACAGGATCCGTTTCAAATGGAAGATCTGTTCTCCATAGACTCCAATGTTGAAAAAAACGGATCTGGCCAACATCATTTTGCCAACGGATCTGTGCAGGATCCGTTCTAATGGATGATTACAGGACGTATGAACGATCCGGATTCAGCAATTAATATAAATGGAAAAAAAATAAAAATAAATGAGTGTTTCATACTTACTGAGACTCTGTGTCATGGCGGCACACTGCTTCCGGGTCACGCTTTCACTTCCTGTGCACGCAATCACACAGCTTTCCATGTTTTCCCTGCCCACCGGCCGTCCTCTCAGCTGTGATTGGTTGCAGGCTGACACGCCCCCAGCCTGTGACAGCTCTGCCGCGGTCATCGCTTATCGCAGCTCAGTAATAGGCTGCACTCAGAGCAGGCAGTTGTGCTCTAAGGCTGCTCGCTCTGAGATGTAGCAGAGCTGAAGCGGCGTGGGACTTCTGTGGATTTCGTCAGAGCTGCAGGGTGTTTGGGCTTAATAAAGAGGTGAAGCAGGGGTGTTTTGTACTTTATTTCCAATAAAGGATTGTTCTCTGTGTCTGTGTTTATTTACGGTCACTTACAGGTTTGTGTGATGCAGGTATCTGATAGACGTTGGCGCCATCACACAAAGCTAGGGTTTAGCAGCAGCCGTGCGCCGCTATTAACCCCCTGCTATTACCCGACTGGCACCGCATCACGCCTCCGGGAAGAGCCGGTATCGCACAACAGTATGGTCACATCTAATAGATGCGCCAATACTGGGCAGCTGCAGGCTGAGGATATATCAGCCCCCAGCCGGCATCATCATGGCTGGGGATGAAAACTGGGGAAACCGCACGTCTTCTTTTTTTTTTTTATTTATTTAAAAAAAAAAAAAAAGCAAGTGTTTTTTTTCTACGCCGCAGTCACACTTGTGAGGAATTCCCGCAAGTGACATTGCAGAACAGCTGCAAACTTCTCACAGGAGCGTGCATGTGTTTCTAGGTACATGCACGCTCATGTTCAGAGAGGAATATGGTATAAAATTCCAGGCGTCAAATTTGCATCCCTTGGCCCCCAAAAATAAATAAAAAAAAAAAAATTCTGCCAGCAGGTGGAAATATGGTGCTGAAAGCTGGTGCAGACGATTTCAGCACCAAATGTGCACCTCTTGGCAAAAAAATGCGGCAAACAAATTGCGTCAAAACACCACTTTTTTTTTCCAGGAGGTGTAGATTGGATGCAGGAATATGGTGTAAAAATCTCAGCATCAAATTTGCATCCCTGGGCCCCCAAAAATAAGAAAAAAAAAATTCTGCCGGCAGGTGGAAATTTGGTGCTGAAAGCTGGTGCAGACCATTTCAGCACCAAATGTGCACCTCCTGGCAAAAAAACGTGGCAAAAATCGCGGAAAAATAACCGCGGCAAAAAAATTGCGTCAAAACACCACGGTTTTTTGCCAGGAGGTGTAGATTGGATGCAGGGATATGGTATAAAAATTTCAGCACAAAATCTGCATCTCTTGGCCAAAAAAACTGATTTTTCTTCTAGGAGATACAGGTCTGTGAACTCAGTGACCTCCACCTGAGGTCAGGTTACCTGCGATCACAGATGAAGGACCGTGGGAACCTCCAGCTGTGACCGCAAATGACCTGAGTTACGTCACCGCTCAATGCGCAGCTCATTCATTCTCTGGAGCTCACAGAGAGCGGTCGGTCGTGCCGCTCTCCGTGATATTCAGATGTAGCAGGGCTGAAGCGGCGTGGGACTTCTGTGGATTACGTTGGAGCTGCAGTGTATTTGGAAGTTAATAAAGAGGTGAAGGAGGGGATGTTTGTATTTTATTCCAAATAAAGGATTTTTCTGTGTGTCTGTTTATTTACTGTCACAGGTTAGTGTGATGCAGGTATCTGATAGACGCCTGTGCCATCACACTAACCTAGGGTTTAGCAGCAGCCATGTGCCGCTATTACCCCGACTGGCACCACATCATGCCTGCGGTAAGAGCCAGTAGCGCACACCGGTATGGTCACATCTAATAAATGCAGCACTACCGGGCGGCTGCGGGCTGGAATACCAGCCCCCGGCCGGTGTTATCTTTGCTGGGGATGAAAATGGAACCACACGTCGGGTTTTTTTTTTTTTTACTTTCACCAGAATCACACATGCGAGGGGCTCACGCGAGTCTGCCATGGCAGCAGCCGGCAGCCTGCACGTGTGACTCTGGGCACTGTATACACAGCACAGATACAACGTGACAGCTGGGGCTGCAGCCGAGCGCTATAACTGTGCTGCCGAGTGCAGAGTGCTTATTTTTACCACCGTGAACTAACCGACAGACTGTACTGCTTTCCCCGCGCACCGGTTGTCCTGGCGCCTGTGATTGGTTGCAGTTAGCTGACACTGGTGGGGGCGCGTCTAGCTGCAACCAACACGTGCCGGTGGGCGGGGAAAACAATGAATATTGAATTATTGGCTCTGGAAGGTAACAGCATGACCCGGAAGGAGTGTGCCGCCATGACAGCGCCTCAGTGAGTATGCCACGCTCGCTCCTAGCCGCTCCACAAACGTTTTTAACCTCTGGATTCCGGTCCACATTGACTTATATGGGCACCAGATTCCAGAGCGGATCGGACTCTTTTTTTTTTTTTTTTTTATCTGGCAGTGATCCGCCGGTACCAGATTATTGGCCGTCCGATCAACTCTACTCAAGACACAAGCTGAAGTGCAGCTATGTCACATACATGTGAATAAGAGTTTATGGTAATGGAGAAACCCAGAACATTACCTCCCTCAACCTCTAATGCTTCAGGAATACCACAAATCTGCCCAATCTAAGATCGATCAAAGATGCACAGTATAGTTTCTGTATGTCTACCATTAGGGGGAGCTCCCCACATACAGAGATACATGATAAGGGTCTGTATGCAGTAAGCCCCCCCCTAGTGGTAACTGCAGACAGGGATACAAAAAAATCTGCAACCACCTGCTCCCTGCATACATAGCTGCAGGATAAGATTCTGTTTGCGGCCTCCACTAGGGGGAGCTTCCTGTATACAGAGATATGATAATATTCTGTCTGCAGCAGGCACTAGGGGGAGCCCTCTGTATACAGAGATACATGAAGAGATTCTGCCTTTAGCTACCACTAGCGGGAACTCCCTATATACAGAGATACATAACATTCTGTTTGCAGCCAACCACTAGGGAGAGCACCCTGTATACAAATAGATATATGATCCTGTTTGCAGCCACCACTAGGGGGAGCTCCCTGCACAGATACACATGATAAGATTCTGTATTTAAGAAATTGTGAAACTATGTATTGGTAACAACTCTGCAGTAGGGTTTTCTAGTGTCTTAAATATTAATCTGTATAATCCCACCTCTAATAAGTAGAAGATTTTGGATGCTCACCTTCACCGGAGAACGGATAATTCCATTAGATGTCCCAGGTCTATTGATGCTGAATGAAGATCGTACTTTTGGCTGAAAATCGAGCTCGTTGGACAGAGAGGCTTGGAGATTCAGCCGTATCTGGCACTGATCGTTCAGGGGAACATCAAACTCCTTCTTGTCCGCTCCCGATCCTTTATGATTTATTGTAGCTCCATCTGGTGTTGGTTTGGTGAAAGATGATATCTGAGTTGTAGACCTGACCTTAGACCTGGAAGTCTCCCCTGGTTCCTCATCACTGGAGTCATCCAAGACAATGATCCGCCGTTTCTTTTTCACCAATAGTTGTCCCTTCTTGGTCGGAGTATCTTTCAGTTTTAACCTTCGTCGTGTGTGATATTGTTTTCTTCCATCAACAAAACTGTCCTCCTGCAGAAGATCGGGGTCAACCTGAACCTCCTCCTCTGTGCTGGACCTTTCTTCTTCATCCTCCTCATCTTCAACGCAGAAGCTATCCTCCATGTAACCTTCATCCTGTTCTGGAATCTAAAGGCAATACGAGAAGAACTGGCATTAGGTTATGGACACGAGGGGAACAAACTGTGTGAGGTGTGAGACAGATCCCTTCTCTTTAATAGGATGGTGGACCTGAAAAACCCCTACTGCCCACCCCAACAATCCTCAGTTCTGGGAACCCTCGGATACGCGTGTGTGAGATATATACACAGTGTTTCCACCCATATCCTGTTCACCGCCATTAACTTGAGAACGGCGGCAGCTATAGGCATAGAAGTGGTGTCTAGGTATAGTAAAGTAGCCATGCGGTATGCAATGAAACCACCTATAGCGCCACCTGGTGGAAAACAACGGAGTAAGCATTTTTATCTTGAAAGCGCAACGAGATAGAGAAAGAAGGGAATTTTGTTACTTACCGTAAATTCCTTTTCTTCTAGCTCTTATTGGGAGACCCAGACGATTGGGTGTATAGCACTGCCTCCGGAGGCCACACAAAGCAATTACACTAAAAAGTGTAAGGCCCCTCCCCTTCTGGCTATACACCCCCAGTGGGATCACTGGCTCACCAGTTTTAGTGCAAAAGCAAGAAGGAGGAAAGCCAATAACTGGTTTAAACAAATTCACTCCGAGTAACATCGGAGAACTGAAAACCGTTCAACATGAACAACATGTGTACCCGCAAACAAACCAAAAATCCCGAAGGACAACAGGGCGGGTGCTGGGTCTCCCAATAAGAGCTAGAAGAAAAGGAATTTACGGTAAGTAACAAAATTCCCTTCTTCTTCGGCGCTCTATTGGGAGACCCAGACGATTGGGACGTCCAAAAGCTGTCCCTGGGTGGGTAAAGAAATACCTCATGTTAGAGCTGCAAGACAGCCCTCCCCTACGGGGAGGCAACTGCCGCCTGCAGGACTCTTCTACCTAGGCTGGCGTCCGCCGAAGCATAGGTATGCACCTGATAATGTTTGGTGAAAGTGTGCAGACTCGACCAGGTAGCTGCCTGGCACACCTGTTGAGCCGTAGCCTGGTGTCGCAATGCCCAGGACGCACCCACGGCTCTGGTAGAATGGGCCTTCAGCCCTGATGGAACCTGAAGCCCCGCAGAACGGTAGGCTTCAAGAATTGGTTCTTTGATCCATCGAGCCAGGGTGGCCTTAGAAGCCTGCGACCCTTTGCGCTGACCAGCGACAAGGACAAAGAGTGCATCCGAACGGCGCAGGGGCGCTGTGCGGGAAATGTAGATTCTGAGTGCTCTCACCAGATCTAACAAATGTAAATCCTTCTCATACCGATGAACTGCATGAGGACAAAACGAAGGCAAAAAAATATCCTGATTAAGATGAAAAGAGGATACCACCTTCGGGAGAAACTCCTGAATGGGGCGCAGCACTACCTTGTCCTGGTGGAAGACCAGGAAGGGAGCCTTGGAAGACAACGCTGCTAGCTCAGACACTCTCCGAAGAGATGTGATCGCTACCAGAAAAGCCACTTTCTGTGAAAGTCTAGAAAGTGAAACCTCCTTCAGAGGCTCGAAGGGCGGCTTCTGGAGGGCAACTAGTACCCTGTTCAGATCCCATGGATCTAACGGCCGCTTGTACGGGGGAACGATATGGCAAACCCCCTGTAGGAACGTGCGCACCTTAGAAAGTCGTGCTAGACGCTTCTGAAAAAAGACGGATAGCGCCGAGACCTGTCCTTTAAGGGAGCCGAGCGACAAAACCTTTTCTAACCCCGATTGCAGGAAAGAAAGAAGGGTAGGTAATGCAAATGGCCAGGGAGACACTCCCTGAGCAGAGCACCAGGATAAGAATATCCTCCACGTTCTGTGGTAGATCTTAGCAGACGTGGGCTTTCTAGCCTGTCTCATGGTGGCAACGACCCCTTGGGATAAGCCTGAAGACGCTAGGATCCAGGACTCAATGGCCACGCAGTCAGGTTGAGGGCCGCAGAATTCCGATGGAAAAACGGCCCTTGGGACAGTAAGTCTGGTCGGTCTGGAAGTGCCCACGGTTGGCCGACCGTGAGATGCCACAGATCCGGATACCACGCCCTCCTCGGCCAGTCTGGAGCGACGAGTATGACGCGGCTGCAGTCGGATCTAATCTTGCGTAGCACTCTGGGCAGGAGTGCCAGAGGTGGAAACACATAAGGGAGCCGGAACTGCGACCAATCTTGCACTAGGGCGTCTGCTGCTAGAGCTCTTTGATCGCGAGACCGTGCCATGAATGTTGGGACCTTGTTGTTGTGCCGGGACGCCATTAGGTCGACGTCCGGCCTTCCCCATCGGCGACAGATTTCCTGAAACACGTCCGGGTGAAGGGACCATTCCCCTGCGTCCATGCCCTGGCGACTGAGGAAGTCTGCTTCCCAGTTTTCTACGCTGGGGATGTGAACTGCGGATATGGTGGAGGCCGTGGCTTCCACCCACATCATAATGCGCCGGACCTCCTGGAAGGCTTGCCGACTGCGAGTCCCTCCTTGGTGATTGATGTATGCCACCGCTGTGGAGTTGTCCGATTGAATTCGGATCTGCTTCCCTTCCAGCCACTGCTGGAAGGCCAGTAGGGCAAGATACACTGCCCTGATCTCCAGAACATTGATCTGAAGGGTGGACTCCTGCTGAGTCCACGTACCCTGAGCCCTGTGGTGGAGAAAAACTGCTCCCCACCCTGACAGACTCGCGTCTGTCGTGACCACCGCCCAGGACGGTGGTAGGAAGGATCTTCCCTGTGATAATGAGGTGGACAGGAGCCACCACTGCAGAGAGTCCTTGGCCGTCTGGGAAAGGGAGACTTTCCTGTCCAGGGATGTCGACTTCCCGTCCCATTGGCGGAGAATGTCCCATTGAAGTGGACGCAGATGAAACTGCGCAAACGGAACCGCCTCTATTGCCGCCACCATCTTCCCGAGGAAGTGCATGAGGCGTCTTAAGGAGTGCGACTGACTTTGAAGGAGAGCCTGCACCCCTGTCTGTAGTGACCGCTGCTTGCTCAGCGGAAGCTTCACTATCGCTGAGAGAGTATGAAACTCCATGCCAAGATACGTTAGTGATTGGGTCGGTGACAGATTTGACTTTGGGAAGTTGATGATCCACCCGAACGCCTGGAGAGTCTCCAGTGCAAAATTCAGGCTGAGTTGGCATGCCTCCTGAGAGGGTGCCTTGACCAGTAGATCGTCCAAGTAAGGGATCACAGAGTGTCCGTGAGAGTGCAAGACTGCTACCACTGCTGCCATGATCTTGGTGAACACCCGGGGGGCTGTCGCCAGACCAAATGGCAGAGCCACGAACTGAAGATGTTCGTCTCCTATCACGAAGCGTAGAAAGCGTTGGTGCTCTGTAGCAATCGGCACGTGGAGATAAGCATCTTTGATGTCTATTGATGCTAGGAAATCTCCTTGGGACATTGAGGCAATGACTGAGCGGAGGGATTCCATCCGGAACCGCCTGGCGTTCACATGCTTGTTGAGCAGTTTTAGGTCCAGAACAGGACGGAAGGAGCCGTCCTTTTTTGGAACCACAAAGAGATTGGAGTAAAATCCTCGCCCCCTTTCCAGAGGGGGGACAGGGATCACGACTCCTTCTGCTCTTAGATAGTCCACCGCCTGCAGCAGGGCATCTGCTCGGTTGGGGTGTGGGGAGGTTCTGAAGAACCGAAGTGGAGGCCGAGAACTGAACTCGATTCTGTACCCGCGAGACAAAATGTCTGTTACCCACCGGTCTTTGACCTGTGACAGCCAAATGTCGCAAAAGCGGGAGAGCCTGCCACCGACCGAGGATGCGGAGGGCGGAGGCCGAAAGTCATGAGGTAGCCGCCTTGGAAGCGGTTCCTCCATTTGCTTTCCTGGGGCGTGAGTGAGCCCGCCAGGAATCTGAGCTCCCTTGTCCTTTCTGAGTCCCTTTGGACGAGGAGAATTGGGGCTTGCCCGAGCCTCGAAAGGACCGAAACCTCGACTGCCACTTTTTCTGTTGAGGTTTACTTGCTCTGGGCTGTGGCAAGGAAGAGTCCTTGCCCTTGGACTGTTTTATGATTTCAGCCAATGGCTCACCAAACAGTCTGTCTCTAGATAATGGCAAGCTGGTTAAACATTTTTTGGAACCAGCATCTGCTTTCCAGTCCTTTAACCATAAGGCTCTGCGCAAAACCACAGAATTGGCGGCCGCCATAGAGGTACGGCTCGTAGATTCTAGGACAGCATTGATAGCATAGGTCGCAAACGCAGACATTTGCGAAGTTAGGGACGCCACCTGCGGTACTGCTGGATGCATGATAGCATCCACCTGTGCCAGACCAGCTGAAATAGCTTGGAGTGCCCACACGGCCGCGAATGCTGGAGCAAACGACGCGCCGATAGCTTCGTAGACAGATTCCAACCAAAGGTCCATCTGTCTGTCGTTGGCATCTTTAAGTGAAGCGCCATCCTCTACTGCGACTATGGATCTAGCCGCAAGCTTGGAAATTGGGGGATCCACCTTTGGGCACTGGGTCCAGCGTTTGGCTACTTCAGAGGGAAAAGGATAACGGGTATCCTTAGAACGTTTAGAGAAACGCTTGTCTGGATGAGCGTCGTGCTTCTGGATTGATTCTCTGAAGTCAGAGTGGTCCAAAAAAGCACTTAATTTACGCTTGGGATACAGGAAATGGAACTTCTCCTGCTGTGCAGCTGCCTCCTCTGCAGAAGGGGCTGGGGGAGAAATATCCAACAGTCTATTAATGGCCGATATAAGGTCATTAACCATGGCGTCACCATCAGGGGCATCCAGATTGAGAGGGGCCTCAGGATTAGAATCCTGATCCCCGTCCTCAGTCTCATCACAGAGAGATTCTTCTCGCTGAGACCCTGAGCAGTGTGATGACGTGGAGGGTCTTTCCCAGCGAGCTCGCTTAGGCTGCCTGGGACTGTCATCTGAGTCAGAGACTTCAGCTTGTGATGCCTGAGACCCCCTTGAAGTACGGATTAGTTCCAACTGAGGGGGACCAGAGAGCATAGCCACAGCAGTGTCCATGGTCTGAGGAACTGGCCTGGCCTGCAAGGTCTCCAGGATTTTTGTCATGGCCTCAGACATCTTATCAGCAAACACTGCAAAGTCTGTCCCCGTCACCGGGGCAGGGTTCACAGGCGTCGCTGCCTGGGCTACCACCACAATAGGCTCTGGCTGACGAAGTGCCACTGGGACTGAACATTGCACACAATGTGAATCATTGGAGCCTGCCGGTAGAGCAGCCCCACATGCAGTACAAACAGTGCACACAGCCCGTGCCTTGGCAGCCTTGCGTTTTGCGGATGACATGTTGCTGCCTCCTCAGAGCAGTACAGGGTGTCCAGCCAAGAAGCGACCTACAGTGCAACTATATATATATATATATATGGTACCAAGAAAAAAGTACACTAATATGTCACTGAGGCACTAGAGGGGCCAGCACTACTGTGCAGCTTACCGCCCGCTTAGGAGCGGTGTGTGGTCGCCAGAAATCCCTCTAGTCTGGGTCTCCCAGAGCCTGCTGCCTCTCCCCAGCCAGATCGCATGTGTAATGGCTGCCGGCGTCCTTGTGGAGAGGGGGGGCGGGCCCTGGGCGTACACCGACGAAGAGCGGGAAGTCTGCTTCCCCTTGTGCCTAGTGAGAGGGCTGGAGCATGTAAATAAAGCTCCAGCCCTCGGCGCTGCCTATTGAGCAGCGTCTCTCCCCTACCCTGATTGACAGGGTGGGGGCGGGAACGAAGCGGCGCTAGGCCGCAGAAGCCGGGGGCTAAAGTTAGAAGCGCCGCCGCCGTAAAAGCGCGGTCGGCGCAAAGCCCCCGGCGCACCATAAGTCGCAGCTGCGCCGCCGCTCCAGGAGCGGTCGGCGCAGTAGTTCCCAATACACAACGTCACCCAGCAAAGCTGCAGTGACCTAACCCCCAGCGTACATCGCCACTGTCCCCGGCGCACTACAACGCTCAGCAGGCCCTGAGAGTGTCCGTGCCTGCCGGGGACACAGAGTACCTGAAAGTTGCAGGACCTTGTCCCTGAACGGCACTCCCGCTCCCAATCCAGCAGGTTCTATGGGTCTGTGGATGGAGCCCGGCCCCAGGGCTTGGGGGCCGGCAAGATCCCACTTCCACAGAGCCCTAAGGGGATGTGGAAGGAAAACAGCATGTGGGCTCCAGCCTCCGTACCAGCAATAGGTACCTCAACCTTACAAGCACCAACCGCGGGTGAGAAGGGAGCATGCTGGGGGCCCTATATGGGCCCTCTTTTCTTCCATCCGATAGAGCCAGCAGCTACTGCTGACTACAAACAGTGGAGCTATGCGTGGATGTCTGACCTCCTTCGCACAAAGCAGAAAACTGGTGAGCCAGTGATCCCACTGGGGGTGTATAGCCAGAAGGGGAGGGGCCTTACACTTTTTAGTGTAATTGCTTTGTGTGGCCTCCGGAGGCAGTGCTATACACCCAATCGTCTGGGTCTCCCAATAGAGCGCCGAAGAAAAAAGTGAATTACAAAGTTGTAGGGCATCATCAATTCAATACGAATCGACATCTTGCATACAGAAATGCTATGAAACCCATGACCCCCCCCCCCCCAAAAAAAAACATTGAACGCTGGTCACGCATATGGCACTCATTTAACTTTGATGCTCAGTGGCCCCCGTCAGCTGCAATGCACATCTGGACTCTGCACAGCATACTGTATCTTGCTGCACGTTGTGCAATATGGTAGGTGACACGTTTGCACAAGCATCTGTGATACGTCGTCGTAGGTCCTGCAATGTTGGTGGACGGGTCGCATACACCTGCTGTTTGATGTGACCTCACAGAAAGAAGGAAAGAAGTCCAATGGGGTCAGATCATGTGAGTGTGGAGGCCACTCCACACAGCCACCATACCCAATGACTTGTAGGAAGGTCTCCATGAGGTATCGCTTCACGTCCGCAGCCTTGTGAGTTTTACACATTCTATTCAAATGATTTTTATTAGGTTTTGTAGTTAACAAATCTTGAAGTCAGCGTTACAAAAAACTTAAGGACATAAATATAGTAATAACAAGGTTAAGAAAATGCACATAAATCACCCCAACAGGTTATCTTTGAGATTCTACAAACCGCTAAAGTGCACATATTGTCCATGATTAGTACCCACCTGGGAGAAAACGGCCATACTCTGCCTCTTGTGCACCAGCTTAAACCTGTTACCAACAGCGGGGTTGCGTACAGACTTCAGGTATACGCCGTGCATCTCAGAGTCTGGAAAGCAAAAACATTACATCTAGGTCAATTGAGCGTATCAACCCCTGCCGTACGCCGCCTGCTGACTTTCTGTGAGGCCACCATCAGAATTTGGAAGGTCCTTCTTAATATATTGACTGGAGATGTCATTTAGGACTAGACTAGTGCAATAAAAGCAATGATCCTTTTCTGACACCACACTTTCCCCCTCCTCCAGATCCAACAAAACCACCAAAGCCTTGAACATGCCGCTGACCGGCCAAGACCGTAACTTTCCGCCTTATTGCGCTTACCATTTAAGCCCTGAGACAGCTGGGTGTTATCGTTCAGAAAGCCCACCAGTGACGTGTCCTGCTCGTCCTCCGAATCGCTCTTCTCATCCGAAGACACAAATTCAGCATCTTCTGAAGAAAGTTCGGCCTCGTCATCGAAGAACTGCCTGGCTTCACGCTGCAAGAGGGAGAAGAACAGATACCGATCATCTGACCGCAGATTATTATAGAAAAAAGAGAATTTTGTTTACTTACCGTAAATTCTTTTTCTTATAGTTCCGACATGGGAGACCCAGACCATGGGTGTATAGCTACTGCCTCCGGAGGACACACAAAGTACTACACTAAAAGTGTAGCTCCTCCCTCCGAGCATATACACTCCCCGGATGACAAATCCAACCAGTTTAGTGCCAAAGCTGAAGGAGGACATCCACCCATAAGTAGAGATAGAGTAAAACCCGGAATAACCGGAACCTCTGTCTACAACAACAGCCGGTGAAAACACACGGAACAAGAAAGCTGCCAACAGGCAACAGGGAGGGTGCTCGGTCTCCCATGTCGGAACTATAAGAAAAAGAATTTACGGTAAGTAAACAAAATTCTCTTTTTCTTCATCGTTCCTTATGGGAGACCCAGACCATGGGACGTCTCAAAGCAGTCCATGGGTGGGAAATAAACAGAAACTGAGAAGTAGGCGAGACCTAACTTCACAAATGGGCGACAGCCGTCCGAAGGATGCGTCTGCCCAAGCTCGCAACTGCCGAAGCATGAGCATGCACTTGGTAGTGCTTCGAAAAAGTGTGCAGACTAGACCAAGTGGCAGCCTGACAGACCTGCTGAGCCGTAGCCCAAGAGGCACCGACAGCTCTGGTCGAGTGCGCCTTAAACCCCGGCGGGGGAGGCACCTGAGAACATTGGTAGGCATCGGATATGGCCGACCTAATCCAACGAGCTAGGGTCGGTTTAGAAGCCGAGAGACCCTTGCGCTGACCTGTGGTCAGCACAAAAAGAGAGGTGCACCGCCTGAAAAAAACAGCGGTGACACAGATCCGGAGCGTCCGCACCAAATCTAAAGCATGCAACGCTTTCTCAAAGCGATGCACAGGGGCCGAACAAAGGGAGGACAATGAAATGTCCTGGTTAAGGTGGAAAGGAGACACCACCTTAGGGAGAAGGCTCGGAGTCGGACGGAGAACCACCTTATCTTGGTGAAAGAAACCAAAAAAGGGTGACTCCGAAGAGAGCACAGTCAAATCAGAGACTCTCCTGAGAGAAATTATGGCCACCAGAAAGACCACTTTCTGTGAAAGACGAAACAACGAAACCTCCCTAAGAGGCTCAAAGGGGGGTTACTGTAAGGCCATGAGGACCAGATTAAGGTCTCAGGGATCCAGAGACCGCCGGTAAGGCGGAATGATGTGAGATGCGCCCTGCATGAAGGTGCGCATCTGGGCCAGCCGGGCGATACGCCGCTGGAACAACGCTGACAGAGCCGAAACCTGTCCCTTGAGGGAATTGAGGGACAGTCCTAGCTGCAGGCCGGACTGTAGAAGGACAGGATGGTCGGCAAGGAAAAACGGCCAAGGAGCATGGCCGGAAGAACGACACCAGGACAGGAAAATTCTCCAAGTCCTGTGGTAAATCCTGGCCGAGGAAGACTTCCGAGCCTGAGTCATAGTGAAGATGACCTCGGAAGGAATGCCTGAAGCCGTAAGGATTCAGGGCTCAAGAGCCACGCCGTCAGTCTGAGAGCCGCAGAATTCTGGCGGAAAACGGACCTTGTGAGAGAAGGTCTGGGCGGTCCGGGAGATGCCACAGCACCTCTACGGACAGACGGAGCAGGTCTGGGGACCAAGCTCGCCTGGGCCAGTCTGGGGCGATAAGTACGACCCGACGGCCCTCCATTCTGATCTTGCGCAGGACTCTGGGCAAGAGAGCTAGAGGGGGAAACACGGAGGCCAGACGGAACTGGGACCAATCTGGAACCAGCGCGTCCGCTGCCAAGGCCTGAGGATCGTGGGAGCGAGCCACGTAACCGGGACCTCGTTGTTGTGCCGGGTTGCCATTAGATCCACTTCCGGAGTGCCCCGCCTGCTAAATTGACCGGGACACTGCCGGATGCAGGGCCCACTCGCCGCTGTCCATGGTTTGACGGCTGAGAAAATCTGCCACCCAGTTTTCTACGCCTGGGATGTGGACTGCGGATATGGTGGACTTGGAGTCCTCCGTCCACTGAAGGATATGTTGAACTTCCAACATTGCTAGGCGGCTGCAAGTCCCGTCTTAGGTGACTGATGTAGTCAACTGCTGTCGCGTTGTCTGACTGGACTCGAATGTGCTTGCCCGCCGACAGGTGGTGAAAAACTGCGAGAGCTAGGAGTACAGCCCTGATTTCCAGCACATTGATCGAGAGGGCTGATTCTGACGGAGTCCAAGTGCCCTGTGCTCGGTGGTGGAGAAACACTGCTCCCCAGCCGGATCACCCAGGACGGGGCCAGAAAAGAGCGTCCCTGGGACAGAGAGAGGGGCCGAAGCCACCACTTAAAGAGCTCCTGGTCTGTGGCGACAGAGCCACCAGCCTGTGCAAGGAAGAGGTTCCTTGTCCCAACAGCGGAGAATGTCCAGCTGCAGGGGACGCAGATGGAACCGGCAAAGGGAACCGCCTCCATTGACGCCACCATCTGACCCAGCACCTGCATGAGGTGCCTGATGGAATGACGGCGGAGCCTCAGCAGAGAGCGAACCGCCAGATGAAGGGACTGCTGTTTGACTAAGGGCAGCTTCACAAGTGCCAGCAGAGTCTCGAATTGCATCCCTAGGTACGTAAGTTCCTGGGTCGGGGTCAGAGTGGACTTGCAAGCGTGGCGAGACTGAGCGAGACACTCCGCTGAGAGTGAGCGAGACACTCCGCTGAGAGTGAGCGAGACACTCCGCTGAGAGTCTGCACTGGATGAAGCCCTGACTAGAAGGTCGTCCAGGTAAGGAATCACTACCAACCCCTGGAGGAGCAGAACCGCAACCACTGCTGCCATGACCTTGGTGAATACACGAGGGGCCGTGGCTAACCCCAAGGGGAGAGCCACGAATTGGAAATGTTCCTCTCCGATTACAAAACGTAGCCAACGCTGGTGTGAAACTGCGATTGGCACATGCAGATAGACATCTCTGATATCGATGGATGCTAAGAAAACTCCTTGGGTCATTGACTGATCGCAGAGATTCCATGCAAAAGTGCCGCACCTGAACATGCTTGTTGAGAAGCTTGAGATCCAGGTCGGAAGGCACCGTCCTCTTCGGGAACTAGGAAGAGATTTGAGTAGAAATCTCAGAACCGTTCCCAGTCGGGAACTGGTACAATTACTCCATTGGCCTGCAAGGATGCCACGGCCTGTGAGAAGGCGGCGGTCTTGGAGCAGGGGGGAGTTGACAGAAAAAATCTGTTTGGCGGGCTGGATAGAATTCTATTCTGTAGCCGTGGGAGATGGTAACCCACACCCACTGATCGAAGACGTGTTGAAACCACACGTCGCCCAGGAGGGAGAGCCTGCCACCGACCAAGGACGTTACTGGCACGGCCAGATAATCAAGAGGAGGCTGCCTTGGTGGCAGCAGCTCCTGCCGACTTAGGACGCGGCTTCATGCGCCAGTTGGTTTACGGACCTTGGCTGAGTTAGTGGACGAGGCCGAGGGCTTAGAGGACGACCAGTTAGAGGAACGAAAGGAACGAAACCTCGACTGGTTCCTGCCCTGGACAGGTTTCCTGGGTTGTGGCATGGAAGTACTCTTCCTGCCAAAAACTTCCTGAATAATTTCAGCCAGTTGTTCACCAAATAGACTGGTCCCGGCAAAAGGGAGCCCAGCAAGGAACTTCTTAAGAAGCATTTGCCTTCCACTCTCGAAGCCACAGGAACCTGCGGATAGCGAGGGAAGTAGCCGAGGCCACCGCAGTGCGGTGACAGTCTCCAGCATGGCAGACATGGCATAGGATGAAAAGACTGAAGCCTGGAAGTTAAAGCAACCATTTCGGGCATAAAGTCCCTGGAGAGGGAATGCATCTCCTCCCGAGAAGCAGAGATGGCTTTGAGAGCCTGCACTGCTGCAAAAGATGGGGAGAACGAGGCCCCTGCCGCCTCATATATAGATTTGGCCAGAAGGACAACCTGGCGGACAGTGGGATCCTTAGAGAGGTGCCGTCAGCCACTGATACAACTGTCCGGGCTGAAGTCTAGACACCGGAGGGTCCACCCTTGGTGAATGAGCCCACTCCTTGACCACCACTGGTGGAAGGGGGAAACAGTCATCAGAACCACGCTTTGGAAAGCGTCTGTCAGGACAGGCTCTGGGCTTGGACACAGTGACCTGAAAGCTGGAGTGGATAAGGAACACACTCCTTGTTCTCTTAGGCAAGGTATACTGATGCTTTTCTGCCAGAGAGGGGTGCTCCCCTGATACAGGTGGATTGAGGTCCAGTACAATTATAATGGACGCAATCAAATCATTAGCATCTGCGTCACTTCCGGACAGATCAATGGGTACATGGAGAAGCATCCGAACCCCCAGTAAAGGCATCCTCCTTGTCCTGCGAGTCAGCTCGTGAACCAGAGCCGCGGGGCGAGGAGGGAAAGGGGACCCTGCGTCTCCATTTTAGGAGGACGGGGTCTGAGACCAGATGAAGAATCCTCTGTGAGCTTTGCTGAGCGAGCCGTAGCAGCAGAAGCGCCCTGAGGAGGGGGCTGATGCATGCTCAGCAGTGTCCGGGACAGCTGTCCCCTGGAGAGAGGGATTCTACCCAAGCCGGGGGTAATGAGCCCACTTGGAGCAGCCGGAGGGACCACTGGGGATGAGCCTCCAGGCTGAGGCACCACTATGTTAGAGCAGGCATCACAATGTGGTTATGTGCTCGGTACAGGCAGTACGAGCCTGAGCAGTGCATAATAAGAACAGCCTTGCAGCACTGCTCTGATAGGAGACATGCTGCAGAAGTGGGGGCTCTGTCCAGAATGACCCTCAGCAGAGTATATAAACAGAGTATATAAGCAGCTGCACAACCGGAGGTTGTGACTTGCCAGACCGTTTACATAGACATCTCTGTGCCCTCCAGATGCCCCAGCCCAGGCCCCCATTTGTCACAATGTGTTATGCAGACATTGAGAACGCTGAGAAAATGGCGTCCGCAGCCTGCGTCTCCACGAGGAGAGGGGGCGGGGCCCACTGTGAGAGCAGGACGGAGAGCAAATGAGGCATACGGGGGAGGGAATCCTTCCTCAGTGAGGAGTGTCCCTTCCCTGTGCTGACCAGCCGCTGGGCGGAGCCACACTGTCCCTCTGCATGACTGACATGCAGGGGAAGAGAATCGAAACTAGGCCTCAGGCGAAGCCGGGGCCTAGATTTAAACATGCGGCCAGCGTGCAGGCACCATCGGCGCAGTTCTCCAGAGAAAACTGGAGAACCGGCCGGAAATGTTAACACAGTTATAAAACACACTCTCCCCAATAAATAAAGTACAAGGGACCCCTGGAAAGACCACCGTCTGTGGTAATAACGTCTCAGTACTTAGCTTGTGAGACGCAGGTGCCAGGTCCCTGGGGGGTGATCGCTCCGTCCGTCAGGATCCTGAACAGGGCTGCGGATGGAGACCGGTCTCCTGCAAAGCAGTGAGAACCGTGATGGTTCCCACTTCAAGCCAGAGCCCGAGGGATGGTGAAGGAGCGCGGCATGAAAAAGGGCTCCAGCCCTGAAATCAACCTTAACAGCACCGCCGACACAGTGGGGTGAGAAGGGACATGCCGGGAGTCCAGATTGGACCCGCTTTTCTTCCAAATCTTTGAAAAATCAAAAATCAGAGGATGCATGTGTGTGTGTGACCTCCTGAACACAAAGCATTGAACTGGTTGGATTTGTCATCCGGGGAGTGTATATGCTCGGAGGGAGGAGCTATCGCTGGCTGTTCCCTAGACAAAGTGTAGCGCTCCACTGTCCCATAGACAATAATTGAAGAAAGGGTGCTCATACTCTACCACTCCTCCATTGAATTGTGGATCGATGGGGGTCCCAATAGGGTCCAATCCCTTTAAAGTGAACTAATAACATAAGGTACCACTCATTTCTTTCTATAAACCTACAAGTTTCCAAGCCTGATGCATATCTTTAAGTTTCTGGGCCCCGACACAAAATCTACCATGTGCCATACTGCTGGCCGGTGTGGTAGAAAAGCCCCAAGTGCGACTGTACCTCTGGCCCTAACATAGCTGCACATTTGACCTATGACTGATGGAAGGGCAGAAAACAGGAGGCACGGAGCAGTGTATGTGCAGAGCGGCACAATCCAGTCCTAGAACTAGAACGCGATTTCCAAACTACACATCAAAACCGATCACTTCCCTGTAATGTGCCGGCCACTGAGCTGGAAGAACCATCACTTCTCCCATTACTTAAGTAACATGCACAGAGCAATCTTATTTTGTAAGACTTAGAATGGTTTGGGGTCACATATCATCGGGACCTTTCCTATTTAAGCTCGGCATTGCCCCAAATACATCAGCTCTGCCATTTTCAGGTATGAATAAAGCATGAGAAGAAGACTTTTTTTTATTTATTCATTTAACTTTTTTGCTATTGGGACAATAAAAAAAAAAATTAAAAAATAAATAATAATATACCCCATAACCTATAGTTTCAATACATTAAATGTATTACCACATTTATGCAATTTTTTTACAAAATATAAAAAAATCTGTAAAAGAAGGGAATTTTGTTTACTTACCGTAAATTCCTTTTCTTCTAGCTCCAATTGGGAGACCCAGACAGTGGGTGTATAGCTACTGCCTCTGGAGGCCGCACAAAGAACTACACTTAAAAGTGTAAGGCCCCTCCCCTTCTGGCTATACACCCTCCCGTAGGAGTACGGATTCCTCAGTTTTAGTACCAAAGCAAGAAGGAGGAAAGCCAATAACAGTTTCAAAAACAAATTCAATCCGATAACAAGATCGGAGAACTTAAGAAACAACATGAACAACATGTGCACCCGAAAAACGAAACCCTAAGAACAAATAGGGCGGGTGCTGGGTCTCCCAATTGGAGCTAGAAGAAAAGGAATTTACGGTAAGTAAACAAAATTCCCTTCTTTTTCGCTCCTAATTGGGAGACCCAGACAGTGGGACGTCCAAAAGCAGTCCCTGGGTGGGTAAAAAGATACCACATGAACGGGCTGTCAGACAGCCTCTTCCTACAGGTGGGCCACCGCCGCCTGAAGGACCTGTCTACCTAGGCTGGCATCTGCCGAAGCGTAGGTATGCACTTGATAGTGTTTGGAAAACGTGTGCAGACTCGACCAGGTAGCCGCCTGGCACACTTGCTGAGCCGTAGCCTGATGCCGCAATGCCCAGGACGCACCCACGGCACTGGTAGAATGGGCCTTCAGTCCAGATGGAATCGGAAGCCCAGCAGAACGGTATGTGTGAAGAATTGGTTCCTTGATCCACCGCGCCAGGGTGGATTTGGAAGCTTGCGATCCCTTATGCTGACCAGCGACTAGGACAAAGAGCGCATCAGAACGGCGTAGAGACGCCGTGCGAGAAATGTAAATCCTGAGTGCTCTCACCAGGTCCAACAGATGTAAACCCTTTTCAAATTGGTGAACTGGATGCGGACACAAAGATGGCAAAGTGATATCCTGATTGAGATGAAAGGAAGAAACCACCTTGGGAGAAAACTCTGGAATTGGACGCAGTACTACCTTGTCTTGGTGAAACACCAGGAAGGGAGATTTGCAAGATAACGCCGCTAGCTCGGACACTCTTCGAAGAGACGTGACCGCCACAAGAAAAACTACCTTTTGTGAAAGCCGAGAAAGGGAAACCTCTTTCAAAGGCTCGAAAGGCGGCTTCTGGAGAGCAATGAGAACCTTGTTCAGATCCCAGGGTTCCAATGGCCGTCTGTAAGGAGGAACGATATGACCAACTCCTTGGAGAAACGTGCGTACTTTAGAAAGTCGTGCCAAGCGCTTCTGAAAGAATACGGATAGCGCGGAGACTTGACCCTTAAGAGAGCTAAGCGACAAACCTTTTTCCAACCCAGACTGCAGGAAGGAAAGAAAAATTGGCAATGCAAATGGCCAGGGAGAAAACCCTTGAGCCAAGCACCACGCTAAGAATATCTTCCACGTCCTGTGATAGATCTTAGCTGAGGATGGTTTTCTAGCCTGTCTCATTGTGGCAACAACTTCATGAGATAAACCTGAGGCCGCTAGGATCCAGGACTCAATGGCCACACAGTCAGGTTCAGGGCCGCAGAATTCAGATGGAAAAACGGCCCTTGAGACAGCAAATCTGGACGGTCTGGTAGTGTCCACGGTTGGCCTACCGTGAGATGCCACAGATCCGGGTACCACGACCTTCTTGGCCAATCTGGAGCGACGAGTATGGCTCGATGGCAGTCGGACCTGATTTTCCGGAGAACTCTGGGTAACAATGCTAGAGGTGGGAACACATAGGGGAGTCGGAATTGCGACCAATCCTGAACCAAGGCGTCTGCCGCCAGTGCTCGGTGATCGTGAGACCGTGCCATGAAAACTGGGACCTTGTTGTTGTGCCGTGACGCCATCAGATCGACGTCCGGCGTCCCCCAGCGGCAACAGATCTGCTGAAACACGTCCGGGTGAAGGGACCATTCTCCTGCGTCCATGCCCTGGCGACTGAGAAAGTCTGCTTCCCAGTTTTCCACGCCTGGGATGTGAACTGCGGATATGGTGGACGCTCTGCTTTCCACCCACGTCAAAATCCGCTGGACTTCTTGAAAAGCTTGGCGACTGCGTGTTCCCCCTTGGTGGTTGATGTACGCCACCGCCGTGGAATTGTCCGACTGAATCCGAATCTGCTTGCCTTCCAGCCATTGTTGGAAGGCTCGCAGGGCAAGATAGATTGCTCTGATTTCCAGAACATTGATCTGCAGGGTGGACTCTTCCTGAGTCCACGTCCCCTGAGCCCTGTGGTGGAGAAACACCGCTCCCCACCCTGATAGGCTCGCATCCGTCGTGACCACTGCCCAGGACGGGGGAAGGAACGACTTTCCCTGTGACAATGAGGTGGGGAGAAGCCACCAACGCAGAGAGTCCTTGGCAGTCTGAGAGAGGGACGTCGAATTCCCATCCCATTGGCGTAGAATGTCCCATTGTAGAGGGCGCAGATGAAACTGCGCGAACGGGACTGCCTCCATTGCTGCTACCATCTTTCCTAGGAAATGCATGAGGCGCCTCAGTGAGTGCGACTGGCTCTGAAGGAGAGATTGCACTCCAGTCCGTAGCGAGCACTGCTTGTCCAGTGGAAGCTTCACTATCGCTGAGAGAGTATGAAACTCCATGCCAAGATAAGTCAGAGATTGGGTCGGGGTTAGATGAGACTTTGGAAAGTTGATAATCCACCCGAAACTCTGGAGAGTGTCTAGTGCCACCTTCAGACTGTGCTGGCATGCCTCTTGAGAGGGTGCCTTTATAAGCAGGTCGTCTAGATACGGGATGACCGAGTGACCCTGCGAGTGCAGAACAGCTACTACTGCTGCCATGACTTTGGTGAAGACCCGGGGGGCTGTTGCCAGACCGAAAGGTAACGCTACGAACTGCAGGTGTTCGTCGTGTATGACGAAGCGTAGGAAACGCTGATGCTCTGGTGCAATCGGCACGTGGAGATACGCATCTTTGATATCTATTGATGCTAGAAAATCTCCTTGAGACATTGAGGCTATGACGGAGCGTAGGGATTCCATCCGGAACCTCCTGACTTTTACGTGTCTGTTGAGCAACTTTAGATCCAGGACGGGTCGATACGATCCGTCCTTTTTTGGGACCACAAACAGATTGGAGTAAAAACCGTGACCTTGTTCCTGAAGAGGGACGGAGGTCACCACTCCTTCCGCCTTTAGAGCGGCCACCGCCTGCAACAGAGCATCGGCTCGGTCTGGTGGTGGTGAAGTTCTGAAGAAACGAGTTGGCGGACGAGAACTGAACTCTATCCTGTACCCGTGAGACAGAATATCCCTCACCCAACGGTCTTTGACGCGTGACAGCCAAATGTCGCCAAAGTGGGAAAGCCTCCCACCGACCGCGGGTGTGGGAATCGGAGACTGCAAGTCAGGAGGACGCCGTCTTGGCAACGGTTCCTCCGGCTGTCCTTTTTGGGCGTGACTGAGACCTCCAAGAATCTGAGCGTCTCTGGTCTTTTTGAGTCTTTTTTGACGAGGCGAATTGGGACCTGCCCGGTCCTCGAAAGGACCGATAACCAGACTGACCCTTCCTCTGTTGGGGTTTGTTTTGTCTGTGTTGCGGTAAGGATGAGTCCTTACCCTTGGAGTGTTTGATGATTTCATCCAAACGCTCTCCAAACAATCGGTCACGAGAAAAAGGCAAATTGGTTAAGCACTTCTTGGAATGAGAATCTGCTTTCCAATGTCTCAACCACAGGGCCCTACGCAAAACAACGGAGTTGGCTGACGCCACTGCCGTGCGGCTTGTAGCGTCAAGAACAGCATTAATCGCGTACGACGCAAATGCCGCCATTTGCGAGGTCAATGGTGCTACCTGCGGGGCAAATGCACGTGTGACTGAGTCGACTTGCGCAAGCCCGGCTGAGATAGCTTGGAGTGCCCATACGGCCGCAAAAGATGGCGCTAACGACGCTCCAATCGCTTCATAGATGGATTTCAGCCAGAGCTCCATCTGCCTGTCAGTGGCATCTTTAAGTGCCGCTCCATCCTCAACTGCAACCAAGGATCTAGCTGCAAGCCTGGAAATTGGAGGATCCACTTTTGGACACTGGGTCCAACCCTTGACCACCTCAGGGGGAAAAGGATAGCGTGTATCTTTAAGCCGTTTAGAAAAACGCCTTTTCAGGATAAGCGTGGGGTTTCTGGATTGCGTCTCTAAAGTCAGCGTGGTCCAGAAAAGTGCTTAATGTACGCTTAGGGTATCTGAAATGGATTCTCTCGTGCTGCGAAGCTGACTCCTCTACAAGAGGAGCTGGTGGGGAAATATTTAACATCTTATTGATGTTAAATATAAGATCATTAACTATGGCGTCACCATCTGGTGTATCTAGATTGAGAGCGGTCCCAGGATCAGAATCCTGATCAGTTACGTCCGCCTCATCACCCATAGATTCATCTCGCTGGGATCCTGACCATTGAGATGAATGTGAAGGCCCGTCATAGCGAGCCCGCTTAGGCTGCCCGGGGCCATCGTCCGAGTCAGAGTCTTCACCCTGAGGTGTATGTGCCCGTCCCGGAGCTTGGAGGTAATTCAGCTGAGGGGGACCAGGGGGCAATGATTGCACAGTGTCCGTGGCCTGAAGTACAGGCCTAGCTCGCAATGTGTCAAGAATTTGTGACATAGTGAGAGACATTCTGTCAGCAAAAGCTGCAAACTCAGTTCCTGTCACCTGGACAGCATTCACAGGTGGTACACCCTGGGTCACGTCCAGCAGAGGTCCCGACTGTGCAAGCGCCGCAGGGGCCGAGCACTGCACACAATGGGGGTCCGTGGAGCCTGCCGGTAGAAAAGTCCCACATGCGGTGCAGGAAGCATATAATGTCTGTGCCTTGGCACCCTTGCGTTTTACGGACGACATGCTGCTGGCTCTCTGCAATGTGAGAGAGTCTATAGCCAAAGGGCGACCAGCGCTATGCAATACAAAGTATTTGTAGAAACAAAATACTAAGAATACTACTGGCACAAGAGGGGGTGAGCCCTGAGGGCTGCTTACCGCCCGCTGAATAGCGGGTAAGAGGCGCAGAATTCCTTGTCTGGGTCTCCCCGGCTCCCCTCTGCAGCTCAGCATGTCAGCAGGAATGGCTGCCGGCGTCTGTGGAGAGGGGCGGTCCGTGGGAGTTCCTAAACAAAAGTGCGGGAAACAGTGTCCCTTCTGTGCCTATTGTGAGGGCTGGAGTATGCAAAAACGACTCCAGCCCTCGGCGCTGATGCACTGACCAGCGTCCCGCCCCTCTCCTGACTGGCAGGTCTGGGGGCGGGAACGAACGGAAGCAGGCCGCAAAAGCCGGGGACTCGAGTTATCAGCGCGGCCGCCGTAAAAGCGCGGCCCGCGCTGAAGTCCCCGGCGCACCACAAGTGCCAGCCGCGCCGCAGTCCCAGCGGCCGGCGCGACCGATTCCCAGAAGTGTGCCTGCTTCAGCGAAGCTGAATGAGGCCATGGCACAAGCGCCGCAGCGCTGATGTCCCCGGCGCACTACAACACCCAGCATGCTGCGGTGTGAGCGCCAAATGCACGGGGACACAGAGTACCTTGAGGAAGCAGGGCCATGTCCCTGATGTACTCCGCTCCATCCAGCATCTTCTCCAGGGGCTGTAGATGGAGCACGGTCTCAGTGCCTGGAGACCAGTAAATCCCACTTCACCCAGAGCCCTGTAAAAAGGGATGGGGAAGGAATCAGCATGTGGGCTCCTGCCGCCGTACCCGCAATGGGTACCTCAACCTTACAAACACCTCCGACATACAGTGGGGTGAGAAGGGAGCATGCTGGGAGCCCTGTATGGGCCCTCTTTTCTTCCATCCGACATAGTCAGCAGCTGCTGCTGACTAAAAACAATGGAGCTATGCGTGCGTGTCTGACCTCCTGCGCACAAAGCTAAAACTGAGGAATCCGTACTCCTACGGGAGGGTGTATAGCCAGAAGGGGAGGGGCCTTACACTTTTAAGTGTAGTTCTTTGTGCGGCCTCCAGAGGCAGTAGCTATACACCCACTGTCTGGGTCTCCCAATTAGGAGCGAAAAAGAAAATGTATATAACAGAATGCCTGTGGCTCAAAGTGTGACACCCCCCTCCCCCCATGGCATAAACATAAATCCGAGCTGACTGGTAAGAAAGGTGATGACATGTAGAACATACATAGGGGGAGATGACAAGATGTAGTCTTAGTAATAATTTTGCAGCGGTAAGAGGATTTCTTCTTAAATTCTTCAGAACACAGACAATTATTCGCTTAAAGGAGCAATGACACCCGCCACAAATATTTATTATTACTAGCTGGTGTAAATGCTGCTGTTCTCCTGAATCCGGCGATCTTTTTCTTTTGTTCCTGCGCCTCTCCATTTCTGAGATAAAGACTCGTAGACGAGGGTTCATTTCTTCAAGGGGGCAGGACCATCAGTTTTCACTGTGGGCGTCTTCTGGAAAAACCACACCCACTTAGCAAGCAAGACTAGTTTTATATAGAAGGAAAAAGAGGCCATATCTCGGGAACGGAGAGGAGCAGGAACAAAAGAAAAACAGCGCCGGATTCTGGAGAACAGCGGCGTTTACACCAGGTAATAAAAATTAGATATTTATGGCAAATGATAGTTAGGCTTGAAATTAGTTTTCCGATTTAGAAAGAGTGTTGTCTTCATCTTTTAATCAGAGCAGAGAGAAGCTACAAAGTATTTCTTGCTCTGGAGGATCCAGCATGTATGACGCAATGATAAGTTTCTCCAGAGGGGGGCAGTGCAGGGAAGTTGTTCTCTCAAAGATCACAGACGATTAATGGATTTATGTTGAGGACACCTCTAAAACCATCTCTGATTAATTATCTAGACTTTTTGATAATACAGGATATTTCATTATTCAGATACAAAAAAAAAAAAATAAAGACTTGTCAAACAGCACCGCACCAGTTGGTGAGTTTTGTGACTGCAGTAGAACTCCACTGAAATACATGGAGCTTCAGCTGCAATGTTAGATTCAGCCTGCAGACTAGGGTGGCGCTGTATCTGGAAGAAAGCAGACTTTTTCCCCCCATAATTCTGACCATCCTTTTATGTTCATCTTCCTTTTTAATCTACAGAATTCACACAACACCCCGTATTACAAACCTTCTTTTTGTGATTCGGTGTTTGCACATCGGTCTTCTTTTGGCCATTACAGACGATACCCTTGTGATTAGAGGGTGGATGGACAAAGTTTTCATCGTCAGAGTCCAGCTGTAAAAAGAAGAAAAGAAAAAAAAACAAAACAAGGATGATTATTGGTAAAAGTAGCACAATCGTACCAGAATATTAAAAACTCCCATGAACTGCACAAACAACAGTACCATACAGTGCTCAGGGGCCACTGCCATTCCAGCGCTCACATGCTACTGCCATACCAGCGCTCACATGCTGCTGCCACACAGCGCTCCCCTGCCATCGCCACACAGCCCTCACCTGCTACCGCTATACCACAGCTAACAGGCTACTACCACACAGTGCTCACATAGAGCTCAAGCATCATATCAGGCCCAGTTTATTCGTGGTGGAGATGTTGCTCTGTTACGTCGCTGACTCATTACACAGTACATTAGTCAGAAGTTTTTCTAACTTTTCTAATAAAGCAGAATTGTTGCCATAAACTTCCATAAAGGCACAGTGATGGCTGCGACATTACAACATCTCCCATTAGTGTGACGCCGGGGGCAGCGGTCACCGCCCGCGAAACAAAGGAGCGAAAAATAACATTCACTAAGACGAGGCCAAGGACGAGTAGATTCCGCGGCTTTCCATCATCGGCCTTGAACAAGCTGCGGAAAGTGCGGCTTCCCGATGTTGCGCCTGTTGCTAGGCGATGACTAGACGTTGGCAGTCACTTACATTTTCCGACAAATTACACGAGCGCTCGATTCACTGCACAGACGATGGAAGGAAGGAGTTTGTTAACTAATTACTAGGACAGCGGGATGAGGCGCCTTCATCCTGCTCAAGGCACGTGAATAGGAGCCGCGCCGCACAGACCTCGCCCGCATTGTACAGGACTACATCAATGGAAAATAGCCGAATGTGTATACAGATAATGGACGCAACGGCCGCTAAATGGCTCCAGGGTAATTGTATATAAAATGGAAGGAAATGGCAAGAAAGGGGCCCGCGTCCATCTGCATAATAAGAGGGGACAATGACGACAAATGAGCAAGTCGTGTCTGCTGGGGAAGGGAGGCACAGAAAGTCAGCTGTATATAGAAATGTGTCCATATCATATTACATATTACAGTTATACAGCCAGAGAGAAAGAAGGACAGAAACTGCAAAAGAGAAGGACAGAATGAAACAAAGAAAGAGAGCAAAAGAAGGACAGAAAGAGCAAAAGAGGGAGAGCGAAAGAGAGCAAAAGAGGGAGAGCGAAAGAGAGCAAAAGAGGAAGAGCAAAAGAGGGAGAGCGAAAGAGAGCAAAAGAGGGAGAGAGAAAGAGCAAAAGAGGGAGAGAGAAAGAGAGCAAAAGAGGGAGAGCGAAAGAGAGCAAAAGAGGGAGAGGGAGAGAGAGAGCAAAAGAGGGAGAGCAAAAGAGAGAGAGAGCATAAGAGGGAGAGAGAAAGAGCAAAAGAGGGAGAGAGAAAGAGCAAAAGAGGGAGAGAGAAAGAGCAAAAGAGGGAGAGAGAAAGAGCAAAAGAGGGAGAGAGAAAGAGCAAAAGAGGGAGAGAGAGAGCAAAAGGGAGAGAGAAAGCAAAAGAGGGAGAGAGAAAGAGAGCAAAAGAGGGAGAGAGAAAGTAAAAGAGGGAGAGCAAAAGAGAGAGAAAGAGAGCAAAAGAGAGAGCAAAAGAGGGAGAGAGAAAGAGAGCAAAAGAGGGACAGAGAAAGAGAGCAAAAGAGGGACAGAGAAAGAGCAAAAGAGGGACAGAGAAAGAGATCAAAAGAGGGACAGAGAGAGAGATCAAAAGAGGGAGAGAGAAAGAGCAAAAGAGGGACAGAGAGAAAAAGAGCAAAAGAGGGACAGGGAAAGAGCAAAAGAGGGACAGGGAAAGGCAGATGTACAGAGAAAAAACAAAAGAGGAAGAGAGAGACAGAATAAAAGAGCGACAGAAAGAGGGACAGAGAGATGAGAAAAAGAGAGAGAACAAAAAGATAGACAGGAAGGGACAAAAAAAAACAGAACAGAAGAAGGACAGAGAGGACAGAAGAGGGGCACAGAAAGAACAAAAGAAGGACAGAGAAAGAGAACAGAAGAGGGACAGAAAGAACAAAAGAGTGAGAGAACAAACAAAATATGGACAGAAAGATAGAAAGAATAAAAGAGGGCAGAGAGCAAGAAGAAAGGGACAGAGGGAGGGAGCGAGAACAAAAGGGGCAGAACGAGAGAGACGGACAGAGAAAGAGAGAACAAAAGAGGGGCAGAGAGTGACAGAGGAAGGACAGAGAAAAAATAAAAAAAGAAGAGGGACATAAAGAGAGGCAGAGTTAGCTACATAGAGAGCGAGAACAAAAAGAGGGACAGAGAAAGAGAGAGAGAGAACAAAAGGGGGACAGAGACCAAAAGTGGGACAGAAAGAGAACAAGGGCGCTATCACACCAGGCGAACATACAGAGCAGATACCCCAGCTCCTACCATCATAAAGCCCTGCTGAGCCGGAAACCAGAACTTATCAGGCACCCCGGCAGCCAGTCCAGCCAAAGTTGGCAAAACCTCACAAAAGCCCAAATAAAGTAGAACCTCTGAAAGCTGCAGGGATGGAAGAGTGAATTAGAGAGCTCCCAGAAACTCGCCATCTACCGGTCATTGTGGAAGGACTACACTGTGGCCCCATATCTGGAGGTTACGCCACCGCAAAAGACAGGCAGACCCTGACTGAGGGCCCATAGCGTAGAGGAGGAAACAGGGCGGCACCGACAGACATATAAGCCGTGGGAAAACAGACGGTGGCAGCACTGCCAGCAGGGGGCTCTGGAGGACGAGGTGCACTCCCTACTGCACTGTAACAAACACTTAACAGTGAGGGCCTCCCACTATCAGAGACTCTCCACTCATATCCTGGACTTGATTCGCCTACCCCAGGGCTATGGGACACCCGGTGCCGGGCCGGACTAGTCTGGGGGTAGTCAGTGGTGGCGGGGTCCGACTCCGTGACCCTGGCGGGAGTCAATTAATATGGCTTCAGTGGGGGGTGCTTAAAGTTTATATTCGTGACGCCACCTGTGGTTAGTGGCTATTAAGCCGCCGCTGCTGTATGGGGCCTCCGGGGGTGATGGAATGGCAGCTTGGATGGTCCTGCTCCCCACAGGTGGAGCGGAACCCCAGGGCAACCGTTGGTGCTAGTAAGAGTCTATGAGGGTGTTGTAGATGGTGTAGTGCAGGCGAAATAACAGAGGCAACACCAAGGGTGCAGTTTCAAGATGTTTACTCACAGTTCCTGGGTTACAGTGCACTGTGCCTTTGGACTGCTGGAACCCCGTCAGGGACCTCCGTCGATCCCAGGTAGATCTGGGAATAAAAGCCGGTGCACCCTTCTATGGTGTTCCTCTCTTCAGCTGTCTTCTAAGCCTTGCCTTTGCTGGATGAACCTGGCTTGGCCTCCACTACAGCCCCCGGAAAAGGGGCTTGCCTAGCTGGAACTTCACCCTCTTCCCAGAGGTTCTGCAGTGGGCTGTGGCCCTGGGCGCTTGCAACCACCCTGGGCCTCGGTTTTTACCTTTGGAAATGACTTCTCTTCCTCCAGTTTCTAGGGACCGTCCCCTGTCTGCAGCTTGATCCCTCCACCTGATCTTTCTGTGGCACAGGCCTTGTGCTTGAAAACGGTTCAGTGGCCCTGGAATCCCTTCTGTATTTCTCTGCTGTGGTGTCACCTGGACCTAGCTGGGCCCCAAGGTCTCCACCAGGAAGCGTCACTTTCTCCTTCTTGCTCCTGACTGACTAGAGCACTTCTCTTCTCACTCCTCTCAGCTCTCCTCCTTACTTCAGCTCCTCTCAACTCTATCTGCCTACACTTGACCTTCCTCTTTCTACTCTACTCTCGGCTGGCTCCTTCCACCCTCCCAGTTGCTAGGCCCCACCCAATGGGAGAAGGGATGGGTCTTATGCCCCCCCATCATACAGCATGGGGGTGGCTGCCACTATCCCCGGTCCCAAAATATGCCTAACAATGGGTGTAGTGCAGATTTGCCTGTGGACCGGCGTTTACTCCTTTCCTTACCCAGGATGGGACATCACACCTCTGGCTGGGGTGCAATGTTCCTGTGGTGACGTAAGCCGCAGGGGCGCCACAGACTTCCCATCCATGGACGAGAAGAGGAAACTCCTCTTCCCTCAGTAGGATGCAGAATCAATGGTGGAGATCGCCGCCCAATATGTCACTTGTCATAAGATCAGAGAAATGGAGGACTCCCGAATGGACCATCAGAGCCCAAATTGTGTCCCCAACACCCCATAACCACAATCCCTTCCTGTCACACTTATTTCTCTTGCTTTGGCAACACTAATTGTATTTTGGCCCTGCCAATAAAGCATATTTGAATTTGAAAACAAAACAGGGACCGAAAGAGGGAGGGATAAAGAAAGAACAAAAGAGGGACAGAGAAAGAGACAGAGGGTGGGTCAGAGAAAGGGTAACGCAGGTAAACAGTGAGAGAGAAAGGCAAAGAGGGGGAAGGGAGAGACACGGAGAGGAGAAAGAGGGGGGGGACGAAAGGAGGAAGGAGGGGGTGAAGTGGGAGAGATGGAGAAGGGGTAAGGAGAGAGGAGAAGGGGAGAGGAGAAGGGGAGAGGGGAAGGGGAGAGGAGAAGGGGAGAAGGGGAAGGGGAGAGGAGAAGGGGAAGGGGAGAGGAGAAGGGGAGAGGAGAAGGGGAAGGGGAGAGGAGAAGGGGAAGGGGAGAGGAGAAGGGGAAGGGGAGAGGAGAAGGGCAAGGGGAGAGGAGAAGGGGAAGGGGAGAGGAGAAGGGGAGAGGAGAAGGGGAAAGGGAGAGGAGAAGGGGAGAGGAGAAGGGGAAGGGGAGAGGGGAAGGGGAGAGGGGAAGGGGAGAGGGGAAGGGGAGAGGAGAAGGGGAAGGGGAGAGGAGAAGGGGAAGGGGAGAGGAGAAGGGGAAGGGGAGAGGAGAAGGGGAGAGGGGAAGGGGAGAGGAGAAGGGGAGAGGAGAAGGGGAGAGGGGAAGGGGAGAGGAGAAGGGGAAAGGGAGAGGAGAAGGGGAAGGGGAGAGGAGAAGGGGAAGGGGAGAGGAGAAGGGGGAGAGGAGAAGGGGAGAGGGGAAGGGGAGAGGAGAAGGGGAGGGGAGAAGGGGAGGGGAGAAGGGGAGGGGAGAGGAGAAGGGATAGGAGAGGAGAAGGGGGAAGGGAGAGGAGAGGAGAAAGGGGAGAGGAGAGGGGGGAGGAGAGGAGAAGGAGTGGAGAGGGGGTAAAGGAGAGGAGACCGAGAGTGGGGGGGGGGGGGAGGGAGAGGAGACCGAGAGTGGGGGGGAGGGAGAGGAGACCGAGAGGGGGGGGAAGGGAGAGGAGACCGAGAGGGGGGGGGGAAGGGAGAGGAGACCGAGAGGGGGGGGAAGGGAGAGGAGACCGAGAGGGGGGGGAAGGGAGAGGAGACCGAGAGGGGGGGGGGGGAGGGAGAGGAGACCGAGAGGGGGGGGAAGGGAGAGGAGACCGAGAGGGGGGGGAAGGGAGAGGAGACCGAGAGGGGGGGGGGAAGGGAGAGGAGACCGAGAGGGGGGGGGGGGAAGGGAGAGGAGACCGAGAGGGGGGGGGGGGAAGGGAGAGGAGACCGAGAGGGGGGGGGGGAAGGGAGAGGAGACCGAGAGGGGGGGGGGGGAAGGGAGAGGAGACCGAGAGGGGGGGGGGGAAGGGAGAGGAGACCGAGAGGGGGGGGAAGGGAGAGGAGACCGAGAGGGGGGGAAGGGGGAGGGAACAGAGGAAGGAGGGGAGAGAGACCGCCACAGAGGGTACGTTAAAATCCAGCTGCCAGGTCTTTCTTTTTTGCAGTAGCAGTTATCAGGAGGAGAGTTAGTGAACCCCAATAATGAGTCAGTCCGTACCCCCACCCTTCAAAACAATATGTTCACGTCTGTGATTGACCACTTTTAGAAGACTGCTTGCGTACCATGCCATGTGAATTAAGTTCGGGCGTGTCCGTTAGCTTATCGGGCTCTATTGTCTTTACTTCTTCAATCATCCGTAGCATTTAACAATTTATAAACATTGTGTCCGGTTAATGCCAGATTACAAGTGCAGGTGTCTGTGTCTAGTAATGCACACAGCAGAAGATTATAATCTGATCATTAATGTGTTGCATTTTCTGAGTTATTGGATGGTTTGTCAAACTATTTTTTTTGTTTTTTAATGCCTTTAAGATGGGCAGAATTTCCTTGTTGGCAGACTTACTGTGTTAAGGAGGTGTCGACGCTTCTTAACCGCGGGCATCGGTGAGTCAAACTCACAGTCACTGCTTGGGGTCTGCAAAACAAAATTGGAAACAAACAAATATAAGCCAGAATGGGCACATTCAGCCGTGTCTGAGCGAGTTATTGTCAGACACCTCTCCCCTGCTCACCTCTGGGGACTGGAGGGCGGCTGCACTGGTCAATTTTCTTTTCCGTCTAAAGACGACATCATCTTCGCTCTCGGGGCTGCTACCTGTGGAGAGACGACAAAAATCCCAGAACAGAATGATAAAACGCAAAATGAAAAAGGCAAAAATACAGCGAACGGCGGCAATTAAAACAGCAGAGTCCGACCTCAATGTTCTGTGTCCTGCAGCTATGGAAAGAAAACAGCCGCCGCGGAGGTGACTATAGGGGACATGCTGGACCAATGTATGTAAAGCACTGTGGAATTAACAGCGCTATATAAATGAATAAAATTATTATTATTATTATTATATAAAGGAGGAAGAAAGCATAAAATACAAAAATATATGGATCACTCAGAACATTACACCATCTGCTTAATAAGGTGCAGATTCCCCCAGAGTCACCAACGCGGCACTGACACACGGTGATCCTTACACTTGCCCATTTTTCCTGCTTCTACGTACCCGTTATAGGTTTACACATTTTTTAGTCCAATAGTAACGTACCTAAAATTCTAGGATCTGCCATAACGTCTTGTTTTTGTTTGGATTGTATAACAACAAGGGTGTTTTCTGCCCTCGCTCCAATCTTCGTTGGTGTATATAAATCAGATTTAACAAAAATATCAGAAGAAATTTTTGCCGAGTCCGTTTTTTCCACGGGCGAATTTAAAAATGAAGAGGCACAATGTGAAATTTCAGGAGTCTGGGAAAACCTGTCTTTAAGTGGGTGTAAGGGCGAGAGTAAAGAAATGTTTTTGTCAGACATGGTTCCACAAGTGGAGGCTCTAGTCCCGGAGGTTAGAGGAGTAGACATGATGCCACCTCTATTAACGATCCTTTTGGGAGGACTGGGGGCCTTGAAGCGATTGGTATCTTCTTCGCATTCATTCTCCAGCTGTCCATCATCTTCACCTTCCGGAGAATCATTCTCAATGGAAAATCCAAGGTCAAAATTGATCGAAAACAATTCTTGAGAAACATCAAAATCATCATCTTCCTCTTTCGCTTTTGTGTTCTCATCGGAGATGGAAGAAGCCTGGTCTTCTGGTTCATGTCCTGTGGTGTCCTCCGATAGTAGAGATGGGTCAAACATATTGAAGTTCACGCTGGTGCCTTCATTACCTGACTTGTTGTTGGTGGTGCCAGCCTTGCTTGAAGTCAAATGATCAATTTCCACAAATGCTTCATCTTCAAATAAGTCGAAGCTGTCATCAAGGTCGTCGGGAAAATAATTCAGTTCATCTTCACGTAACCCTGGTGGAGACTCGACCTTCTGAGACTGGGAAGCCCTTGGGACAACAATGTGCGTATTTCGGTTTCGGATGACATTCAAATTACAGGAGACTGATCCATTTTTGATGTTGATATGATCATTTACACTCTTTGGCTTCTCAACATGACTGTCTATCTTCGTAGGAATGTCAAAATCCTCACGGTTACTCTTATAACCGCGATCTTGGTGTATGACATGATTGTATATTGGAGGCGGGTCAATATTTTCCTCATAGGCTTCTTCATCACAATCGAAAATATCATCCCACGGCCGCTCATGTATTGGTCCCACATTTCCCACGCCGTTGATATCACCAATCACCACATCACCCCCTTTATTTAGTTGACGTGGTGACCCTGAAGCTATATTCTTGTATGATTCTTCATTATTAACTTTTGTAAGGCGTTGTCTATCCTCTAAATGATCTGGGTGACTTACGTGACCCTTGGCTAAAGGTAGGCATTCTAAGGTTTTATATGGGACAAAAGAGCTCCCGATTGTTGGAGAGCCTACAGTAATGTCTACACTAACCAAAGAATCAAGATCAGATAACGGCGGTGGGGAATAGGTTAAGAATTTCTTGATTCGTGATTGCATTCGCTTCACCCAGGCGTTGGCAAAATCAGTGGGAATTTCATGAGTATTAAGTGATTTTGGAGCATAGAAGAGATTAGATAAAAGAGAAGTGGAGTCATCATCACAACCATTGTAAACAGAGTTGGTCTTTGGTGGAAATTTTGACATTGTCCTTTGGAAATTTGATGTAGAAACATCTTCAAGATTTGTAGGACTCTTGAATAACTCTCCGTACTCTTCAATTTCCATGGGATTGGCCACATCGTGATTTATGTCAACATCTAGATCACTGGCTTCCTTTATCTTCGAAACATTAATCGAAGTGTCTGTACTGGAAAGGTCGGTGGAACGTGATCTCGTGGTGTTAGAAACTTTGGATATTGACTTGAAATCTTCATCAGGCTCAACGGTGGAGGAGAAAGTGGAGTTTTTTGCATTTTTGATGACAGGCGACTTTTTCTTCGCCTTGGAATTAGCGGTTGGGCAACCATTGTCATCTTTAACGCCTTTGTGTAATGGCTGGACGTCCTCCTTCTCAAAATACGCCTTCATTACTTCATCATGCTTGCAACCGTTCTGTAATGATAGAAGAAAAACTTGCTATTTTTATAAACTTTTGTATCACAAGAGTAATTAAATCGAGTGCCCTAATTATGACCAGGTACGTGGAATGAAGCCATCAAGTATCTACATCAAACATAACATACATAAAAGGCAAGAGCAACTCGTTTATACCTTATAAATAGTAAAGTGCATAAGTGACAACTGGATAAATATCCTACTAGTAATGGCCAAATTCTGCACGTGCCGTACAAAGCCGAGAGTACAAAACACTTTACTCTATCAAGAGCCTGACCCCACTCAGTGTCGAGAAGCTGTAGATGGGGCCAAGCACCGAAACTCCCAACAGCAGCAGCATAATTACAAGATTAAGATGGTGAAGGACTACTAGAAAATATTTCAAGAGATTGTCAATCATTTCTGTACTAAATGGCATTGTAAAGGCCTGTAAGAGGTTTTTACACAGAGCTATTATGTTATAGGTAGGTTTATTGGTTTAAGCAAACCTTCAGGGTGCACTGGACAAGACCCATCTATGTGCCCAAATAACCTGCAAACAGGGGCACATGTGGGTGAAACGTTTACCATCTTGATAACCAATTGCCAACCAAAATTGTTCCACAACTATTGGGACACCACAGGAGATTGGAGCTACAGCCGCACTGTTTCCATATCCCTGCCTCATTGTCTGGCTCCACTCGTAACCCAAGCTTTACAGACTCGCCAAATGGGGGTTCCAGTTGCCGAATTGTAGAAATTGGTTGATTCCCTGGGCAACTGAATGCAAAGGGTGAGCCTACTTACGGTTGCTGGAAACAATGGGCAAAGAATGCCCACTCTTGGTGGCTAATGGTCACAAAAATATATTCCTGGCTGAATGTGGCAAAAATGTTCTCCAGTGGTGGGCAAGGGCCACATTATTTTGAAAAACCGCCAGGATGGTGGTGCATGGTCAAAAGTCTGCTCACTAATGGTCAAAAGACAAATGATTTTGTTGCGAAATTGTGTGACTTTTGACCACCACAGGTGGGAGACGATTTAGCTGAGCACCGCCAGAGACCCAGTTTCTCAAAATTGTGCAGCCACAGGCCACCACGGATGGGTGGAGTTTCTGCCATCTGTGCTAAGCCACTCTGTCTGGTCTCGCCTTGAAGTTGTTGCACAACTGAGACATGGTAAACACACACGGATTACCATAAATTGCTCTGCTCCAACTGGGCTTGCAGTGGTGTCAAGTAGCAAGCAGCAGGGCAATTAGCGGAAATCCATGCCCAGTTACCACGCCCTAGCCACAATGTGTACAGGCTCCCTGAAAAGATATTTGCTGGTATAGACAAGCTCCTTGTACAAAGAAAAGAAACCTGAAGATTGGCGGATCAATCAAAATGAAAAGACCAAATCTGTAGGACAATATCTGGAGCTGCCATATGCATATTGTCAGTGGTCACCTACCAGTGTACGTTTTTTGCAGTACTTACCTCCTCCGATCTCATCTGCTCAATCAATTCCATAATACGGATGAAATTCTGACATCGACGAGAGTGATCAATAGAGCCGATCGGAAAAGGACGACTTTGCCAAAAGCTCCAATCGGACAGAGAAAGCATGCGGACATTTCCCGGGACCACCTCCTAGATCACACAGAGGAGTAAAGGATGGTCAGTGTATACATTCTAGCGCTACCTCATTATATATATCACTCGTGAAATTCACATGGCATTGTATGGTGTAGGAGGCTGGATATACAGAAAATTAGGGGAAGGCGAAAATATGCACAGCTGAGTTACCCATCCTATATAATTAAGGGACCCCATTGACCTAGAGACTAAGGGGAACCAGTGTTTAGTGTTGTATCTCCTTCTCTTTACAGCGGTGTTCTTGTTCTCATCAATAGGGAACATCCTGTAAATGTGTGATCAGGGGACTCCATGTCCCAAAAATGGACTGTCCAAAGCACAAAAGAGCAGGAGTCCATAGAAACCAGCAAAAATTATTCTACTACTTACAGTGCTGGGATCGGGGTCTTTAAATAGCTCAAAGCGGGTCTTGGGTAAAATAATATCGGTCACACCGTCGGATTCCTTTAAACGATACAATCGGTCCCAGGTCTCATATTCTGCCTTCGTCAGGAACCCACCTTCTGTCATGGAGTCTGGGGATTTGTGTAAATTCAGTTACGGGAGAAATTCTCCGAAATTCTCCTATATGATATCCAAAGCATCATTACAACATATAAGCACAGGGGGCGCTGTTTAAGGCACTAGCATATAACCATCAATGTCACAGATAGGCAAAACTGAACATCGATTACTGCCACGGATGAAACACACCTCCTGCATTGAACAACGACGACGATTTACGGTGATTCACGCCCGATCGGCGGTCTTTGGAGGCATTTCCATCTCTACCATCGAAAGGTTCTTGTGTGATGAACATTTTGTGCACCACAGGATTGATCCCATTCGGCACCATGCGAGGGCTTTGTTGGTGGAGGTGCAAGTCTGTGTTATTTCCCATGATGGCTTTATATATACTTCTCTTGTTACTCTGACTCTGATTATAGGTCTGTAGAAAAGGAATGGAAGTCAGTAGGGTGTCAAAGCCAGAGGAATCAGGTACTTAAATATATTTGAAGGTGTGACCAGCTGTAATTTCTAACATATACACCGTATACGCCATATACACGCCACTCACAATCACCCAATCCCCTCCTTACGCCTCTCCCAATCACCCAATCGCCTCCCTACGCCTCTCGCAATCACTCATTCCCCTCTCTATGGCTCTCTAATTCAGTCTCCTCCTTATACCTCTCCAAAACATTCAGTCCCCTCTCTACACTTCTCCGAGCCACCTCCCTACGCCTCTCCTAATCACCCAGTCCCCTCCCTACACCAATCCCAATCGCATAGTCCCCTCCCTATGCTTCTCCCACCCAGTTCCCTCCCTTTGCCTATCCCAGTCACTGTGCCCTCCCTACGCCTCTCCCAATCACCCAGTGCCCTCCCTACGCCTCTCCCAATCACCCAGTGCCCTCCCTACGCCTCTCCCAATCACCCAGTGCCCTCCCTACACCTCTTCCAATCACCCAGTGCCCTCCCTACGCCTCTCCCAATCACCCAGTGCCCTCCCTTCGCCTCTCCCAATCACCCAGTGCCCTCCCTTCGCCTCTCCCAATCACCCAGTGCCCTCCCTTCACCTCTCCCAATCACCCAGTTCCCTCCCTTCGCCTCTCCCAATCACCCAGTGCCCTCCCTACGCCTCTCCCAATCACCCAGTGCCCTCCTTTCGCCTCTCCCAATCACCCAGTGCCCTCCCTTCGCCTCTCCCAATCACCCAGTTCCCTCCCTACGCCTCTCCCAATCACCCAGTGCCCTCCCTTCTCCTCTCCCAGTCGCCCAGTCTCCTCCCTTCTCCTCTCCTAGTCGCCCAGTCTCCCTCCTTCTCCTCTCCCAGTCGCCCAGTCTCCTCTCCTAGTCGCCCAGTCTCCCTCCTTCTCCTCTCCCAGTCGCCCAGTCTCCCTCCTTCTCCTCTCCCAGTCACCCAGTCTCCCTCCTTCTCCTCTCCCAGTCGCCCAGTCTCCCTCCTTCTCCTCTCCCAGTCGCCCAGTCTCCCTCCTTCTCCTCTCCCAGTCGCCCAGTCTCCTCCCTTCTCCTCTCCTAGTCGCCCAGTCTCCCTCCTTCTCCTCTCCCAGTCGCCCAGTCTCCTCTCCTAGTCGCCCAGTCTCCCTCCTTCTCCTCTCCCAGTCGCCCAGTCTCCCTCCTTCTCCTCTCCCAGTCACCCAGTCTCCCTCCTTCTCCTCTCCCAGTCGCCCAGTCTCCCTCCTTCTCCTCTCCCAGTCGCCCAGTCTCCCTCCTTCTCCTCTCCCAGTCGCCCAGTCTCCCTCCTTCTCCTCTCCCAGTCGCCCAGTCTCCCTCCTTCTCCTCTCCCAGTCGCCCAGTCTCCCTCCTTCTCCTCTCCCAGTCGCCCAGTCTCCCTCCTCCTCTCCCAGTCGCCCAGTCTCCCTCCTTCTCCTCTCCCAGTCGCCCAGTCTCCCTCCTTCTCCTCTCCCAGTCGCCCAGTCTCCCTCCTTCTCCTCTCCCAGTCGCCCAGTCTCCTCCCTTCTCCTCTCCCAATCGTCCAGTCTCCTCCCTTCTCCTCTCCCAATGGTCCAGTCTCCTCCCTTCTCCTCTCCCAGTCGCCCAGTCTCCATCCTTCTCCTCTCCCAGTCGCCCAGTCTCCATCCTTCTCCTCTCCCAGTTGCCCAGTCTCCTCCCTCCTCCTCTCCCAATCGTCCAGTCTCCTCCCTTCTCTTCTCCCAATCGTCCAGTCTCCTCCCTTCTCCTCTCCCAATCGTCTAGTTTCCTCCCTTCTCCTCTCCCATTCGCCCAGTCTCCTCTCTTCTCCTCTCCCAATCGCCCAGTCTCCCCCTTCTCCTCTCCCAATCGCCCAGTCTCCCCTTTCTCCTCTCCCAATCGCCCAGTCTCCTCCTTTGCCTGTCACGGTTGCCAGTCTCCATTTGCTTCTTCCATGTATCCAACCATCAGCTTCAAATTGCTTAAATTTTCATCCTAAATTTTTAAAACTCATTTTCAGAAAACCACGACAACCTGAACCACAAATAGTAAACTGGACTGGAGGTGTATTTCACTATCGAGTTGTCCACAATCTTCCCTATATACACAGTACAGGACCAGATTTGTTTTCTTTAATATATTGTATCTTATATTATTTTACTACATAATTTATACATGTATACTGATTATAATCGAATTTGGGTATAATTGCTCCATAAAAAAAAATCACATCAGTGCCTCCATGAATGTAGAGTCTACGGTGTACTCAGTGTCGTCTACTATATAGATGCCATAGACAGAGGAGTGACAGAAGAATATCCCAGTAGCGGTGGTCTGCCTCGTTATGAAGGTCACTATCTGCACAATGCCCTACATCAAAGTAATTGCTCTCATTTTCTCACATGCTACAGAAAAGATTAAGTCAGCTTTTTATGAAACAGACCTGTGCGCGAAAAATTACACTGCACCCGGAGCACCAAATGTGAGATGTCCCCTTGAAGTTTTGGAAAATATATAAGTTTGCTTTGATCTTCCATTAGTCTCAAATATCTCATAATTTGACATTTATCGGTAATTTACATACACAGAACAAAAGACAAAATTGCAAAAGATAAATCCTGGAGACGTACCCGTTCCTCTCGTCCTTGGCACAATATGACCACTATACGTCCTTGGCGTTTCCTTCCCGTTCGACCCATCCTCTGGACCAGACGGATAGGACTTCTCTGTGCATCAAAGCAAATGATGAGATCCACCTCGCCGATATCCAAGCCTTCTTCTCCAACGCAGGTGGACACCAGTGTATTATACCCACCCTCCCGGAAACGCTTCACCACCTGGGAAATGGGACAACAGGATCACGGCTTTTGGTCGATGTCAAAAAGTCAACTCTTTCTAGTGATCATTATTAGATCATCATTTAGGCCACCAACGGCTGTGACCAGCAAGAGCCGTAAATATAGAGATGGCTCAATGCTCACCTCCAGCTGCTCTTTCTGGGTAAATCCTTTAACTCCTTTACCAGTGGATGAATGGCCCACAAACGTCATAACCCGAACAACAGGATGGTGATGGTTGAGCATATCTGCTATTTCTTGGACACTGTCCCGAAATGAGGAGAAAATCATGATCCGAGTGTCTTCAGGAGAACCGCCAGAGGAACTCTGACCTGAATTAAAGCAGGAGGCCAGATTCAGAATAATGTTATCGAGTAAAGACCTGATAGATGTAAGAGGTGCCCAAACACCATGGCCTCATCTTCAAAGAAAACAAAAGGATCAGATAACATAATTCAACAAGCCCAATCTTACTCTTCCCTGAAGGTACTGTCACACATAACGATATCGCTAGCCAGATCGCAGCTGAGTCACCGTTTGGTGACGTAGTAGCGATCCCGTTAGCGCTCTCGTTATGTGTGACATCTACCAGCGATCAGGCCCCTGCTGTGAGATCTCTAGTTGTTGCAGAATAGTCCAGGCCATTTTCTTCAAAGGCGATGTCCTGCTGGGCAGGACACATCGTTGTGTTTGACACTGTGTGACAGGGTCACAGTGACTGCTGAGATCGTTATACAGGTCGCTACTGCCACCTGTATTGTTCCTGCATCGCTGGTAAGATCTGACTGTGTGACATCTCACCAGCGACCTCCCAGCGACTTATCAGCGATCCCTATCAGGTCGCATCGTTTTCGGGATCGCTGGTAAGTCGTTGTGTGTGACTGGGCCTTGACAGTTTGGGATGCCTCCATATACATTAGATAGACGACTGACCTTGCCAAGAGTTATGGTACCGTCTCACTAAACAACGTACCAGCGATTCCGACCACGATACGACCTGGTCAGGATCGCTGGTGCGTCGCTACATGGTCGCTGGTGAGCTGTCAATCAGGCAGAGCTCACCAGCGACCAGTGACTCAGCGCTTGGTAACCAGGGTAAATAATGGGTAACTAAAAGCGCTTTGCTTGGTTACCCGATATTTATCCTGGTTACCAGCGTACACCTCTTAACGCTGATTCCCTGCACACGTAGCCAGGGTAAATATCGGGTAACCAAGCAAGCTTTTCTTAGGTACCCGATATTTACCCTGGTTACCAGTGTATGCTGCTTACATAGAGTCGGTGCTCGTTGGTCTCTCGCAGTCAAACACACCGATGTGTGCTTTACAACGGGAGACCAACGAGCAAAAAATTAACCAGAACAGTGTGTAACGATCAGCGATTTCACAGCAGGGGCCAGGTCGCTGCTTAGTGTTACACACAGCGAGATCGCTTATGAGTTCACTGGTAAGTCACAAAACCTGTGACTCAGCAGCGATCTCGCTATGTGAGAAGTACCCCTTAAGGGTTACTCCTATTCTCACACAATGTTTGTAAAAACAAGAACTTTTCAATTTACCCTAAAATTTGAAGCTATTCTTGAAATATTAACTTTTTTTTTAATTTACTGTTCGTTGCCTAGGAGACCGACCACTGCTGCTGACTAGTTTGTAAGCACTGCCCTGGATTACAAGCCTACAGCATGCTTAATTGAGCCTGATCAGGTACGACTGCATTGGTAACAACCCATCCAATCCACACAGGCAAAGAAATCAAACCAGAGATATCTATAAATTAAGTTATGTGTAATAATGAGAGATTACACAGGGAAAAAGTATTGAGCACATTAAGAGAGAGATGGAAAAAAAGTAATGGAAAGTCATGACTGCAGCTGAAATCTATCAGTAATTAGAAAGCAATCCTGCAACTTAGTGAAAACAGCTGGTTCAACTGATGGCCTATGAAAAGGTGTCTCAGTACCAAGGTGCCGCACAAAAAAACATCTCATGATAAGTAAAACCAGTGAGCTATCTCAAGCCCTTCACAACCTTATTGTTGTAAAACATACTAACGGCATTGGCTACAGATGAATTTCTAAACTGCTGAAGCCTCCAGTGAGCACTTTTGGGGCCATAAACCGGAAATGCAAAGAACACCATTTCCCCATAAAGTGGCCACGACCAGCTGTTCACTGCATGATTTCAAACAGAGGAGTGAAAAGAATTATCAGAAGAGTTGTCCAAGAGCCAAGGACCACCTATGGAGAGCTACAGAAAGACTTGAAAATCAGCAGGTGAAATTGTTTCAAAGAAAATAAAAAGTAATGCACTCCCCCTCCCTGGCCTGTATGCATGCTCCTGTATGCACGCTCACCAGACAAGCCTCTATTGCTGATTAAAAAGCAGGTTCAAGTGCATTTAAAGTTTGCTCAACAACATTTAGGACAACCCTGTCCAATGTCAGGTGGAATATAGTCTGGTCACATGAGTACAGAACTGAACTCTTTGGAGGCCATAATATACACCATGTTTGGAGCCCAAACGGACGAACAGTAAGGCCCTGTGCGCACTAGAAAATGGAATTTTCTTAAGAAAATTCCGCAGGCTCTGAAAGATTTCCGCACCCGCGAAAAAAAAAAACCGCAAAAAAGGCACCAAAATCCGCATGCGTTTTGTTGCGGTTTTTCCGCGGGTTGGTACATGTGTTTTAATGCATTCAATGCAATAAAGCACATTGAAAAAAAAAAGAGAAAAAAAAAAAAAAGGTAATTTCCTTCTGATATAGATAGAGAGAGAGATAGATAGAGAGCTAGATAGAGAGAGAGCTGAAGAGATAGCTAATGGATAGATAGATAGATCGATCGAGGGATAGATAGATAAATATTGGATAGATAGAAGGATAGATGGATAGAAGGATAGATAGATAATCAATAGATAGAGGACAGATCAATCAATAGATAGAGTCCCTGTGAGGACACTGCAGTTCTCGTGAGCGGTAGTGTGTTCAAATTACCGTCCGTGAGAAATGACCTGTAATTACCTCTCTGCAGGCTCGTTACGAGGCTGCATTGAGTATGTGTCAGTCGCGGCTGGATGCAAGTGTCGTGGGACCTGTGTGGATTACGCCAGAGCTGTGTGTTTGGGAAGTTAATAAAATGGTGAAAGAGGGGCTTTTTTGTCTTTTATTTAAAATAAAGGATTTTTCGGTGTGTGTTTATTCACTTTACTTATGGGTTAATCATGAAAGCTGTCTCATAGACGCTGCCATGATTAAGCCTGAACTAAAATGGCAGCGATCCGCTGCCATTTAACTTATTATTACCTGGATTGCCTACAGCATCACGGCAATCTGGAAGAGCCGGGGACACTCCGGGACTGTCGCATAATGGATGCGACAGTCCCGGGGCAGCTGCGGGCTGATATTCTTGGCTGCCTCGGGAGGGTGGGGCATTAACCCTGTCCCTCGCCCTCCCCAGCCTGAGAATACTGGGCCACCGCTGTGTGTTTACCTCGGCTGGACGGTAAAAATGCGGCGGAGCCCGTGTTTTTTTTTTGTTATTTTATTTTTATATGTACGTTTGATTTGTATGTGTATTCTATATGTCTGTGTCTGTGTGTGAGTGCAATATGTGTGTGTTTACTCTCTGCTCCGCTTCCTCTTCCTGTCATAATGACATCACTTCCCTGCAAAACGCAGGCAGTGATGAACATTATGTCCCGAAACAGCGAAATACCGGAGGGAATAACGCAGGAAAACACAATGAAACGCACAGAATTTGCTGCCTGCGTTATTCCATGCAGGATTTCACGATTACATTACAGTCAATGGAGTGAAATCCCGCAGCTATCTGCGGAAAAGAAGTGACATGCAATTGTTTTGCTGTGGGAATCCCGCAGCAAAACATGCAGCTGTCAAAATCCGCATAGTGCGCACAGGATTTTTTTTCCCATAGGATTTGCTGGTGAATCACTGCAGAGATGTTATGAAAATTTTCTGCAGCGAATCATGCAGCAAAACCACAGGAAATCCACGGTAAAATCCGCCTAGTGTGCACAAGGCCTAAAGCTTGGAGGTGAAAACATCATAGTGTGGGGCTGTTTTTCACCATATGACACTGGCAAAATCCATATAACTGAAGGAAGGATGAATGGACAAACGTACCCAGATATTCTTGATAAAAATCTGCTGCTATCTTCCAGGATGATGAAGATGAAACAAGGGTGCACATTTCAGTACGACAATGATCCCAAACACTCAGCCAAGGAAACTGTCAACTGGTGTCACAGAAAGAAAATAAATCTGCTATAATGGCCGAGCCGATCACTAAAGCTGAATCCAATAGCAAAATTACGGGAGGAACTCAGAGGTCATAGAAGGAGCCACCGGGACCTTCAGGATGTGAAAAGTGTTTGTGTGGAAGAATGGGCCAAAACTCCATCTGAGCAATGCAGGAGACTAGTTTATCCACACAGGAGGAGTCTTGAAGTTTCATCACCAACAAAGTCTTTAATGAATTTTAGTAATGTGTTCAATATTTTTTCCTGTGTCACTTCTCATTATTACACAACTTAATTCATGGACATCTATGGTTTGATTTTTTCGCCTGTGTGAACTGGATGGCTTTGTTACGGACATCTGCTGAGAAATTCATGCCAATAGCACTTTCAGAAATATATTTATTCAGAAAAAAAATTGGTGAAGTGTTCAACACTTATTTCATCAGCTGTATTATTATAATAAAATAAAAATAACATTTTTTTATAAATATAATATATATATATATATATACACACACACACACACACATACATATACATACATACACAGTGCACTGCATGTAGAAAATACTGGTGCAATAACACAAGTATACTGTATATACAAGCTTAAAATAAATAAATGAATAAATTTAAAAAAAACAAAACACAAACAAATGCACAGAAAACTGACAGGTTTGGGTCTTTGTTGCGTTAATTAAGAACTTCAGTTGTTACCAGACTAATTAACCAGCATCCTAATGAGTCCCCCCCATCCCCTGCACATATCCGATCAATAGGAGCCCGGAGCGAGCGCGTTTTTTGTACAACTATCCATATAACGACACAAAGAACAAATCATACAAATTGATTTCCTTGTAATTAGCCGCTGGGAGATGGCCTAGATAAAACGCCGTCGTTCAATATCGGCCAAATCACCCAGCTCTGAAAACATCGCACAGACAAAAGGGACAAATGTTTCTCGAGTGCCTTCGACCTCGCAGAGTGACACGGCGTACGGTTGCAGGTTCAATAATTACTATTTTCTTTTTACAATTACCAAATAAAAATGAAAATATAAAAAACACTAAAATGTAAAAATAAAATAAAAAAAAATATTTGTTTAAAATACAATAATTGGTATTTTCTTTTTACAATTAACAAAAATGAAAATATAAAAAAAAAATACTAAAATGTAAGGATAAAATAAAAAATATATATTTGTTTAAAATACAATAATTGGTAATGGTTATAATGTTAAATAAATTCTCATGCTAAAAATCTAAACATAAAAAAGAAATACAAAAAAAAAAAAAATGTAAATGAAAAGTCCAGGAAAAACGCAACAAATCACCTGTATGCAGCAACCTTTAGGGTGCACCATTATCCTGTATCCGGGGCTATCGTGGGTGATCACCTTTTGTGATCACTGTATTTAACAAATATATGTATAACCACAAAACTCACCCTAACAATCATATTTTTTTCTTACCATTAAAATCTGGAAATAAGCGCAAAAAAAAACAAAACTTTCTTTTTGGGGGACCCAACACATCTATCCACTGTTTGGCCTGCAGGGACGCTGTAGGAGAATTTTACTTGTTTAATCCCCTATAAAATTACTATTACGGATACTGCCTGGGAGATCACGCAGATATTCCACCATTGCCAACAATTTGTCACGCATCCCTCTGCAGCCTCCAATCATCAAGGTAATTACACAATTGACTGATGATTGATAGACGAAGAGACTGATGTATTCACTAAAAGGCCAGAACTCACAGTGAGCGTATGATATATACACATCCGATTCCTACAGTCACTGCCAACCCGACAATTACAAAGGGATCTACTAGCAGCCACCATCAATCGTTTATGCAGGCCGACTGGAAACCTGTTAGAGGCAGTAAACAGCTTCTGGGATGCGTTTTATAGAGCAAGAAGATCAAAGCTATTGAATTTCATATGTTTAATCCAAAAAGCAGCCAATCTTTTTAAAAATATACAAAAGGTGTCAGAAGGGGGACAAAACAATACAGTATATACAATTACATAAAATACCGTATTTTTCACTTTATAACACGCACCTGATTATAAGACGCACCCCCAAATTTGGTGAAGGAAAAGAGAAAAAAAAAATGTTTTTTAGTGTTAAATGAGGTCAGTCTTATTATGCCAGTGTGTCTAACAAATCATATAGGGTATATGTCCATCATACCCCCCCATCCTAAAATTAGCCCCCTTAATCTGGATATGGCCCCCTTATATTGAATATAGCCCCCTTGTGCTGGCACACGTCCCCCAGTGATGCCACATGTCCCCCATTGCTGGCACACGTCCCCTATTGCTGGCACACGTCCCCTACAGCTGGTACATGTCTCCCTGTGCTGCCCATGGCCCCCTATGGATGGCACACGTCCCCCTGTGCTGCCCATGCTCCCTATGGATGGCACACGTCCCCCTGTGCTGCCCATGGCTCTCTATGGATGGCATACATCCCCCTGTGCTGCCCATGGCTCTCTATGGATAGCACACATCCCCCGAACCTGCCCATGGCCCTCTATGGATAGCATATGTCCCCCTGTACTGCCCATGACCCACTTATGGATGGCACACGTCCCCCTGTGCTGTCCATGGCCCCCTATTGATGGCACACATTGCCCATAATAAAATAAAAAACTCTTTACTTACCTTCTCCAGGGCTGTCCTCCCGGTGTCTCCCTCCGTGCTGTTGAGCAACGCCACTTCCTGGTTCTCGGTGTCGATCATGTGATCGGCACAGCAGAGTGACATCATCTCTGCGTGCCTGATCACAGCGGCAGCAGGGAGACCGGAGAGACACCGGGAGATCAGCGCTGGAGGCAGTAAGTAAAGAGTTTTTTTATTTTACTATGGGCAACAGCATGGGGGCCATATCTAACACAAGGGGGGGGCATGTGCCATCAAAGGGGGGCGCAGGCACATATAATATGCGCTGCTCCCCCAGCCCATCACTGCGGTGCGGTTTCAGCACCACGGTGATGGACAGCGGCAGTGCATATTATATGAGCGGGAGATCTCCCGCTGCCTCCTGTAGCCTCCACAAGCCTACAGCACCTCTCCAGAGCTACCCCCACCTCCCCTGGGCCCGGCAGTATATAATCCGTATATTCGGATTATAAGACGCACCCCCTACTTTCCCCCAAAATTTGGGGGAACAAAAGTGCATCTTATAAAAGCGAAAAATACAGTATAACGAGATAACAAAAGAAAAGTACTAAACCTGTGTCACGGAAATAGCTCAAAGCTTAGCAGAGGGATGGACTCCCTAGGAAAAAAAAAAACAAATCCACAGCATGTACCTCCCAGGAGTGACAAATGACAGAAAGCCAGACGCAGATTTTTATTAGATCAAGTTTACACCCACATATATTTATGTCGGAGCTGGTCTTGGGATGTGTTAAATCTTTTGGAATTTTGGATCCACAACTTTTAGGATATCTTCGGCCCTGGAGAGAGATATCGTGGTCATGTTTCCTATCACAATTTTACCTTTCTATAGAGATGAAACATGGCATAGATAGCATCATCCATCTGACCGAGATTAAGTTGGTGGTCTTTGGCTTGCCTTAGGGTTACGTGAGTGAATGTTATCCTCGTTCCTTCACCGAGAGGCAGAAAATATATCTCCCATAACTATGCCTGCCACAGGAACCCAAATATTCATAACTGTATGTCGGCTCACAAGCGACAGGTTGCAGACCTTTGAACTCAAGCAGAGCTGACTCCAGAGGGGATACATTTGTCGCATCTATCCTCCTATAATCAGCACCCAGGCTTTGTGTCTGCTATCTAACAGATGTATCAGGTAAATTACCTGTTCCCACCAGGAGGTCCAACTTCAATAGAGGTTGAAGAGTCTCTCTCTTCCCCAGTTCTAATGAGTTTTTTTTACCTCCCCAGTTATAATTAATCCCATTTGCTCACTGTGGGGGGGAGTGATATGTCCCCTTCCCGGAAAGGTTAAGGGTACCTTCACACTTAGCGATGCAGCAGCGATCCGACCAGCGATCTGACCTGGTCAGGATCGCTGCTGCATCGCTACATGGTCGCTGGTGAGCTGTCAAACAGGCAGATCTCACCAGCGACCAGTGAACAGCCCCCAGCCAGCAGCGACGTGCAAGCGACGTTGCGCTTGCACGGAGCCGCCGTCTGGAAGCTGCGGAGACTGGTAACTAAGGTAAACATCGGGTATGGTTACCCGATGTTTACATTAGTTACCAGTGTGAGCAGGGAGCAGGGAGCCGCGCACACTAAGCGCTGGCTCCTTGCTCTCCTAGCTACAGTACACATCGGGTTAATGAACCCGATGTGTAATGCAGCTACATGTGCAGAGAGCAGGGAGCCGCGCACACTGAGCGCTGGCTCCTTGCTCTCCTAGCTGCTGTACACATCGGGTTAATTAACCCGATGTGTACAGCAGCTACATGTGCAGAGAGCCGGAGCCGGCAGCACAGGCAGCGTGAGAGCTGCGGAGGCTGGTAACTAAGGTAAATATCGGGTAACCACCTTGGTTACCCGATGTTTATCTTGGATACAGCTTACCTCAGCTGTCAGACGCCGGCTCCTGCTCCCTGCTCGCTTCATTTGTCGCTCTCTTGCTGTCACACACAGCGATCTGTGTGTCACAGCAGGAGAGCGGCTTTGAAGAAAACGAACCAGGGCTGTGTGTAACGAGCAGCGATCTCGCAGCAGGGGCCAGATCGCTGCTCAGTGTCACACACAGCGAGATCGCTAATGAGGTCACTGCTGCGTCACAAAAAGCGTGACTCAGCAGCGATCTCGGCAGCGAGCTCGCTGTGTGTGAAGCACCCCTAACTTCCAGAGGTGGGTCCAAAGAGAGCTACCCTGTGGTTTGCCTTCTATGAGCCTTTCTTAAAAAAAAAAAAAAAAAAAAAGGGTTTAGTAACACATAAAAAGTATAAAAGCATAAAATCATAATAAAATATTAAAAAAAAAACTGAAGAAAAAAAGTTTTCATTAGAGCCCATGTGCCTTATGGAGCACACAAGGCAAGGGCAAACAAAAGTTGTGGATTACATATACAGTTAGGATCTCCAGTGATCGTTTGCGATCTGATTGTAAATATTTATTTTCCAAGCAGTGCCACCACCAGGAGCAGTGAAGCATTACACAACGCCGCTGAATTGAAAGGGCTGTCCGAGAAAGGGATGGATGTGCCGAGTGCTCCAGAGACACTTTGTAGCAGATCTCCATTTCCGCCTATAGATGGAGGCACTGAACGTGGAATTTTAAAGGGATTGTCCATCTTTGGGGACATTTTTTTTTTTTCTTTTCAACTTAAATGCATGTATTTGGGACTAAAAATAATTTTTGTTATTGGGTCTCATTATACATTTTCAATATTTGCCTTATGCAGGCTCATGGTTTCTCTGCAAATTTAACTTTGCTGTTGTCTGTGGTCATAAATGAGCTAAGAGGAGCTCAGAAAAGGACAAAAAGAAGAGTCGCCAACTTTCTGTCAGACTGTCATAGTGAGCTCACTGATTGACTCTCAGTTAACTCATTCTACGACCAGGAATAGATAGATAGTGCTATAAAAGGCAAACATGCAAAGTTATTAACAGATTTGAACTGCATAAATCATTTTTTTAGGTAAAAAATAAAATAAAATTGTGCCTAGCGGTGGACGGCGCCTTTAGGTATATAGCCGAAAAAGTGCTGAGCATTTACTCTGAATCTGAAATGGTCCATCCGCCATTTTAATATTAAGTTATACGTTTGCTGATCAGTTTCCTCACCAGGTGATGGACAGCCGAGTCCCCAGCCTCTTAGCTATGTTGAAGACAGATCAGAGGGGAGAGGCTCCTGCTGCAGCCAGTGGTCTTAAAGCCACATACAAAAGAGTAAAGCGGAGAAGGAGGAAGGACATGGCAGCGGAGACCCACAGATAAAATGTCTTTATATATTTTTTCAGTTTTTGCAGGAATAGGAGACTAAAGAGGATCTAAGAAAAGGAAAGGGATTCATGGAGAAAGTTCTGGGGAATATTTAACATATTTTTGGGGGCATTTTCGTGCTCCTGTATGGGCGTGTGTAGATAGCTTTTGTGGAGGAGATGTAAATACAGAGTGGTCCAAAAGTAGGTGGACAGTTAGGGTTATCAAACATGGTGTAAAGTGAAACTGACTCAGTTGCCCTTAGCAACCAATCAGATTCCACTTTTCATTCTTCACAGACTCTTTGGAAAATGAAAGGTGGAATTTGATTGGTTGCTAAGGGCAACTGAGTCAGTTACAGTTCACACCATGTTTGATAACTCTATTGCACAAACTGTCCACCTACTTTTGGACCACCCTGTATACACATCACTGACGCATTTACCTGATTTATTCCAGTTTTTAAAATGCTGGATCACAACGTCTTCCAACTTCTTCAGCTTCGGGTGACTATAGATAAAAGGCTTCTTGACATCAGATCCTAGAAGTAGAGGATAGGGGTATAAGTCCGGGGAATAGCGCTAAAAGGATCTTGCCATTGTGTAAAGATATGCTATGATTGGTGGACCCCAATCAATCCCAAGAGTGATTAAGTGTTGTGGCCCCTTTAATATCTTACCTGCTGCTCTCACGGTCTTTATTTGCAGAGCTAGGGATGCCCCATCCACAACGTGACCGTTGCAGCCACTCAGTGATCTTATGTCATCTACCTTAGCAGCAACACCAGTGATTGCCTGCAGCGGTCACGTGTTATGTTACAAGATTAAAAAGAAGCTGCATGATCAACAGGCTGTATTCATATTCACTTTTTGTTGGCAGATCCCGGACAGCATCTTTAATTTGGATGGCTGCCCCGCATAACCGGCCAGCAAGGGGTGTCACAGTGCAAGGAAAAAATAATTAAGAGACTTCTGTGCCAAATCGGTGCAGCGGGCGCGAAGTTATCAGCACTGGTGGACATCCCGGTGATCCGATCCAATATTTATAGCATTATTTTGAGAGACAGTAATACCCCCTTAGATTGCAGCTGCCTTCAACCTCCAGTAGAGGGAGCTAAGGAGCTCAATGTATACTTTACTATCATTGAGCTTAATATATGAAGAGTATGCAGTGAGCTCCCCCTAGTGGTAGCCACAGGAAGCCATAATAATACAGGACGTCCCCATCAGATGTTTACATATAGTCAATTTCGACAAATGTTGCAAGCAAACAATTAATCATGCTCCTATTAACTCCCTGAGACACCTATGGCGATCAATTGATGATCCATTTCTTACAATATACGCAGCCGTCTGCCGGAGACAGCTGAACGCACAGGGGGATTAACTGCAGGATTGGGATTTCCTGGGTAGCGAGGTATAGATGTATAGGATCACGTCCAGACGCAGAGCCGGATTTGCAATCAGATTAACCCACAAAGAAACGTCTTGTAAATTGCAGATTTTAAAGTAAGCCGAATTAAAGGGGTCCTGGGATAGAGACCGCCCTGCCGGCCTGCAGTGTGCAGGACATTTCCCAGCACGGAGGAATAGAATAGGGTCGTACAAATATGGATCAATCCATTAGAGTTGAGCAAAAAGATCTGCAGGACCCTGGGCCGGAGGCCATGTCTGGAGAACCCGCTGTGATCCTCCTATGTTGGTGCGTCCGGCACAAAGTCATAACTGCGGTGCGATGGACACATGTCGCTACACCGGGTCTGCTAATCCAAAGCACCTCACAGGCTGACAGCAGCTAACAAGAGGTTCACTCTTATGGCTGGCGGTCATGGGCTACCAACATGACCGCTGGACCAGGGTCCTGTTCATCTCCCAGGAGAGCAAAAGGATCAGGCGCTGAAATTGGACTAAGTCGTTTCGCCACCTGACCTTCCTCATAGGTATATAGAGGCCTATAAGGCGCTGACCCATAAACCTTTCTCACCAACTACAGGACGGATGATAAATGTATGATCGCTGGGATTTTAGCAGACGAAACTCTCACCACTGGGAACTGGGGCACAAAGTCTCCAATGTGAACAGAGCAGTACTGAGCATGTGCAGCCGCTGCTCCAGTCTATAGGAATGGTGGTCATAAATGCTCATTACCTCTCCCAATCACAGAGGTGGTCTTTGTGACCCCTGTATATGTGACTGGGGGGAGTCCCAACAGTCAGATCTTCAGTGATCAAACATTTATCACCTCTTGGGCAGATCAGAGATATGATGTTTATGGCTCTTCTTCCCCAATGCAGATGACGGCTGGTTTTATACATACCATTACCAGAGGCAAACATGGATTCCAGGTTCTGGTAAAGATTCATGAAGTTGGAATTTCTGCCAAGTTCATTTCTTGCCCGACTCATACCTGTTGAGTAAAAAAAACAAAACTTAAAAATAACCAAAATAAGTAAAATCCATTAAACATACAAAAACAGACTAAGGTTAGAGATCACTGCAACCAGGGGGTTTAGGTTTTTGGCCTGAGAGGGTGCTGCATGATTACCGAGAAACTGGACAGAACTGCTCCAATTTTTGATCAAAGTATAGTATAAAGTAATACCATTGTCTCTGCCGGTAGCCACCACTAGGGGGAGCTGTTTAGTATACGATATTATAGAGCACAATGTATATAGATGTGTAACACACACACTTACCTTTGGAGCCATCCATTATGGAGCGCAGATAGTAGAAGAGCGAACGGGTTCCCATTTGCAGCAGCAGCTCGTAGCCGTGATACAGACTGATACAAAGAGCAAAGTCACCCTCCACCACTCCCATCTGAGCCCCCTGGATAAAACAAGAGAAGCAAAAAGGGGTACATCTGTGATTTAAAGGGGGTTTCGGACATTTTTTTTTCTTTACTTAGATGCATATATTTTGGATTAAGAATCATTTTTGCAATTGGGGTTCATTAAAACTTTTGTACCATTTGCCTTCTATAGCAAGATAAAGCGCACCAATCACCAGGATTTTCCTATATAACCTAAATCCGGCGCTATACTGGCACTATCAGGCTGATTCTATACATACCTTTAGTTGTCAGCTAGAATGTATAGGTTTTGAAACACATGCAAGTAAAGCTTGTAAAATGAGCAGCTTTTTGAATGGCAGCAGCTGCCGAACAGCTGATAGCTAGGGTGGGTATTCACAGTGATTCCCGCCCCCCTGCCTGTCTGTCCTCCCCCGATCTGTTATTTATGCTAATTCTATTATAGAATCGTTTTACTAAGTGACTAGAAGGACCTGTGCTGATGTCATACCCATGTGACCAGAAGGGGCGGGGCCTCAGCCATCAGAAAAATAATGTTGCTTCCTGGTATCAGCTGTTGGCTGAGGCCACGCCCCTTCTGGTCACATAGGAATAGCACAGGTCCTTCTAGTCACTTAATAAAACGATGCTCTGTAACTGAGAATCCATCATTGAGCCCTGATGGGGAATTTGTACTCTTTTTATCTGTCTTTTTCTGAGCTCCTGCAAGCGGATTTAGAACCACAAACCACATCAAAGGTAAATATTAAAGAAAACAAAGAGTCTGTAAGAACCAAAAAGGTGCAATTTTGTCTTATGAAACCCAATTACAAACCAAATACCTGCATATACAGTGCCTACAAGTAGTATTCAACCCCCTGCAGATTTAGCAGGTTTACACATTCGGAATTAACTTGGCATTGTGACATTTGAACTGTAGATCAGCCTGGAAGTGTGAAATGCACTGCAGCAAAAAAGAATGTTATTTCTTTTTTTATTTTTTTGTCGATTAATTTTTTAACGTCAACAGTAAGCAACGGCTGGATAAGGCAGCCAGAATTTTTTCAGGAAAGAAAAACTGCAACCATATGGTGGAACAGAGTGATTTAAATGGAATCATGTGGGATCTGGAAAAAACTATGGCATCACGTATTAGAACATGGTGGGACAATAAAACCTTACATGCTTACCTGGATGCCGATATGGTACCAAGGGGACTCAGAATCAAAAAGAGACCCACCACAGAATTCAATGAGATATTTATAAACCAATGGAATGCAGTGTTATCTGAATGCTCAAAAAAACTGATTTTATTAATTGTTGAGCAGGAACAAATTAAACTAACTGAATTGGATAACAAAGTTAAGGAATTGGAGAATGCATTATTGGAGTATAAAGAACTGGATTCCTATAATTCCATGAAAGAAAAAATTGATGTGAACCTTAATAAATTGGAGGATTCTATAACCGCAACAAAGGAAGACAAATTCCAGAGGGATCTCATGGATTACAAGCAGGATAGAATCTACACCTGGCATCATTACCGACGGAATTTCCCTAGATCTATCATGAGGAAAAAAGGAAAAAACAAATGGGGAGAAAATAAAGTAAGTTTTTCTTCTACGGAACCTGAAACATCTGATGGCAATACGGACTTATCAGAGACTGAAACAACTATGCCATCTACCTCTGTCCTATCGCCAAAAAACGTTTTCTCCAGTTTAAAAAAATCAAGAAAAAAACAAGAAGGGCTGGCAGGAAACACCCAAACAGAACGAAATACCAGCACGGATATTACACCAGGAGGCAGAAAATATATCTTCATTAATTAATTTGTCTGCTACTATTCTTAATACAAATGAAATTAAGATATTGGAAAAAGGCTTATCTTTTGTGCCTGATACAAAATTCAACTTGCTGGAAACAATATTTGACGTGAATCGTTTTGTAAGGAGATTGACTGTAAAGAAACATTTCTATGATGAAAATGAAACTGCATTGCCAATTATGTGTCAAGATGATTTAACCCCAATGATTTCCTTTCAGGAACAGATGGCATTACAAAATTTGCGAGATTTGGGAGATGATATAACTGATGGGGATATAAAAAATAGATATGCATGCAATAGAGTACCTAATCCATCTTTCTACCCCACCCAGACACGTTGTCAACAGATGGAGGATTTCCAAAACCTTGTAGAGAAAGAGTTAACTAAATTAAATAATTCTAACAATATAATGTCCCATAATTTAACATCAGGGGAAAGGAGGGCTTTAAAAACCCTAAAAAATAACAACAATATAATAATAAAAAACTCTGACAAGGGGGGGATCAATTGTAATCATGGATGTGGGGTTATATGAAAAGGAGGTACAGGGAATGTTGAAGGATAGTAACATCTATAAAAAATTATCCCATAATCCCATAAATGAGATTAAAAAGGCATTGGGAGGTTTGTTGGAAGAAGGAGTTTCACTGGGTTTGATTAACCAGAAACAGAAGGATTATTTTAACCCTTTACACCCAATGACACCCCTTCTACATGCACTACCTAAATCCCACAAAAATCAGTTCCCACCAAGTTTTCGCCCCATTATTTCAGGCATAGGGTCTGTCACTGAACATCTCTCGGAGTGGCTGGATAAGCATCTCCAGTTTCTGGCCAAAGCCTCGCCGAGTTTTGTTCAGGACAGTAAACATGTGCTTAATGTTTTGAATGGCATGGAGTGGCGGGATGATAATTGTTGGGTAACATGCGACGTGTGTACATTATACACGTCCATCCCACACTACCTTGCCATTATGGCATTGAAAACGCAGATGGAAAAATATTCCGATTTTTCTTGTGACTTAGGCTATGTGCCCACGCTACAGGATTTACCGCGGATTTAGCCGCGGATTTAGCGCGGATTTACCGAAAATCTGCAGCAGCAGCACTTCCAAGCCATTTCAATGGCATTTTGGAAATGCTGTGCCCATGCTGCGGATTTTTCCGCGGCGGATTTGCCGCGGATTTTGATCCGGAAAAATCTGCAGCATGTCAATTGTTTGGTGCAGATTTGGTGCGGATTTTTGGCTTTAAATGGGGAAAAAAAAAAAAAAAATCCGCATCAAAATCCGCGGCAAATCCGTGGTAAATCCGCGGCAAATCCGCGGGTGCGGATTTGCCGCGAAAGTCGCGGATTTTCAGGCAAAAAAATCCGCAGGGACATTCTAGCGTGGGCACATAGCCTTACAGCAGTATATATTGGATGAAACTTTTTTGCTGTTAAAAAACAATTACTTCACTTTTTTGGGGGATTTTTATTTACAGACACAAGGTTGTTCAATGGGTTCACGTTTTTCACCATCTCTGTTTTGGTGGGAGGAGGAGTTTATTTTTAAGTTCAAAAATCCTTTCAGCCCGAACATATTAATTTTCCTCAGATTTATTGATGATATTTTGATCATATGGAAAAATGGAGACGAAAAAAATGGAAAATTTTATTTCATTTATTAACAACAATCCTTATAATTTAGGGTTTACATATCAAAGTAATCCTTCACAAATCCATTTTTTGGATATGATTTTGATGGGAAACAAAGAAAAAAATATTGTTGACTGCAAGCTATTTCGTAAGCCCTCAACAGGAAATTCTATCCTGCATGCGACTAGCTGTCATCCCAGGTTCGTAGTAGAAAATATCCCCACTGGGGAATATATAAGGGCAAAACGCTGTTGCACAAAAATGTCGGATCTAGAACAGGAGTATGAAGAAATAGATAGGAGATTTGTTGCCAGGGGTTATTCCCAAAAAAAAACCTTGAAAAATCTAAAATAAAAGTGCACTCCAAAACTAGGGAGCAGTATTTGAAACAGGGCAGGGGGGAAAATTCTCAAAATGTGCAACCAGTTTTTTCAACTAAATTCAGTAAGAATTACTATGACATAGGAATCTTCTCACAATGTGCACTACCGGTTTTGACTGCAGATGAAACCTTGAATCGCATATTGGAGGGAGGTGTCAAATTTGTTTCAAAGAAAAATACCACACTGGGTGCGTTATTATCCCCCAGCGATCATAAAAATAAATCAAAGAAAATGGATAAATCGAACTGGTTATCAGTGAATGGTTCATATAAATGTGGTGGAAGAACCTGTGGTTTATGCAAATATGTCAGTAATACAAAGAATGTTTTATCGTATACTAATGGGAAACAATTTGACATCCGAACAATGATAAACTGCAGTTCTACAAATGTTGTGTATGTAATCTCCTGCACTATGTGCAAACTGCAGTACATAGGTCACACCACTAGGACACTGAGAAAAAGAATATCGGAACATGTGTACGATGTCCTAAATAAATCAACCAGGAGTCCTTCAGGAGCCTCCCAGCATTTTCTCAGTGTCCACGGGGGTGATTTAAGTAGCTTGCATGTGAGCGGCATAGAGAAAATACTGTTACCTAGGAGGGGAGGAGATATAAAAAGAATGTTACAACATAAAGAGATAAAATGGATTTTTGAGATGGAAACAAGGGTTCCTACAGGACTAAATATAAGAAATGATATAATGTATTTTTATTGAGAATTTATCTGTTGCTCACTTATTTGGTTGCACTTATAAATGTGAATTAATTGGATTTTTGCATATTTAAATTTTGTATTGATTGCTGATATCATATCCTGTGCCATATGTTTTTAGTCTGGATTCATTGTGAGATGTGTTGAGACTGAGTAAGGACAACTAGTCCGAAACGCGTCCTCCTAACATGGCATAATGGATTTTTAATATTTCTTCAATAAAGGATATTTATTTTTAATTACTGGAACTGTGCTGGATCGACTTTTTGCATGGAATTCTGAGTGCCTACAAGTAGTATTCAACCCCCTGCAGATTTAGCAGGTTTACACATTCGGAATTAACTTGTGTGAGGCAAATCCCGGGATATGAAGATGAATTATGACTCCAGTCATAATCCCTCATCACTCCCTGGCAGTGCCCCCTCCCTTCTTGTTCTCAGTGTTCCACTTACACCTCCATGGCCATGTCCTGTGATATGGAAATTAGGTGGCTTGGGGACAATGGACACAGGATGACTCCCTGCCGTGACCCTGTAGTGGGGGCTGCTAGCTAGTTAGCAAGGCTATGGAAATAGCCAGACAGAACGACTCCAGTAAAAAATGGTTCATATCTCGCAAGCCATATTTCCGATAAATATGGCAACCATAAAAATGGTGTCTCCGCATGCGGACGATGCCGGCACACCCTTTTTATGGGAGCAGGACATTGGGAAATGCCCCAGGCGTGATATCAGCCAATGGGGAACTGGCAGACAGGTCATGAGTCCCCTCGTTCTGTAGCTAAATTCATAACTGTCACAATGAGAGCATTGGCGTCCGCCTACGACGCTCCCAGGCAAAGTTATGGCCCATATTCCATGTTGTGGATTGTCCATAACTCAAGCCAGGGGTGGAGCAGTGCTCCCTCTGAGGTCACTAAGGTAGGAGGGGACCTGGATTTGCCCAGGTTGATAACCCTACTTCGGCCATTTTCCAGTGTTCTTTTCGCTGGGGGCACGTGTAGGAAACATCTGTGGGAAGGATCCTAGAAACCTGGGTACAGCGCCCCCCTGTGGCCAGACGCAACAAGGTAACTGCTGGAACTGTGTATGCCTGTTTGTAACCCATGCTTTGACTGTAACTGTACTCTGACATATGTATATTCTGTAGATTCCCTATTGTATATATTGTAGTTTCTAGTGTGCTTTAGGCTGATTAAATTATATAATTAATCTTGGGCTGTTCTGTTATCTCGATCTTGAATCCCACGTCTGTGTGTTCGGCTAATAGTTACCGTAAATCGGTTGGTGGCAGCGAATTGTGCCAAGGATTATTGTGGGGAGGCCAGTGAGATTCGGGGAGATTTTATATATTCCGCCCGCGGAGGTCGGGGGAATATATATCTTACTCTCACCGGGGACCCTTCAATAATCGGCATAAGTAGTATAGCGGCCTCCTTGCTTATGGTCGGGCAATTCCATAATCGGCCTGACTATAAGAGGGGCGCTAGAGAGCGCGTCACGTGCTCTGTCTGTCGGTCGGGAGGTATAAAGGAGGGGTGACCCCCACTTGTTACCCCCCGATTGTGACGTACTGGTAGCCAGCGCGGGGGATTTCTGAGTGACCCCCCCGGTGGTTTGTGACATATTGGTGGCATAGCGGTGGGATCGAGATAATAGTGTGTGTGAGTGTGAGACCCATACTCCCAGACACTAAAGACTGCCTGCAGCAGCTGTGGCTGCTGGGGTCTTCAGACTAGCTCAACACTAGAGTGTCAGAGTGCAGATACTGTAAGGTGTGTGGAGGCATCAGGTGTCAGTTCTGTGTCAGTGACCAAAAGTCTGCAAGAATGGCTGATGGCACCAGGAGCAGAGCTATGCAACTGGCCAATGCTAAGGCAGGAGCCGAAGAGAGGGAGGACGGTGCTGTGGACAGCAATGAGGAGGTTGCCCACGAGTCCTCCAGGAGCTCGACGCCAGAAAACCGTTCTGCCGAGGACATTGCGCAACCTGGCACTGCTGGACAAGATGAGGAGGAGCTCACCCAAGGTTCCTCAACGAGCCAGATGCCAGCCCTCCGCTCTGCAATGGACAGTGAAGCACCAGGCTCCGCAGCGGGCCGCAGATCACCACGTGCCATTCCACCGAGCCTGGGAGGCTCGGATAGCCTTCTTCAAATGGCTATGGCCCTTCTCCAGGCTGGAGACCAGAAGGGCTACAAGGAACTCCTGGCAGAGCGCAGGGCAGAGCGGCAGGCAGCGCGTGACGCTGAGGCTGCGGAGGGCACGCAGAGCGTGAGGCTGCGGAGCGAGAGCGGCAGGCAGCGCGTGAAGAGCGAGAGCGACAGGCAGACCGTGACTACCAGCTGCAGCTAGCTCAGCTCCGGCCCTCATCAGCCACATGTGACCTTCGAGACACCAAACTTCCAAAGGTCCGTGTTGAGGACTTCCCAGTGCTGGAGAAGGATGGAGACTTGGACTCTTTCTTGACTGCTTTTGAACGGACTTGCTTGCAGCACCATCTGGACAAGGACCAGTGGGCCAAATACCTGACCCCCCGTTTAAGGGGTAAGGCCCTGGATATCCTTGGGGACTTGCCTGCTGAGGCAGATCAGGGCTACGACACCATCAAGCGGGCCCTGATCCAACAGTACAACCTCACTCCAGAGTCCTACCGCAAGAAGTTCCGGAGCCTACAGAAGGGACCAAAGGACTCCTGGGCTGACCACCGGCGGGCACTTGCCCGAGCTGCCGACCACTGGACCCAAGGCCTGCAGCTTTCCACCGGACCGGAGATCCTGGACTTGTTCATCACGGAGCAACTCTTGTGGAACTGCCCTGAGGATCTCCGCCAGTTCATCCGAGACCAGAAGCCAAAGGGGTCCACGGCTACAGCTGCCCTTGCCGATGACTACACCAACAACCGGGCCCCTGAGGCCAGGAGAGCGGCCACCAGCAGCACCTGGAGAGGGGGTAAGATGAATTCTGCGACTGCCCCACCTGCCCCTAGACTGCAGGGGGTGTCCCCCTCAACTCCCCTCTCCAGGCCCGTGGCAGAACCAAGACGGTGCCACCAGTGCAACCTACCTGGACACTTCAAGGCCATGTGCCCTCAGCGTCCCAAGGCCCCGGCTCCGTCCCCGTCCCAAGGGCCGCCCAAGGTGTATTGTGTGGGTGGGGGTGGTGGTAGGTCCCTGGACAGCTTCCAACCTGTCACCGTCGGCCGGTCTGTGACCATAGGACTGCGAGACAGCGCCTCGGAGGTGACTCTGGTGCGGCCTGAGATGGTGTCCCCCCAAGACTTGATCCCTGGAAAAACCCTCGCTGTCTCCGGGATTGGAGGCATTGACCCGGCGCTGCCTGTTGCTGACATTTATGTGGACTGGGGCGCAGGGCGAGGGGTGAGGGAGGTGGGGGTAACTGATCGGATCCCCGCAAACGTGCTACTTGGGACAGATTTGGGGCAGATAACCTCCCAGTTTGGGCCCCCCCCAAGGGCTGAACCTTCAGCCCGTACTGACATGACTCCTAACAATGTTAATGTGTTATCTATGAATGATGTAAGGGAGGAGGGAGTGAACTCTGATATTTCTGCTTGCATAGACACCATAGACACACACTCAGCTGCAGCTGTGACAGGGGAGGGGGTCAGAGAAAGGTGTGACAATGCCTCTACAAGTAACCAGCCTGTGAGCTGGGATCTGTTGCCCTCTGCAGGGATAAGCAGAGAGCAGGGTGCTGCAGGGGGAGGACCAGTGTGTGGGGTGGGGGCTACCACAGCAAATGTGGGGTCCCCAGAGATTTCACAGCGGGGTTCTGTTGCTGCAGGAGGGGAACAGGCAGGTGAGATTGGGGCCGGTCCAGGAGCGGAAGTGCTCCCAGGTAAGATCTCGGTGCATGGTTCCCCCACAACCGGGGTGTCAGGAAGCCAGGTAGGTCTGCCTGAACCGGCGACTTGGTCAGGAACGGAGGAGGAGCAGGCACGACCCACGGTCGCAGCGGCTGTGGCCGCTGTCACCCGCAGTGGGAGTGCTGGAAGCCAAGGGGCCTCCCGGAGGTCCGATAGCTCTTCCCCTTCTGACCAAGTGGCAGCCGAGTCAGGTGGAGGCCAGGACACAGGTCCCGGGGTACTGACTGAAGATGTGACAGTCTCGTCGATTCTGGCCACATCTAGTCAGGGGTTTCAGGCAGCGTTAGAAGCTGACGACAGCCTGAAAGCTCTTAAGGAGCAGGCGGCACAGCCTCCCTCGGACTCGGACCCGGAGCGAGTGGTCTGGGACCAAGGACGGCTGTACCGGGCCACGGTCCAGCAGGGTTCACCGGAGGCGTGGCCCAGGGACCGACAGTTGGTGGTACCCTATCCGTTCCGGACGGAGTTGTTGCGGATCGCACATGAGATTCCGATGGCCGGACACCTAGGGATCGCTAAGACCAAGGCCAGGTTAAACCAGCATTTCTACTGGCCAAAAACGGGGGCCGATGTGGCTGCCTACTGCCGTTCGTGTGAAACCTGTCAGAGAGTGGGGAAGGCGGGGCCACGCCCCAAAGCCCCACTAGTATCTCTGCCAATCATCGATGAGCCTTTCAGGAGGGTGGCTGTGGATCTGGTCGGCCCGCTGGCCATCCCCAGCAGCTCCGGGAAACGCTTCCTACTGACGGTAGTGGACTATGCCACCCGGTACCCAGAAGCAGTGGCCTTGTCGTCCATTCGGGCTGACAAGGTGGCCACCGCATTGCTGGAGATTTTCTCCCGAGTGGGTTTTCCCCAGGAAATGCTCACTGACCGGGGGACCCAATTCATGTCCCAGCTGATGGAGGCCCTCTGTAAGCAAGTCCAGGTGCGACATCTGGTGGCCAGCCCGTACCATCCACAGACTAATGGCCTGTGCGAGCGGTTCAATGGCACCTTAAAGCAGATGCTTAAGATGTTGGTCGACTCCCATGGGCGTGACTGGGAGCGGTATCTCCCACACCTGTTATTTGCTTACCGGGAGGTTCCACAGGCCTCAACAGGATTCTCACCGTTTGAGCTCCTGTACGGGCGACGTGTGCGGGGCCCCCTGGCTCTGGTGAAAGAGGCTTGGGAAGGGGATTTGGCCACCCCTGGAGTGTCGGTTATCGAGTATGTCATGCGCTTCCGGGACAAAATGCAGGCCTTGACGCAACTGGTACACGACAATATGGCTCAAGCCCAGGCCGATCAGAAGCGTTGGTACGACCAGAACGCTTGTGAGAGGACCTACCAAGTGGGTCAAAAGGTGTGGGTACTGGTCCCCGTACCACAGGACAAGCTTCAGGCAGCCTGGGAGGGCCCATACCTCGTGTACCAGCAGCTCAACCCTGTAACGTACCTGGTCACCCTGGACCCTGCCCGTGGAAGGCGGAAGCCCTTCCATGTGAACATGATGAAGGCACATCATGAGCGGGAGGCATGTGCGCTCCCCGTGTGCAACCTGCCCGAGGAGGGAGAAGCGGAAACCCTCTTGGATATGCTAGCCCAGGTTAGGGCAGGCGGATCCATTGAGGATGTGGAGGTTGGCCACCAGCTCTTGGAAGACCAACGGTCCCAGCTGTGGGCCACCCTCCTCCCCTTCCGGGGGTTGTTTACCAACCAGCCCGGAAGGACTGACTTGGCTGTCCATCACGTGGACACTGGGGATCATCCCCCGATCCGGCGTTCAGCATATCGGGTCTCCCTGGAGGTGCAGCAACACATGCGCCAGGAGATTGACGAGATGCTGAAGCTGGGGGTGATCCAGGCATCCAACAGCGCTTGGGCCTCGCCTGTAGTCCTCGTCCCTAAGAAGGACCGAACCACTCGGTTCTGCGTGGACTACAGGGGGCTCAATGCGGTCACGGTCGCCGATGCGTACCCAATGCCACGCATCGATGACCTGCTCGATCAGTTGGCCGGGGCTCAGTACCTGACCATCATGGATCTGAGCCGGGGATATTGGCAGATCCCCCTGACTCGCAAGGCCAGGGAACGCTCTGCCTTTATTACCCCATTTGGACTGTACGAGTCCACGGTGATGCCATTCGGGATGAGGAATGCCCCTGCCACTTTCCAGCGGATGGTCAACACCCTGCTCAAGGGACTTGAAGGGTACGTGGCCGCGTACCTGGATGACATTGCCGTCTTCAGTCCCACCTGGGAGGACCACCTAGAGCATCTAGCACAGGTGCTCAGGCGGATCCACCGGGCAGGTTTGACCATCAAGCCGGGAATGTGTCAGCTGGCCATGAGCGAGGTCCAGTACCTCGGTCACCGGGTAGGTGGGAGAACACTGAAGCCCGAGCCTGAGAAAGTGGAAGCCATCGCATCCTGGCCCACCCCCAGGACCAAGAAGCAGGTGATGTCCTTCTTGGGGACCGCTGGGTACTATAGGAGGTTTGTTCCATGCTATAGTAGCCTGGCAAAGCCCTTGACGGACCTCACCAAGAAGAAGCTGCCCTCTGCAGTCGATTGGACAATGGACTGCGAGACAGCCTTCCGGGCCCTAAAGGACGCCCTGTCCAGCCCGCCCGTGCTACAGGCAGCCGACTTCACGCGGCCGTTTGTAGTACAGACCGACGCCAGTGACTTCGGCCTCGGTGCGGTGCTCAGCCAGGTGGACTCTGCGAGCCAAGAGCACCCAGTCTTGTACCTGAGCAGGAAGCTGTTACCAAGGGAAGTTGCCTATTCCACGATGGAGAAGGAGTGCCTGGCCATAGTGTGGGCCCTGCAGCGTCTGCAACCCTATCTATACGGGCGCCACTTCATCGTGGAGACGGACCACAATCCCCTCAGCTGGTTGCACACCGTCTCTGGGACGAATGGGCGATTGTTGCGATGGAGCCTTGCGCTCCAGCAATACAACTTCACCATTCGCCACAAAAGGGGCCGTGACCACGGTAACGCAGACGGGCTGTCCCGACAAGGAGAGGTCGCGGACGGGCGCACGGGGGAACACCGGAGTGTGCTGCCCCCTAGCGCCCTCAAAAGGGGGGAGGTGTGAGGCAAATCCCGGGATATGAAGATGAATTATGACTCCAGTCATAATCCCTCATCACTCCCTGGCAGTGCCCCCTCCCTTCTTGTTCTCAGTGTTCCACTTACACCTCCATGGCCATGTCCTGTGATATGGAAATTAGGTGGCTTGGGGACAATGGACACAGGATGACTCCCTGCCGTGACCCTGTAGTGGGGGCTGCTAGCTAGTTAGCAAGGCTATGGAAATAGCCAGACAGAACGACTCCAGTAAAAAATGGTTCATATCTCGCAAGCCATATTTCCGATAAATATGGCAACCATAAAAATGGTGTCTCCGCATGCGGACGATGCCGGCACACCCTTTTTATGGGAGCAGGACATTGGGAAATGCCCCAGGCGTGATATCAGCCAATGGGGAACTGGCAGACAGGTCATGAGTCCCCTCGTTCTGTAGCTAAATTCATAACTGTCACAATGAGAGCATTGGCGTCCGCCTACGACGCTCCCAGGCAAAGTTATGGCCCATATTCCATGTTGTGGATTGTCCATAACTCAAGCCAGGGGTGGAGCAGTGCTCCCTCTGAGGTCACTAAGGTAGGAGGGGACCTGGATTTGCCCAGGTTGATAACCCTACTTCGGCCATTTTCCAGTGTTCTTTTCGCTGGGGGCACGTGTAGGAAACATCTGTGGGAAGGATCCTAGAAACCTGGGTACAGCGCCCCCCTGTGGCCAGACGCAACAAGGTAACTGCTGGAACTGTGTATGCCTGTTTGTAACCCATGCTTTGACTGTAACTGTACTCTGACATATGTATATTCTGTAGATTCCCTATTGTATATATTGTAGTTTCTAGTGTGCTTTAGGCTGATTAAATTATATAATTAATCTTGGGCTGTTCTGTTATCTCGATCTTGAATCCCACGTCTGTGTGTTCGGCTAATAGTTACCGTAAATCGGTTGGTGGCAGCGAATTGTGCCAAGGATTATTGTGGGGAGGCCAGTGAGATTCGGGGAGATTTTATATATTCCGCCCGCGGAGGTCGGGGGAATATATATCTTACTCTCACCGGGGACCCTTCAATAATCGGCATAAGTAGTATAGCGGCCTCCTTGCTTATGGTCGGGCAATTCCATAATCGGCCTGACTATAAGAGGGGCGCTAGAGAGCGCGTCACGTGCTCTGTCTGTCGGTCGGGAGGTATAAAGGAGGGGTGACCCCCACTTGTTACCCCCCGATTGTGACGTACTGGTAGCCAGCGCGGGGGATTTCTGAGTGACCCCCCCGGTGGTTTGTGACATACTTGGCATTGTGACATTTGGACTGTAGATCAGCCTGGAAGTGTGAAATGCACTGCAGCAAAAAAGAATGTTATTTCTTTTTTTATTTTATTTTTTTTTAAATTGTGAAAAGTTTATTCAAAGGGTCATTTATTATTCAACCCCTCAAACCACCAGAATTCTGTTTGGTTCCCCTAAAGTATTAAGAAGTATTTCAGGCACAAAGAACAATGAGCTTCACATGTTTGGATTAATTATCTCTTTTTCCAGCCTTTTCTGACTAATTAAGACCCTCCCCAAACTTGTGAACAGCACTCATACTTGGTCAACATGGGAAAGACAAAAGGAGCATTCCAAGGCCATCAGAGACAAGATCGTGGAGGGGCACAAGGCTGGCAAGGGGTACAAAACCCTTTCCAAGGAGTTGGGCCTACCTGTCTCCACTGTTGGGAGCATCATCCGGAAGTGGAAGGCTTATGGAACTACTGTTCGCCTTCCACGGCCTGGACAGCCTTTGAAAATTTCCACCCGTGCCGAGGCCAGGCTTGTCCGAAGAGTCAAGGCTAACCCAAGGACAACAAGGAAGGAGCTCCGGGAAGATCTCATGGCAGTGGGGACATTGGTTTCAGTCAATACCATAAGTACTCCACCGCAATGGTCTCCGTTCCAGACGAGCCCGTAAGGTACCTTTACTTTCAAAGCGTCATGTCAAGGCTCGTCTACAGTTTGCACATGATCACTTGGAGGACTCTGAGACAGACTGGTTCAAGGTTCTCTGGTCTGACGAGACCAAGATCGAGATCTTTGGTGCCAACCACACACGTGACGTTTGGAGACTGGATGGCACTGCATACGACCCCAAGAATACAATCTCTACAGTCAAGCATGGTGGTGGCAGCATCATGCTGTGGGGCTGTTTCTCAGCCAAGGGGCCTGGCCATCTGGTCCGCATCCATGGGAAGATGGATAGCACGGCCTACCTGGAGATTTTGGCCAAGAATCTCTGCTCCTCCATCAAGGATCTTAAGATGGGTCGTCATTTCATCTTCCAACAAGACAACGACCCAAAGCACACAGCCAAGAAAACCAAGGCCTGGTTCAAGAGGGAAAAAATCAAGGTGTTGCAGTGGCCTAGTCAGTCTCCTGACCTTAACCCAATTGAAAACTTGTGGAAGGAGCTCAAGATTTTAAAGTCCACATGAGACACCCAAAGAACCTAGTTAACTTGGAGAAGATCTGCATGGAGGAGTGGGCCAAGATAACTCCAGAGACCTGTGCCGGCCTGATCAGGTCTTATAAAAGACGATTATTAGCTGTAATTGCAAACAAGGGTTATTCCACAAAATATTAAACCTAGGGGTTGAATAATAATTGACCCACACTTTAATGTTGAAAATTTATTAAAATTTAACTGAGCAACATAACTTGTTGGTTTGTAAGATTTATGCAGCTGTTAATAAATCCTGCTCTTGTTTGAAGTTTGCAGGCTCTAACTTATTTGCATCTTATCAAACCTGCTAAATCTGCAGGGGGTTGAATACTACTTGTAGGCACTGTAAGTTGTATATTTTTTGGAATAAAAAAAACATTTTTAATGGTAAGGGAGGCTTTGTTTGTTAATCTCGTATGTTGCTCTTCGCCTCAGGTTCTGTAGTGATTGCATTTGTGACCTCCCACCAGCATCAGACGGACCCCCTTGAAGATGAACCAATACACATGACAATGAAGGACACATGATCACTCACTATTATGTTAGACGGAGGGTTCTTTCTGAACTGATCTCGAGACAAAATGATTTGATATTTAGTCAGGTTGGGGATCTCCCGTCGCGTTAACACGTTATTTTGTATCAGACGCCCAGCAAATGTCTCAAGGACCTGGAAGAAAAAATAAATTTCAAAATATTAAATCAGAGTGAATGAGAAAAAAAAAGTTCAAATGCAACTTTAAAAAGAAGTGAATGCAGATTGGTGAATCCTGACAGTGTGCATTACACATACAGTCAGAATTCCCCTTAATTGCGAATTTGGAAGTCACATACCAACGAGTTTCTCATCATTCCCTCTCTATTACAAATCAAATACTGTGGTCCCTTGTAATCTGGAAATTAAGGTAAATCCTGACAGTGTGCAAAATGCACACTGTTAATATTTACCAAACAAGAACTTTGCTCGGCTAGCTCTGTTAGTTCCCAGATGAGAGTCATTACAGAATAGCTCCTTCTCTTGCGGACAATCTCTTCTGGCCGCTGGATCAATACATTAATCCTGACAAGTGTGCATAATGCACACTGTCAGGATTCACCAAACACGAACTATGCTCAGCTAGCTCTGCTGGTGCCACAGCCGAGAGTCATTGCAGAATAGCTCCTTCTCTGCCCATCTGGCCGCCAATTTTACTACATTCCTCTACCTATGGCCGCTACACGGTCGACGACTACTGTCACCTAATGGTGAAAGGTTCATGTATTACAAAATCTATAAGGTATTGTTGGGACCACTGCGGAAAGATTCCCTGCAATTTGGGGAATCAGGTTGTGATTATGATAAAAGCAGACATTATTACCATACAGTCCAGCATTTGTACAGTGTGTCCTCTTTACCACACATAATTTGATGTTCTGCCATTAATGCAGGAAAAATACTAATAAAAGCTCAAAAAATAAATAAAATAGTCTGAGTCTCTTATGCATTAGCACATAGAAATTCTAATAAAGTCGATTATACAAGGCACAGTCCTAAGATCCTAGAGCTGAAAGGTTTGTGACATTTTTCAATTCACCCGCTGCAAAAACACAACCACACATAACATAGATGCAGCCAAACCTCACATATGTGATTAAAGAGGACATGTCACCTACTCCCAAAAATTTGTGATAAACCCTGTAAAAATCCCTGAGCTCCCCTGATTCGGCAGCTCCTTTCTATTTCGCTCTGAATCGCTCCAATGGAAAGATATTCACATTTATTGCTTTTGGAGCGTAATATGTGAAATTTCTTCTTGAAGTCCAAAAGGGGCGTTTCTAGTCTTCTCTGGGCTGTGCACATTCATCTCTCGTTCTCCAGACGCTGCTGATCATAGCTCGGCAGCAGATCTAGCAGTCTAGCCTCCCACAGAGGACTCTGAAGACACGTGCAGATGGACTGCAAGCAGAAATTTCACATACTGCCCTCCAAAAGCAACAACTGTGAATATCTCTACTATGGAGTGTCTCAGTGGAAAAAATAAACCAGTGGCAGAATTGGGGGAGCACAGAAATTTTTACAAGATATTTATCAACACACACAAACGTTTGCAGACCACTTATAGTATTGCAGCTTATTCAAGCAAATGCTGCAATATAAAACACACTGAACTTAAGAGTGTTATTGGGAAAGGGGAGGCGGGGTGTGCGGGCCTCTGACCCTCTATGGCAAGCAGGGGTTGGCCTCTGACCCTCTATGGCAAGCAGGGGTTGGCCTCTGACCCTCTATGGCAAGCAGGGGTTGTCCTCTGACCCCCTATGGGAGGCGGGGAGGGTCTGACCCTCTATGGGAGGCAGGGGCTGGTCTCTGACCCTCTACGGGACGCAGGGGCGGGTCTCTGACCCTCTATGGGAGGCAGGGGCGGGTCTCTGACCCTCTACGGGAGGCAGGGGCGGGTCTCTGACCCTCTACGGGAGGCAGGGGCGGGTCTCTGACCCTCTACGGGAGGCAGGGGCGGGTCTCTGACCCTCTACGGGAGGCAGGGGCGGGTCTCTGACCCTCTACGGGGAGGCAGGTCTTTGACTCTGCTTTTGCCCCTATATCTGTAAAACTGCATCCGTAAATAACATGCAGTCTTTCAGTGTGGGGCAGGCAACCTACTCGCCAACAGCTGAAGTAATGCAGACAGAGGTGAGGGAAAGTAGCTCAAGTACTTAAAGTGCTGGCAGAATACTGATAAAAAGGGACCTCCTACTGAGAAGGAGTGGACTGTAAATTGTAGTGTATGAGAATGAATATACTTCTTTGACATATTACACCATTTGTACACCAAAGCAGTTTGATCTTGTTGTTGAGGGGTGAAGACAGCTAGACCATGCGTTACTCTGGTGTCTTGTTCAGCTCTGATATCAGGCCTATGATGACCAAGTCATCCGTTGACCTAAATAACCTAAGAAAAGGGGGTCCCTATCCCTCTCAGGTTATATGAAGGCTATATTTGACCCATTTGCTGATATATTATAGGCAAAGTGCAGTAAGAAGGTATAGATTACATATGCAGAGCATATCCCGCGCTTCCCCGTATTCTCCAGCTCATCACATTATATAAACCGCACATGATGGAGCCATTAGGAAATGAAAAGCAAATGCCCTGATTAAAATAAAAGGAGGCCTTGAAGATTGCCTCTTACATAAACGCCCATATATTTAATTGTGCCGCATCGGTCGCTGGCGTGCAACGTTATAGCTTGCCCGGCCTATAGGATAAGGGAGGGTTACATTTATATTATGTGAGATTACATGAAGCGGGGGCCACATAACGCAGCCCTCCTACACATGCCGGTGGCGGGCGGGTAACACGATCCGCGTGAACCAGTAAACATAACCTACAACCTGTTACCTGGGGATAGCATGACACATTTAACAAGCAAACAGTAAAGGGGTTCACCTATTTTTCAGGCGCACAAGCCGTTAAATACCGTATATGGCAATAGGCTATGTGTCCACGGTAGAATGTTGCTGCGGATTTTTCTGCATGAAAATCCGCGGCTTTCCCGCAAAATCCGCACCTTTTCAAAGGTGCGGATTTACCGCGGATTTTGGTGCGGATTTTTTTTTTCCCCCCAATTCTGAAGCCAAAATCCGAATCAAAATCCGCACCAAATCCGCCGCGGAAAAATCCGCAGCATGGGCACAGCATTTCCAAAAAGCCATAGAAATGGCTGGGAAGTGCCGCTGCTGCAGATTTTCGGGAAATCCGCGGCTTTTCCGCGAGAAATCCGCGGCAAAATCCGTGCATTTTCCGCAGCGTGGGCACATAGCCTTAGGGTTTTTTTCTGGTGGGGAAATTCGGAACAAATAGAGTCCCCCCCCCCTTATTTCTTGCCCGGGGGGGACTTGATCCATCCTGTATTACTTAGTCCATCAATTTGAATGGACTATGTAATGCTTTATGTCCCCTGTGGTGGCGCTGTGGGGAAAGTGAGCACTTACATCCTGTTTATGCCATAGCTCATATCTGATCGCTGGGGGTCATTCGGAGATCAGCCTAATATCAGGGAACCATTTCACCAAAATAGAATATACACAGGATATGTGATAACTTACTGACCGGTGGCGGTCCGACCTTCACTGATAAGCCAATTGGTTATGAAATGTCCAATGAGAGTGAATAAGTTTCTGCGTATGCGCGCCATTACTTCATTCGTTCTCCGCAGGACTGCCGTTAAAGCCACTTCATTTACACTTCATTCAGAACCCTATTCTCGGATTGCTGTGAGTCCGAGCCCTTCAATCCCCACAGATTCCCAGACTGGAGCTCTGAAATGCATAGTCTGAATGGAACACTGACTGCGCATGCGCCATCCCTTCATTTATTCATTCATTCTCTATGGGAATGCCGGTGAAAGCCACTTCACTACAATTCAGCATTTCAGAGCCCTGTTCTCAGATCGCTGTGAGTCAGCACAGTTGGATAATAATAATTTTATTCATTTATATAGTGCTATTAATTCCACAGCGCTTTACATACATTGACATGGATGCCACCAATTTCCACAATGGAGCTATGAAATGCATTGTCAGAATGGTGCATTGGTTGCGCATGTGCGCCATCGCTTCATTCATTCTCTATAGGACTGCCGAAGAAAGCCATTTCCTTACAAAGGGGCATTTCATATCCCTGTTCTTGGATAGGAGGGAGCCCAAGCAGTTACACCCCACCATTTCTGCAAACTGCTCTCTGAAATGCCCAGTTGGAAGCAACAAGTAGCTGCACATGCGCACCATTGCTTCGTTCATTCTCCATGGGACTGCCAGAGAAAGCCATTTCCTTACAAAAGGGGCATTTCATATCCTTGTTCTTGGATACATGGGAGCCGGAGCAGTTCCACTACTGCTCCCAAGAACAAGTGTTCTGAATTGCACAGTTGAAAGTAAGCAGTAGCAGCGCATGTGCACCATCGTTTCGTTCATTCTCTATGGGACTCCCGGAGAAAGCCACTTCATTATGATGGGACATTTCATTCCCTGTTTTTGTATATGTAGGAGCCCGAGAACAGCACTCTAAACTGCCCAGTTTGAAGCAAGCAGTAGCTGCGCATGCGCACCATTGTTTCTTACATTCTCTATTGGACTGCGGGAGAACATTACTTCAATCCAATAGGACAGGTCAGAGACATGTTCTCATGACCCATGGGAGTCCAAAAAGGAACAGTTGGATCAACCAATCCAGAGAACAGTGCTCTGCATTACCAAGTCAAAAGTGAGCAGTAGCTGCGCATGCGCACTATCGTTTTATTCATTCTCTATGGGACTGCAGGAGAAAGTTGCTTCACTCCAATAGGACTCCCACCAATCACCTGAATGGGGCTCTGCAATGGTGCTAAGAATGGAGCAGGAGCTGCGCATGCGCACCACCACACCATCCATTCTCCATAAGACTGCCGGAGAAAACCACTTCATTCCATCTGGACATAATCAGTCCGGTTCTTGGGATCAGTGGGAATCTGAATAGTTGGACTGTCACCAATCTCGAGAATGGACCTCTGATATACCCCCAGGAATAGAGAAAAAGCTGTGCATTCGCTTAACACTGAGAAAGCCGCATCATTCAGACGGGACATTTCCGGTTCTGGGGATAAGTGGAGGTCCAAAGGTCGGACCCCCACCCATCCGCAAGTTATCACTTAGCCTGTGGAGAATATTCATATTGAGTGTAACCATTTAAAGTAATTTTGCAGAGTGAAAAGATTAATAATTAAAGGGATTGTCCAAAGTCAAGGAAGTATGGTGGGGAGAGGGGTTCAAGTCTTGCGCAAGTAAAAGCAAGTCACTAAACAATAAAAACCCATAAAATTAAAAAAAAAAAGTGTTTCTGTAATTCCTTTATTTTTTCATCACTGTTTGTCACTGAATAGAGGCATCCGGTCCTGATCATGTCAAGGACTTGTTATAGAAAATGGAAGCTTTGCTGCGCCATGTGGATTCTTCCATGCACCTTAGTACATATCAGTCACCAGGGGGCGCCGATGCTCCGTACAGCTGCGCCGTTCCTTTTCTAGCAGTCCTGAGCCATCCAAAAATATCAGCACAAACAATTGCCAGCTCCAGTTTTAATGGTGCGTTCAATAGTAGGGTTACGTGCACGGAAACTGCTGCGGAGAATTTCCACAGTGAATCTGCAATAAAACCTGCAACCCTAGGATCGCAAGCCCCAAACGACCAACTAATGTGCATGGGCTCCTCTCTAGCACAGTTACTTATCATAGGGGGTCATAAGGCATTTGAAGTAAGTCCACTCAGGTAAGGAGACCCCAGGAATTGCGATCTCATGGCATACCCATAGGTTTAGCAATATCAACGTTTTATAGACCATCAGCCATAAAACCACTTTGCCTGCCAACTTCACTGAGCTCTGTGATCAGAGCAGGCAGATACGGGCATCGACCCACAGATTGGTAGTTCATAGACAGGCTTGCATGAGTTAATCTCTGCTGGGCTGCTTGTTAGTCTCCTTTGGTCACATGCTGCAGGGGAGCCAGTCATATTCGCTCCCCTTCTATATATGCTGGCTGACCCTTCCTTTAATGCCAGCTATAGTTTATCTATACTGGTCCGGTGAGGTGTTGTGATCCAGACTTACTGGTGGTTGTTCAACTTTATTGGTGTAAGTGGTTGTGGTGTTAACCCTTGATGTTGTTTTGTTGCTGCCTTCCCTCTCTTGATTTTCTCCTTAGTCACTTACTGCAGAGGTTCCCAACTCCAGTCCTCAAGGCACACCAACAGTGCATGTTTTCAGGATTTCTTTAGCATTGCATGGGTGTTGGATTCAGCACCTTTGCAGGTGATTAAATTATCACCTGTGCAATACTAAGGAAATCCTGAAAACATGCACTGTTGGTGTGCCTTGAGGACTGGAGTTGGGAACCTCTGACTTACTGTTTGGTTCTGTGAGTTTTCACTGTATCTGAGTTTTATTTTTTTCCCCATCTGTCTTTATCTGTGTCACCATCTCGCTCCTGCCCCTTCCTTCCCTGGAAAAATGGGGGGGGGGGGAGATATTAGTTATCCGGAAAGCAGTAAGGCACAGGACTCCGGCATCGCCACCATCAGGGGTAATCCTGAGGTTAAGGATAGCCTAGGGCCCCTAGCATGAGGGTCAGTATAGGAGCCCGGTCCCCCGCTATCCTACAGTCACTTTGTGACAACAAGTTCTTACAGCTGATGTATTGAAAATAGCAAAAAGGGTGTGTTTACAGACAAAGACTAGAAGTTTAAAACATAACTCTTAATAGTGTGCTCATTAATAAGGGTACTTTCACACATCCGGATTTTTGCTCTGCGGCACAATACGGCGTTCTGCAGAAAAACCGCAACCGGCTTTTGTAACGCCGATTGCGGTTTTTTTTGCATTGACTTACATTAGTGCCGCATTGTGCCGCAGGGGCTTGCGTTCGGTCCGTTTTTTGCCGAATGCGGCAGATGTAGCCGATGCGGCGGCCGGATCGAACGTTCCCTGCAACGTTTTTTGCTCCGGCAAAAAACACCGCATCGCGCCGCATCCGGCCGCTGCGGCGCATTTTTCAATGCATCCCTATGGAGGCCGGATGCGGCGCGATGCGGAAAAAACCGCATCCGGTCGCCGCATGCGGTATTTTCCACTGCGCATGCTCAGTAGCATGCCGCAACCGGAAAAAAACGGACCGGCCGCATGTAAAAACTTATGCAAAGGATGCGGTGTTTTCACCGCATCCGTTGCATAGTTTTCACAGCCGGATTGAGCCGCAGGGCTCAAACCGGATGTGTGAAAGTAGCCTTAGTGACAACTCACTGCATAAAAACGTGAACTAAAAACTGATGAACCACTAGGCCTCCAAGCTCAAATTGGGCCTATAGGGCACATAGGGCACATCAGACAAAAACACCCCATATTGAACACACTCAGAATAAAAAGTGGTTTAAAAGAACCCCAAAAATACCCATAAAGAAGGAACCGCCCTCATAAGTGGTATATGGGTTTTAATGTAATGGGACTGTATACAAGTACAACCAGACCTTTTAAATAACCAGAATACCACCCTTCACCGTCATAGATGGATCCCGTTCAAAGAAAGGAATGGTCTTACCGTAAAAATAAATGGGCATACCTATACCATGCAGACCAAAAGCTTCACATTGGTGACCATCAAGTGGACTTTTTAGATACCAATTATAGCTCAAGATCCAGCTTGTCAAATAACTGTAGAAGAAATCACATCCTCCTAACGCGTTTCATATATATTATTCATCAGGGGAGTCTTCATAATAGATGCTCTGCATCCCGTCAGTCTCAAAGAAACTCACCTTCAAAAAATAGATTGCCCCATACGAACAAAGATGTCCAGAGTATACGGACATTTGTTTGGCGTCTGTCTACTCTGGACATCTTTATTTGTATAGGGCAATCTATTTTTTGAAGGTCAGTTTCTTTGAGACTGAAGGGATGCAGAGCATCTATTATGAAGACTCCCCTGACGAATAACATATGAAACGCATTAGGAGGATGTGATTTCTTCTACAGTTATTTGACAAGCTGGATCTTGAGCTATAATTGGTATCTAAAAAGTCCACTTGATGGTCACCAATGTGAAGCTTTTGGTCTGCATGGTATAGGTATGCCCATTTATTTACGGTAAGACCATTCCTTTTTTGAACGGGATCCATCTATGACGGTGAAGGGTGGTATTCTGGTTATATAAAAGGTCTGGTTGTACTTGTATACAGTCCCATTACATTAAAACCCATATACCACTTATGAGGGCGGTTCCTTCTTTATGGGTATTTTTGGGGTTCTTTTAAACCACTTTATTCTGAGTGTGTTCAATAAGGGATGTTTTTGTCTGATGTGCCCTATAGGCCCAATTTGAGCTTGGAGGCCTAGTGGTTCATTTGTTAGTTTTTAGGTCACGTTTTTATGCAGTGAGTCGTCACTTATTAATGAGCACACTATTAAAAGTTATGTTTTAAACTTCTAGTCTTTGTCTGCAAACACCCCCTTTTTGCTATTTTGGATATTTACTACTGTGTGGCTTTGTATTCAGTATTATTGCTAATTTTGATCAGCTGATGTATTGGAAGCAGGAAAATTGGGCCAAACTATGAGTAGATGGCAGGTCTTGTGGGGTCTTCGTCTCTCTCTATTGAGTAGATAGGACGCTGGCGACAGGATATCTGGCCAAAAGCACCGACAACGGACACACAAACATCAAAACTTGACCATGGAGCAAAGGAAAGTAGGTGACTATGTGGGCATTGGGTGAGTGAATGTCGCACCAGAATAAAAGATCCCAAGCTGGTGGAGGCAGCGGGATGGGGCAATGTTCTGCTGGAAATCTTGGGTCCTGGCATCACGAGGATGTGACACGTTCCACCTACCAAACATCGTACAGTCCTCCTCCGTGGCAGTGGTGGAGCCTAATGGCAGCGACCTCTATTAGCAGATTATGTCGCTGCCAAATTCTGCAGATCTCAGTACGATCAATCATCTGTAAGAAGCCCCATTGGATAAATAAGGATTTACGGCTAAAGTTTTGATGCTAGATACCATGGGACACTTTTTGGCGGTCTTCTATAGTTTCGGTGGTGCAAGTGAGGCGTGACCTAATGGTTATAAACTAAAAATGGTGCACGGCAGATATTTGCTTCCTGAACAGTACAATTCCCCTACCATGTAGTGACTGCCCTGTATGGTGTTAGTGGCGTAGATAAAAGGTCAGTAGAGGATACCGGTCACACATATCGCTGCCGTAACGCTGCATTATTACAGGTATCTATACAACAGTGACAAGAGAGAGATCTGCCGGAAAAAACAGCAGAGGAATCTATTGTAACAGTGGTTCCGTGTTTGCACAGGTGCGGACGTCACATTGCACACAGGCGCGCCGGTCTGCTGTGGGGTTCTTGGGTTACATAGTAATAAGGCCAGGCTTTACATCACATCACAAAGCATCTATGTAGGTCAGATAAGGAGCAGAGCCATTTACATGTAGCACTTGTAGCAGTGTGTCGACGTTTTGTTTTTTCCCTGTCTGTCTTTATATGTGTTACCATTTCCCTCCTGCTTCTTCCCTCCATGGGGGAAACCGATTAGTTCTTGTAAGTACAACACTAAGGTACAGGACTCTGGCTTCTACAGTCAGGCACTGGACTCCAGCATCTCCACCATCATGGGTAATCCGGAGGTTAGGGGTAGCCTAGGATCCACCAGTGTGAGGAACAGTATAGGAACCCCTGTCCTGGTTGGACCTGTGGAAGCCTAATTAGTTAGGCGAAACAGCTGTCGTCCTCTACCTGGGAGCCAGCTCACAGCTCGTCTCCTGCTTTTTACCCTGCACCGTCTAATAAACTAAAGATTCCTGCACAGCGGTACGGAGTGCGGTCCCTCATTTCCTTCACTCATCCATAGGAACCCCTGTCCTTCGCTATCTTACAGTCACATCGTGACAAGTTCTTTAGGGGGCTTTACACGCTGTGACATCGCTAGCGATAGCTAGCGATGTTGCGAGCGATAGCACTCGCCCCAGTCATACGTGCGACATGTGGCAATCGCTGTCGTAGCGAACAATATCGCTACGGCAGCGTCACACGCACATACCTGTTCAGCGACGTCGCTGTTGCTGCCGAACAATCCCACCTTCAAGGGGGAGGTGTGTTCGGCGTCGCAGCGACATAACAGCGGCATCACAAAACGGCCGTCCAATAGAAGAGGAGGGGCGGAGATGAGCGGCCGGAACATGCCACCCACCTCCTTCCTTCTTTTCCGGTGGACGCAGGTAGGATGATGTTCGTCGTTCCTGCGGTGTCACACACAGCGATGTGTGGTGCCGCAGGAACGACGAACAACCAGTGGCATGCACCACCAATGATATTATGAAAAGGAGCAACGTGTCAACGATCAACGATTTTTTGCTGTTTTTACGATCGTTGATCATCGCACCAAGCTGTCACACACTGCGATGCCGCTAACAACACCGGATGTGCATCACAAACACCGTGACCCCGACGATATATCGTTAGCGATGTTGCAGCGTGTAAAGCACCCTTCAGAGCTTTCCCATAAATAAGTACCTGGGACAGAGGCGTCTCCAGCGTCGGCAAAAATGAAAACTCCCGACACATCCTCCTGGTTATGAGGAGTGTTAGGACAGATCGTCTTGAAACAGTTGGAAACCGCTGTTCTAGGGCGGAGACAATCATTGTCAACTCAATTGTGCCAAATGTCGGGTCATCAGACAATCCCTTCTATCTCAACCTACAGCAACGGTTACGTGCCTATAGTCCTCTCTGGCTTCAGTGAAGGCACATGCTGGAAGTTTACGTTTTACAACAGCAGCAGAGAAAATGGTTAGACATACAGTACAAACCAAAGTTTGGACACACCTTCTCATTCAAAGAGTTTTCTTTATTTTCATGACTCTGAAAATTGTAGATTCACATTGAAGGCATCAAAACTATGAATTAACACATGTGGAATGAAATACTTAACAAAAAAGTGTGACACAACTGAAAATATGTCTTATATTCTAGGTTCTACAAAGTAGCCACCTTTTGCTTTGATTACTGCTTTGCACACTCTTGGCATTCTCTTGATGAGCTTCAAGAGGTAGTCACCGGAAATGGTTTTCACTTCACAGGTGCGCCCTGTCAGGTTTAATAAGTGGGATTTCTTGCCTTATAAATGGGGTTGGGACCATCAGTTGTGTTGTGCAGAAGTCTGGTGGATACACAGCTGATAGTCCTATTGAATAGACTGTTAGAATTTGTATTATGGGAAGAAAAAAAGCAGCTAAGTAAAGAAAAACTAGTGGCCATCATTACTTTAAGAAATGAAGGTCAGTCAGTTCAAAAAATTGGGAAAACTGTGAAAGTTTCCCAAACTGCAGTGGCAAAAACCATCAAACACAAAAAAACTGACTCACATGAGGACCGCCCCCGGAAAGGAAGACCAAGAGTCACCTCTGCTGCGGAGGATAAGTTTATCTGAGTCACCAGCCTCAGAAATCACAGGTTAACAGCAGCTCAGATTAGAGACCAGGTCAATGCCACACAGAGTTCTAGCAGCAGACACATCTCTAGAACTGTTAAGAGGAGACTTTGTGCAGCAGGCCTTCATGGTAAAATAGCTGCTAGGAAACCTCTGCTAAGGACAGGCAACAAGCAGAAGAGACTTGTTTGGGCTAAAGAACACAAGGAATGGACATTAGACCAGTGGAAATCTGTTCTTTGGTCTGATGAGTCCAAATTTGAGATCTTTGGATCCAACCACCGTGTCTTTGTGTGACGCAGAAAAGGTGAACGGATGGACTCTACATGGCTGGTTCCCACCGTGAAGCATGGAGGAGGAGGTGTGATGGTGTGGGGGTGCTTTGCTGGTGATTTATTGAAAATTGAAGGCATACAGAACCAGCATGGCTACCACAGCATCTTGCCTCGGCGTGCTATTCCATCCGGTTTACATTTAGTTGGACCATCATTTATTTCTCAACAGGACAATGACCCCAAACACACCTCCAGGCTGTGTAAGGGCTATTTGACTAAGAAAGAGAGTGATGGGGTGCTACGCCAGATGACCTGGCCTCCACAGTCACCAGACCTGAACCTAATCGAGATGGTTTGATGTGAGCTGGACCGCAGAGTGAATGCAAAAGGGCCAACAAGTGCTAAGCATCTCTGGGAACTCCTTCAAGACTGTTGGAAGACCATTTCCGGTGACTACCTCTTGAAGCTCATCAAGAGAATGCCAGAAGTGTGCAAAGCAGTAATCAAAGCAAAAGGTGGCTACTTTGAAGAACCTAGAATAGAAGACATTTTCAGTTGTTTCACACTTTTTTGTTAAGTATCTCATTCCACGTGTGTTAACTCATAGTTTTGATGCCTTCAATTGAATCTACAATTTTCAGAGTCCTGAAAATAAAGAAACTCTTTGAATGAGAAGGTGTGTCCAAACCTTTGGTCTGTACTGTATATATTTTGGACATGGTGATTGTTAGCCATCATCATATTAAGGTCCGGTGGCTGAAGAGACGGGGGTTAAAGGTGCATTTACATGAAGTGATTAGCGTCAACAAGCGCTTCCCGAAATGCTCATTTCTCGTTAATTAGTAAGGTAATCATCAGACGCTCGTTTGTCGGATGAGATCACTTTATAAGCTTGCATAAAAATCATTGTCCTCGACAGCACATCGTGCTGTCCAGAAAAATGACTGCCTATGTGTGCCAAATGCAGTATAAATGAGCTTGTAGGCTTACTGTACATTTCGGAAAGCTCCTTTGGCCAACATCATTCTTTTGCCCCCTCATTGTAAATAGCAATATATGGCCCAATCCTAAACAGGGGATGTGCTGCAGAGGATGTGCATGCTCTTTGGGGGCAAAATGATCGTATTAACAACCGATTGTGTTTGCCGTGTCAATGCTTACCCATTGGATTATAGCTAATTGGCGTTATTCTCGGACGGTCGGTAAGTGAGTTGTATCATCCTCTTCCACAGCTCCTCTGCCGCCCAACTTCTTCCATGCAAGGTGGTGGTGTTCTCCTTCTTGACTGACAGTTTGGACTAGAGGTATTGTTGCATTGTTGGCCCAAACTGTGTACTCTCCGATGATACAAGCAGAGAGGACTCCACCTCTGCAGCATCTGAAGCACAAAAGCCCCATTGGAAGGAGCCTGTAAGCGCTGCACTCCTTGCCTAACACTAGACGTCCCAGAGAGGGGTCATTTGACATTTCTACCATTGGAACCCTAAGGAGCTCGAAATTCCTGGGACTTCTAGTGCTAAGAGACCGACCACTGCTGACAGACTGTAGAGGTGGTTGGTAACTAAGACAGCGCGCAGTAAACAAAATGTAAAATCCCTCTCATCTTGAGACTATTTTTAATAACAGGTAAATTGCAATATTGATTTATGATCATGAAAAAACCTTTAAAAGACCAAGAATGAGTGTGTTAGAAGGCTTGCTCCAATTTATCGGCCAGTGTAAATCATTCTGGTGATCACCCAACTCGCCTGCAAATATTAGTTCATCGGTTAATGTTTATGCCAGCGTCAAAACTGTTCGCGCCACCTAAACAGGTGATGTGCTGCAGAAAACGCAATGCTGCACAGGCACCGGAGGATCGCAATAACCAGCGTTCTGCTACTATCATCATCAAGCTAGGTAACGGCCGTCTTGTATATAGATCAACCTGAATAAAGGCACCATTAAATATGGATTAGGAAGGTTGAAGTGGGGTAGTTAGGGCACCCCCTGCAAGTATGAACCTAAAAGGTCTGACCCTAAAGAGATCAGGACTCAGGATCTGAAGGATGTGGGTGACTAGAATAGAAGGGTCCGGCCCTAGCACATCAGTTATACCGGAAGGTCCTTGTCAGAAATGCTGCACATAATCTGCAGAGACTTTGCATAAATTTCTGGAGGTCTCGGCTTCCGCGGACAGGCTTTTTTACAATGTTAAAAGAGCTGATAGGTGACAATTTATTGATCGTTGGGGGTACTATTAAAAAGAACCTGCACGGCTCAGAAGAAAGGGGCACTCACATCCTTTTAGGGTGGAAACTGAAACGTGCCTGCTGGACCAATGCTCCACTTATTCCCTACGGAGCTGCTGAGCGCTGCACTTGGGTTTTCCTGACATGCTACATAAAGAATGACTAGGACAGCGATCAAGCATCTGACCTGACGCTGCATTTTTGGAAAGGGGATAAAAATTCCTCAATCTATCGGTGTCAGTGGTTGGATCCACAATCAGTAAGTTATCAGCTCAACTGTAGATAGGTGAAGACTTGTGATGAGCGGGCACTACCATGCTCGGGTGCTCTGTACTGGTATCTAGTGATGAGCGGGCACTACCATGCTCAGGTGCTTTGTACTGGTATCTAGTGATGAGCGGGCACTACCATGCTCGGGTGCTCTGTACTGGTATCTAGTGATGAGCGGGCACTACCATGCTCGGGTGCTCTGTACTCGTAACTAGTGATGAGCAGGCACTACCATGCTCGGGTGCTCAGTACTCGTAACTAGTGATGAGCGGGCACTACCATGCTCAGGTGCTCTGTACTGGTAACTAGTGATGAGCGGGCACTACCATGCTCGGGTGCTCTGTACTCGTAACTAGTGATGAGCGGGCACTACCATGCTCGGGTGCTCTGTACTCGTAACTAGTGATGAGCGGGCACTACCATGCTCAGGTGCTCTGTACTGGTATCTAGTGATGAGCGGGCACTACCATGCTCGGGTGCTCTGTACTGGTATCTAGTGATGAGCGGGCACTACCATGCTCGGGTGCTCTGTACTCGTAACTAGTGATGAGCAGGCACTACCATGCTCGGGTGCTCTGTACTCGTAACTAGTGATGAGCGGGCACTACCATGCTCGGGTGCTCTGTACTCGTAACTAGTGATGAGCGGGCACTACCATGCTCAGGTGCTCTGTACTGGTATCTAGTGATGAGCGGGCACTACCATGCTCGGGTGCTCTGTACTGGTATCTAGTGATGAGCGGGCACTACCATGCTCGGGTGCTCTGTACTCGTAACTAGTGATGAGCGGGCACTACCATGCTCAGGTGCTCTGTACTGGTATCTAGTGATGAGCGGGCACTACCATGCTCGGGTGCTCTGTACTGGTATCTAGTGATGAGCGGGCACTACCATGCTCAGGTGCTTTGTACTGGTATCTAGTGATGAGCGGGCACTACCATGCTCGGGTGCTCTGTACTGGTATCTAGTGATGAGCGGGCACTACCATGCTCGGGTGCTCTGTACTCGTAACTAGTGATGAGCAGGCACTACCATGCTCGGGTGCTCTGTACTCGTAACTAGTGATGAGCGGGCACTACCATGCTCAGGTGCTCTGTACTGGTATCTAGTGATGAGCGGGCACTACCATGCTCGGGTGCTCTGTACTGGTATCTAGTGATGAGCGGGCACTACCATGCTCGGGTGCTCTGTACTGGTATCTAGTGATGAGCGGGCACTACCATGCTCGGGTGCTCTGTACTCGTAACTAGTGATGAGCGGGCACTACCATGCTCAGGTGCTCTGTACTGGTATCTAGTGATGAGCGGGCACTACCATGCTCGGGTGCTCTGTACTGGTATCTAGTGATGAGCGGGCACTACCATGCTCAGGTGCTTTGTACTGGTATCTAGTGATGAGCGGGCACTACCATGCTCGGGTGCTCTGTACTGGTATCTAGTGATGAGCGGGCACTACCATGCTCGGGTGCTCTGTACTCGTAACTAGTGATGAGCAGGCACTACCATGCTCGGGTGCTCAGTACTCGTAACTAGTGATGAGCGGGCACTACCATGCTCAGGTGCTCTGTACTGGTAACTAGTGATGAGCGGGCACTACCATGCTCGGGTGCTCTGTACTCGTAACTAGTGATGAGCGGGCACTACCATGCTCGGGTGCTCTGTACTCGTAACTAGTGATGAGCGGGCACTACCATGCTCAGGTGCTCTGTACTGGTATCTAGTGATGAGCGGGCACTACCATGCTCGGGTGCTCTGTACTCGTAACTAGTGATGAGCGGGCACTACCATGCTCGGGTGCTCGGTACTGGTAACTAGTAATGAGCGGGTACTACCATGCTCGGTACTCATAATGAGCAATCAGACAGGCGCGACTTGTGTACCAAGCATAATGGAAGTCAATGGAGAACTCTAGTATTTTTCCAGAAGATCTTCCATTATACTTGGTGTAAGAGTTGCACCCGTCTGTTTGTTATAAGTGCTCGCTCATCACTACCGTAGTTACCAGTACTGAGAACCCGAGCATGGTAGTGCCCGCTCATCACTAGTTACGAGTACAGAGCACCCGAGCATGGTAGTGCCCGCTCATCACTAGTTACGAGTACAGAGCACCCGAGCATGGTAGTGCCCGCTCATCACTAGTTACGAGTACAGAGCACCCGAGCATGGTAGTGCCCGCTCATCACTAGTTACGAGGACCGAGCACCCGAGCATGGTAGTGCCCGCTCATCACTAGTAACGAGTACTGAGCACCCGAGCATGGTAGTGCCCGCTCATCACTAGTTACTAGTACTGAGCACCCGAGCATGGTAGTGCCCGCTCATCACTAGTTACTAGTACAGAGCACCCGAGCATGGTAGTGCCCGCTCATCACTAGTTACGAGTACAGAGCACCCGAGCATGGTAGTGCCCGCTCATCACTAGTAACGAGTACCGAGCACCCGAGCATGGTAGTGCCCGCTCATCACTAGTTACGAGTACCGAGCACCCTAGCATGGTAGTGCCCGCTCATCACTAGTTACGAGTACAGAGCACCCGAGCATGGTAGTGCCCGCTCATCACTAGTTAAGAGTACAGAGCACCCGAGCATGGTAGTGCCCGCTCATCACTAGTTACTAGTACAGAGCACCCGAGCATGGTAGTGCCCGCTCATCACTAGTTACGAGTACAGAGCACCCGAGCATGGTAGTGCCCGCTCATCACTAGTAACGAGTACCGAGCACCCGAGCATGGTAGTGCCCGCTCATCACTAGTTACGAGTACCGAGCACCCTAGCATGGTAGTGCCCGCTCATCACTAGTTACGAGTACAGAGCACCCGAGCATGGTAGTGCCCGCTCATCACTAGTTACGAGTACAGAGCACCCGAGCATGGTAGTGCCCGCTCATCACTAGTTACGAGGACCGAGCACCCGAGCATGGTAGTGCCCGCTCATCACTAGTAACGAGTACTGAGCACCCGAGCATGGTAGTGCCCGCTCATCACTAGTTACTAGTACTGAGCACCCGAGCATGGTAGTGCCCGCTCATCACTAGTTACGAGTACCGAGCACCCGAGCATGGTAGTGCCCGCTCATCACTAGTTACGAGTACAGAGCACCCGAGCATGGTAGTGCCCGCTCATCACTAGTTACGAGGACCGAGCACCCGAGCATGGTAGTGCCCGCTCATCACTAGTTACGAGTACAGAGCACCCGAGCATGGTAGTGCCCGCTCATCACTAGTTACGAGGACCGAGCACCCGAGCATGGTAGTGCTCGCTCATCACTAGTAACGAGTACTGAGCACCCGAGCATGGTAGTGCCCGCTCATCACTAGTTACTAGTACTGAGCACCCGAGCATGGTAGTGCCCGCTCATCACTAGTTACCAGTACAGAGCACCCAAGCATGGTAGTGCCCGCTCATCACTAGTTACGAGGACCGAGCACCCGAGCATGGTAGTGCCCGCTCATCACTAGTAACGAGTACTGAGCACCCGAGCATGGTAGTGCCCGCTCATCACTAGTTACGAGTACTGAGCACCCGAGCATGGTAGTGCCCGCTCATCACTAGTTACGAGGACCGAGTATTCGAGCATGGTAGTGCCCGCTCATCACTAGTTACGAGTACAGAGCACCCGAGCATGCTAGTGCCCGCTCATCACTAGTTACGAGGACCGAGCACCCGAGCATGGTAGTGCCCGCTCATCACTAGTTACGAGGACCGAGCACCCGAGCATGGTAGTGCCCGCTCATCACTAGTAACGAGTACTGAGCACCCGAGCATGGTAGTGCCCGCTCATCACTTGTGACGAGTACTGAGCACCCGAGCATGGTAGTGCCCGCTCATCACTAGTTACGAGTACAGAGCACCCGAGCATGATAGTGCCCGCTCATCATTAGTGACGAGTACTGAGCACCCGAGCATGGTAGTGCCCGCTCATCACTAGTTACGAGGACCGAGTATTCGAGCATGGTAGTGCCCGCTCATCACTAGTTACGAGTACAGAGCACCCGAGCATGCTAGTGCCCGCTCATCACTAGTTACGAGTACTGAGCACCCGAGCATGGTAGTGCCCGCTCATCACTAGTAACGAGTACTGAGCACCCGAGCATGGTAGTGCCCGCTCATCACTAGTGACGAGTACTGAGCACCCGAGCATGGTAGTGCCCGCTCATCACTAGTTACGAGTACAGAGCACCCGAGCATGATAGTGCCCGCTCATCATTAGTGACGAGTACTGAGCACCCGAGCATGGTAGTGCCCGCTCATCACTAGTTACGAGGACCGAGCACCCGAGCATGGTAGTGCCCGCTCATCACTAGTGACGATACTGAGCACCCGAGCATGGTAGTGCCCGCTCATCACTAGTTACGAGTACTGAGCACCAGAGCATGGTAGTGCCCGCTCATCACTAGTTACCAGTACTGAGCACCCGAGCATGGTAGTGCTCGCTCATCACTAGTAACGAGTACTGAGCACCCGAGCATGGTAGTGCCTGCTCATCACTAGTTACGAGGACCAAGTATTCGAGCATGGTAGTGCCCGCTCATCACTAGTGAAGACTTGTTTACACCAGAAATCCCCTTGTTAATCTTTACATATCGCATTCTTTTAAAGATAGGGGGTGCCAAATACATACGGCAGCCCCTCATACATAACGTTCTAAATTGTTCATCAAAACGGCCTTTTTGCCATTCATTTGGGGTTGATGGACCCTATATGCTCCCTAGAGGGCAGATGACCTGGAAACTTCGACCTACGTCCATTGTTGGTCACTTTTTGCACAGGAATGACTATCCTTTGTGTATATGTAGCAGAGCCAAGATTGTGTTTTTAGCTCGTCTTTAGGAAAATTTACGCAATACAGTGCAGATGGCAAATCCAGCTCTGCTACGCTGGCAAGAGGAGAGTTAAAGAGGAGTTGACAGTGTTCTCCTCCCCCCCCCACCCGGAGCATGCGTCTGTGTATTCGCCTCTCCCCTCCCTCCAGGGCTTCCTGCACGCCTCCTCTGAAGATCAGCTTTTAAAAGCAGCTGCTGAGAGATGCAGCAAACACTCAGCGCTGCTGAGGTCTGAGCACCGGTAGAGTTAGAGGGTAGGAGGTAGGAGGGAAGGGTTAGACCGACCTGGCCACGTCTCGGGCAGTGCCACCAACTCCTCTTACCATTAAACGCTGCACGCAACTTTTTGCTTGACCACTGTTGGTTCAGCCGCTCTGCAGAGCTGCATTCTGGGTAATTCCAGTTACAGTCCAGTCCTTCCCGAATGACCGTATTGTCCCCATATTAGGACCACCCTTCCTCTAGCCTAGATCTGGTCGCCCCAAGTTTAGAAAAAAAAAATGCAGCACGAAGGCTGTCGGATGAGCGGAGGGGTACAGGAGCCGGCGGCGGCCGGGATGATCACGTTAGACGACTTGGACAATATGACGGACGAGGTGGGATCCGACTCGGCGTACAACAGCAACGGAAGCGTCGAGGAAGAAGCCGAATCCATGGAAGATGGAGAACAGGACCGGTTGCTCAACTACTGGCAAACCGTGGCCAGGGGGCATCAAGTCGAGGTGCCAAATGGTAAGGAACAATCACTGTCTGGGTTGTTTCACGTAGTTGTGTTCATCCTGAGCTTCCTGGTTCATGAACGGAACGCCAGAACTAGATAATACAATGTGTGCAAAGACATAAGGCTGTATTCACACGCAGCCTCATCGCAGTCCGCACGCGTGTGAATCCGGCCTTATACTAAAAAAGTTCTGCAACTTCCTCATATGCCAAATATCAATTCCTCGCCTTATTGCTGTCAGTGAATGGAGCAGAGGACTAGTCTAGAGTTTGGGTGCAAGGAGGAAAGTTTCCATTCATGGATATCGTATTCTGCTATCCAGGCATGCTGGGTGCTGTAGTGCGCAGTCACGCTTTGCAGATTATTGCAGGCTCTAGGATGTATCTCCAGGGCTGGCGAGGCAGAGACTCATCCCCCAGTACACACTTAAGTCTATTAACAAAGGATTTATATCATAGAGCTTATTCACTCTGTGCTGCGGCCATGACCAGAAGTGACAACCGGCCGACGAGTAGCCGCTTCTGCTCTACCTATTTGCCAGTGTGCTGCTCCGGGATGTTAGGATTCTTGCTAAGTCTGATAGTACGAGGTCACTAAGCCCCAATATGCTCACTTATCTTTATATTACATTCATAGAAGTCTAAGGAGATGAGATATGAAGAGCTATTAAGTGTCAGGGCAGCAGAAGTGAGCATGTGCGACCACCCTAGTCTACAACACTGGTGGTCACACATGCTCAGTGCCGCTCAATTCACACAGGACTAAGCGCTCTGTTCTCAGGATCAGGTCCAGGTACCCGACAGCATCTTACTCCCCACTTCTTAATGTAAAAGCATGAATGCTCATCAAAGCAGAGTAAGCAGGAAGCAGGGGCGCGGGTCTCTGCCCCGCCACAGGAAGCAGGGGCGCGGGTCTCTGCCCCGCCACAGGAAGCAGGGGCGCGGGTCTCTGCCCCGCCACAGGAAGCAGGGGCGCGGGTCTCTGCCCCGCCACAGGAAGCAGGGGCGCGGGTCTCTGCCCCGCCACAGGAAGCAGAGGTGAAATAGGGATGGGTCCTTGCCTCGCTACAGGAAGCGGGGGCGGGTCCTTGCCTCGCTACAGGAAGCGGGGGCGGGTCCTTGCCTCGCTACAGGAAGCGGGGGCGGGTCCTTGCCTCGCTACAGGAAGCGGGGGCGGGTCCTTGCCTCGCTACAGGAAGCGGGGGCGGGTCCTTGCCTCGCTACAGGAAGCGGGGGCAGGTCCTTGCCTCGCTACAGGAAGCGGGGGCGGGTCCTTGCCACGCTACAGGAAGCGGGGGCGGGTCCTTGCCACGCTACAGGAAGCGGGGGCGGGTCCTTGCCACGCTACAGGAAGCGGGGGCGGGTCCTTGCCACGCTACAGGAAGCGGGGGCGGGACTTTGCTCCTTACCTGTCAAACTGCATACAGGAATAAAACAGATGGACTTTTAGGTCCAATAGAGGCAATTCACGTTGGGATAATAGGAAAAGGATGTTTAAGCACCTATAGTGCTGGTAGAAAGCTGATAAAGTAGGACAACCTACTTGTTACAGAGCACAAGAATCACAACACTTCCTAGTCCTTTTACACTGGTAAGTGCACCAAAAGCAGTTTTAACTTGTGGGAAGGAGAGGGATAAAAACCATGCGATTCTACAGGTGTTATCTGAAAGGACAGGTACGTTTGAAGTCAACAGCGACTAATAAAACAGCTAATGTCAGGGCATTTGTGATTATGGAAAGACATTGTCACAGCTGGAACATCCAGCCACACATTGCTATATTGTGAATGTGAAGGACATCCCCTCGCAGATGCGACCACCCGCGGTTTCTTGAAAGGACTGGAATGCTCATCATCATTCAGTCCCATTTGCTTCTGTTCCCTTTATTAATCTTGGACCACAGCGGTACCACAGAGCGGAGCACTAAATACGTGCGACACCTTCCAAAAGACCCCTCCAGGGAGAAAGTGCCCCAGCATATTTCTAGAGAACACAATGTGCACCACCGGTCACAGGTCCACTTGCTAGATCACATTCCCCTGTACACATTTCGTTACCCCCCGTTATTTCTGCTGCATGATTGAGCTATTAGCCAAGAGGAACAAAGACTTTCCACCGCAGCCGGACCATACACACAAGCTAGCCGCTGCCGGTGGTCTTATCCTGTTAGATGAAGGTTCGGGACTACTCCTTTAGTTAACAAAGCCAAATTAAAAACACATGAAAGTTTGACGTTAGCGTTGAAAAATCCCTCTCAAGAGAACATGTCACCTGCTCAAAAAATTGATGTTAAATACCCTGTAAAAATCCCTGCACTCCTCAGATTCTGCCGCTTTTTTCCGCTTTGCTCTGCATCACTCCATTGCAGAGATATTCACATTTGTTACTTTTGGAGCACGTATGTGAAATCTCTACTTTTAATCCAACTGGGCTTTTCATCTTGGGACTTGGCGCGCTTTCATCCCTCCCTTCCAGATGCTGCCAATCAGAGCATCAGAGAAAGAGGAGTAAAAGCGTAAGACCCCAAAGACAACTCTGAAGAAATGTCCAGTTGGTCTGCAAATAGAGATTGCACATACTGCCCTGCAAAGCAGCAAATGTGCATATCTCTGTAATGCAGCGACGCAGAGCGAAACGGAAAAATGCGACAGAATCAGGGGAGCTTGGGGATTGTTATAAGGTATTCACAGGGGTACTCTGGGACGTTTAGACCAATAGGATAGGTCATCAATATCTGATCGATGGGGTGACACTCCGGCACCACAGTTGTTCCTGATGCTGTCCAGAGGTTGTACAGCTCTGTCAACTGTATACTGATCATGGGTACTTCTCATCCACCCCCTATTGATTCAAATTGGCACCCAGGAACAGCTGATCGGAGGGGGTGCTGAGCATTAATCAGATATTGATCACCTATGTTAAGTATAGGCCATCAATATAATAGTCCTGCACAACCCCTTTAATCCTTTAAATTCTGCTCACTTTACCCACATATGTGCATAGAGTGCCAGTGCGAACTCTTGACCGTGCTCACGCAAAATCCTTCCATCATTGCACATTTTACTGAAGTCTACCAGCTCCATAGACGGAATACAGGCTGCCATAAACAGCAGCCTGTACGCTACCAATTGAACTGATAAGGAGGTGCAAGGGAATTGGAATCTGCCTCCAGTGTGCGTCTGGGCTTTCCTGGAGCCGTCTCTTTAAATAATAAACTCCCCCACTTGATCAAGCAAATATAAAATGCACATTTTTTGCTGCACGTTCCTTCACCCCATGTGAGTTTCAAGTCCTTGGCGTGGACGGCGCTGATTCACTCGGCGGAGAGCACTTATCCAGCCTTGCAGAGCACTCAGCGCTGAGCGGGCGAGCGCTGCAGACAACACTCGGGAGATGGAGAGCATCCAGTGACCTTGTATGCTGATCCTGCAGCCGTAAACAGCGCAGGCCCCGAATTACCAGCCCCGGAGCCGCTTCATGTGCCAGCTGCTACAATAAGAGGATTTGACGAAAATCACAGAAAATCTCTTTGCGGTGTATTAAAGTGAACAATACATGGCAATCCCGTGCTCACTGCTATGCGAAATCTTATAGGGACGAGGTCTCTGAGAAAAGAGAATCCATCAGACCTGGAGATGCAAGGCGTACGGGGGAGCGGGCGCACTCACTGGGCCCGGAGCACAGCCCTTGCTATAGAGAGGCAGACCCAATATTCTGCATTATCGGAAGGTCGGATTACTGAGTGCGAGCAAGCCCATTCTAATGGTGCAATGCAGCCAATAACCAGCCCAGCTCTGCTACCTCTTCACGTGCACCACCTCCATACCGTCATGCATCTATGTGCAAATACATCCAATACAAGCAACAATGCTACAGCCGCATGAAAGCATGACAGGCAGACACACACAGGACTAATGTCAATTTTCCAGCTGTTTCTGCCCTCCAAAGCCTATGGCAACCATTAATTATTCACATGGTTTAATGTCACTTGTAGATGGATCCGCACTATAGGTGTCAGCTGTCTGCAGACGTTCACCAACTTCCCCTAGATTGGACCAATGTGATTGAATGCAATCTCTCTAGTGCCCCCTGTTGGGAGGCAACTATCCTAAAAGTGTAAAGAACTCTTAAAGGAAACCCTCCACCCATCAAATGATACGCGAGTACAAATCTCTAATCAGGGCTGTGGAGTCGGTATAAAATGCACCGACTCCGACTCCTAAAATATATAATAAATTGGGGACAGTAGTGCAATGCAGAATGTGCTGAATATTTTACTAAATAATATTTAGTATAATGCTTATATTTAAGTGAAAAATGTATTGTAGTACAATGTGAACATCAGACATTTAATTGTTTTTATGATACAATAATCAAGATATTTAGGACATAAAATATATTTATTGGAATATAACTTTAGAGCACAAAAAACTGTAATAAATTGTAAATATGTAATACACTATGCAATATACCGGTATATATATATTATATATATATATATATACATATATATATTATATATACATTACATATACACACACATACACACACAAGATATATATGTAATCTACTGTATATTACATAGTGTATTACATATTTACAATTTATTACAGTTTTTTGTGTTCTAAAGTTGTATCCAATAAATATATTTTATGTTCTATCCAAATATCTTGATTATTGTATCAAAAATTATTAAATGTCTGATGTTCACATACACATGCTCATGTACTACAATAAATTTTTCACCAAACTATAAGCAATATATGTACGGTAGGAGTCGGAGTCGGTGCAAGAGAAAATGAGGAGTCGGAGTCGAAGGTTTGGTTTACCGACTCCACAGCCCTGTCTCTAATACACCTAAAGTGCTTAATTTTGCTGCACTTACCGCCATATGAGTTCAGAGACACGTCCCAAATAATAATGCCATACACTGACCAAGTAACATTTGCTCACATCTGCCCAGATAGCAACACTGTTACTGCCATAGTGCAACAAGAGAATCTGAACAGTGGTCAAGTAACCAAGCCATACAATATAGACAGAAAAACAGAGCTCAGACGCAAATATGGCCCCACAGAAACCAGACACGAATACCTTCCCACCGAGCCGAATACCAGCCCCCCACACCAAGCCCAGACGCGAATACCTCCCCACCGAGCCGAATACCTCCACCCCCACACTGAGCCCAGACGCTACCGGCGTCCCAACAGAGCCCAGACGCTACCGGCGCCCCAACAGAGCCCAGACGCTACCGGCGCCCCAACAGAGCCCAGACGCTACCGGCGCCCCAACAGAGCCCAGACGCTACCGGCGCCCCAACAGAGCCCAGACGCTACCGGCGTCCCAACAGAGCCCAGACGCTACCGGCGTCCCAACAGAGCCCAGACGCTACCGGCGTCCCAACAGAGCCCAGACGCTACCGGCGTCCCAACAGAGCCCAGACGCTACCGGCGTCCCAACAGAGCCCAGACGCTACCGGCGTCCCAACAGAGCCCAGACGCTACCGGCGTCCCAACAGAGCCCAGACGCTACCGGCGTCCCAACAGAGCCCAGACGCTACCGGCGTCCCAACAGAGCCCAGACGCTACCGGCGTCCCAACAGAGCCCAGACGCCACCGGCGTCCCAACAGAGCCCAGACGCCACCGGCGTCCCAACAGAGCCCAGACGCCACCGGCGTCCCAACAGAGCCCAGACGCCACCGGCGTCCCAACAGAGCCCAGACGCCCCCGGCGTCCCAACAGAGCCCAGACGCCACCGGCGTCCCAACAGAGCCCAGACGCCACCGGCGTCCCAACAGAGCCCAGACGCCACCGGCGCCCCACCAGAGCCCAGACGCTACCGGCGCCCCACCAGAGCCCAGACGCTACCGGCGCCCCACCGAGCCCAGACGCTACCGGCGCCCCACCGAGCCCAGACGCTACCGGCGCCCCACCGAGCCCAGACGCTACTGCCTCTGTACCAAGCCAGACACTAAGGACGGCCAACCGAGCCCATACACCACTGCCACTCCACCAAGCCCAGGTGACACTGCCGCTCCACCGAGCCCAGACACTAAGGCCACCCCACCGAGCCTAGACTCTATGGTCGCCCCACCGAGTCAAGATACTACTAGTACCCCACCGAGCCCTGGATAACTGTAGTTACCACCTCAGTTAGGGTTGCTGGGTCACATATTCCTAGGATTGGGGTACTAGTTCTTATGAAGTGCTGAGTAGCCACCACTTAGGTTGAGTGATACCAAGGTAAAGATGGTGACCGCAGGAGTGTACCTTGAGGATGGTGGTATGACCAAGCACAACAAAGGTTAAGATCAGTCTTAGAAAGCATGGGAATGTGGAGAGTCCTTTTGGGGAGGACACCCTAATTCAAGAGTGACCCCTCTGAATGCACTTAAGTATCACAGCTCTGGGGAGCAAATGCTATTGTTCCTAGTGTCAACTACATGATTCACAATTAATGACGATACTTATACAATATAATTATTCACCCCAGGAATTTTGTGGAGCAGCTCATGAATCCTGCGACATCCCCAGCCATCTTGAAACTGAGAATTGATCTATAGTTTGTCCCGTGGGGTGGTATACACAATCACTGGCGGCCGAGGACACATTATCGAGGGGTGCAATGAAGAACGTGCTGCAATCACTATCCCACGACTCCCATATAAACGCTCTATAATGTACCGGAAACGTTCCATAACTGTGGAATCTTTCAGCGTTAAAGCCATTTCTTCATCCACAGGAGATGCAATTTTCAAGGGAGAAGGAAGGTGGCCCAGCGGCAGCTTTTATGCTTTTAGCTCTAATCAATCATGTAATTTCCCAGTATGGAAAAGATGCGTAGATGCAATTACAAAAGGTCTAAAAAAAAAAAAAATACGACTCAACGCAAATTCTTATAAGAAGAAGAAATAGGCTATCGCCTTAGACTAAAATACTCATGTAAGGTTATCCGCTCATAGCAAGAGGTCATCTGTCGGCCAAAAAGGACACCATGTTTAGATTGGTGGGGGTTGCTCATGCAACCTGCCACTCCATCTGGGCTTCTCCTGATTGAGGTTTTCAGTGACAAGAAGAAGTTGAGAAGAGGGATAGGTTGCGCATGCGCCCATGTTCACCACGTCCAAGCAAAAGACTATCTGAACATGGCCAAGTACTACACTCAGCTATCTTCTTCAGTGCCGTAGACTGCAACGAATATGCATGTCATGTAGGCAACCTGCCAAGGGAAGAATAGGGTGCAGAAGTCCTGATGATCTTTGAGGGTCCTAGAAATGGAACCCACATTGATCTAATTATTTCTTATTACGTATCTAGAGGAGAGCATAGACTGGAATAATGCTAAACCTAATATTGTCCACAACCCTTATTGATATTCACTATTAAGGAACACAAAGAAAGTTGTCCTCCTCAGAAGATCCCAGTGGATAAAATGAAGATACATTATATTAAAGGGTTTTCTTTCTTCGGCACGACCCTTTCTAAAGACCTTTTCTACCCCTACAATACAAAGAATTGCCCACTTTTTTATTTAATATTTTCAGTCATTACTAAATAAGTCTCAAGTCGATGTTTAGCGACAGAAGAAGTGAACTGATGGACCACGTCAGTGTTCCCAATATTCTACGTAAGGGGCACCGGTGGCCTCTACATCAAGTTTTAGGGATAGTGGAGCATATTCACAACTAGAAGCCGAACCCTCAAGAATTGAAAGAAGAGGTCAAGGGGAGTGAGAGCAGATGAGATTGAGTTTTATAATAGGTGGATACCGCACAGATTTTAGGCTCTCTCTTCAGAGCCAAATTACCCGTGATCTGGAGGAGCCAACAATGATGGAGACAGAAAATGAGACTTGCTCGAGGCTGAAAACATTACAAGGATTTCTTTACATTCACCAGTCACACCTCAACCGCACGTATTCAGCTGGATTTTTAGGAATGTCTGGGGCATAGGCCATGCGAGTAAAAAGGTAAAAATAATAATATCCAGAAGAGCAGATATAGGATTTGTGCATCCTTCTGGAAACGAAAGACTCCTGACACACATGAAGGTGTATTTGCAGTTCAACAAACCCACACTAGTTAAAAAGGTTCTCCAAAGCGCTTAAGATTCTTTAAGAAGAACCTGTAATAAATTGGGTTATATAAGTCCACGATAGTGAGGTCTGAGCAGAGAAGAGGTTGGATTTCCAAAAGTGTCTGAGGGCATCTGAAAAAGCTTCTTTTTGGAATCCTCAAGGACCTCAAAGCTTCCGGACCACATTTCACACGTCAAAAGTGTCATCTATGGACTGTAGGTCTCCTAACCTAGACTCAACGGCCTAATAAATGGCTATGAGGTTACAGAATACAGCTCAGCAGCCTAGTGACCAGTCTGGACATCACCATCCATAGAAAATCAGCCTAATGCCTCATTTAGACGTGCGATTTTGGGCGTTCAAGTGCTATCAGTGGTTTTCATGGATCACACTCATACCCAAGATATTTTGTGGGGCAGTGCATATCCAATTTTTTTCTTGGACAGAGTGGTCCCTGGAACGAAATCGGAGACATATCGGATTTTGAACCAAGAGTTGGACCAGAAATCAGAGATAAGTCTGATTTTGGACCAAGGGTTGGATCAGAAATTGGAGAAGTGTCCCATTTTGAACCAAAGATTGGATCAGCAATTGGAGACATGTCGGATTTTGAACCAAGGATTGGACCAGAAATTGGAGACACATCTGATTTTGAACCAAGGGTTGGGTCAAAATCGACAAGGCAAGTGAATGCTTCTATGGAAAAAAAAAATTGGACCACACTAGGATGACATCCAATTTTCAAGAACTATCAGAATAGAAAAAGGTGGAGATTTTTTTTTTCTTTTAAATTTCTACACATATTAAAAAATCGGACATGGAAAAATTGAACGTGTGAATGAGCCCCTAAGAAGAGAAGACCGACCATAAAAAGAAAACAACTGGGCATGTTAAAAACTAACATGCCCGATCCTTCTTTCTCCCCGATTAGCAATAAGTCAAGAAACCACCATAGACATTAGACGGCTGGCCAGTCTTGTCAATCGGTGGACTCCAACGCATCCCCTCTGTGGCACTGATTAGCTGCAGTGGTCACACGCCACCTCTGCTGGAAGGGGAAGAACGGAGGGTGCGGGTCATCTTTTTTAATACGGCTCCCCTGCAGCGGCCACGTACGACCCGACCCTCAGGGCGGCTATTTGACTAATTGAATTCCCATAGCGCAGCGGCTCCTGAACGCAGCACCCAGGAGTTGTGCTCCTGTAACCAGTGTGACATTTAATATTCAGTAAGAAATTATTACAGCACTGGGAAGTGGTTAATTTCTGTAAATCAGATGAAACTCTCGGGTTATTAGGCAGCACTTAATGCTGACATGACCTGAATATCTCAATGAGATTAGTTGCTCTCAGTCTTAGGATGTTCCTGGCAGCGGCTGGAGGAAAAAATAATTATAATTACTTTGTGGAGTTTATCAAATGACCGCAATCTACGGCAGAAAAAAAACAAAAACATTTTTTGATAACTTTATGTACATTTTTGGGGTTTTGAGGAGACTGCAGTAATTAAAGGGTTTGTTCTGTATTCAGGAGCACAATGCTCCCCAGCCTCTCCTCTTCTTCCGCCGGGGGGCCAATGTGCTCCTGATGACTGACAGTCCTTAGGCCTTAGGAACAGAGAGGATTTTTATTAGTAAATTGCAAAGTTGCTTGATTTTACCCACACGTTACCCATTTACAAAGGCAAGACAAGCGTGTTAGAAGAAAACCTGTCCTTTCACATAAAACCTGAAAAAAAGGAGTCTTGCTGTCCACATCCCCCAAAGTAAGCGCACCAATCTTACAAGTTGTGGAGCTGTCTAAATTCTCCTGTGCTGTCATTAATTCTTTTGCAGTGGGCAGGTTCTCTTTAATAGTATTCTGCCAGCACTATGGGTGCTAAGATCTTCATTTTATAGTATTACTGCTGCCATTGTTCAAAGACTTTCCAGTCATAGATGGAAAGTCCACCTCTCTACAGTTCGACAGCAAGAATGAGGAGACAAAAGACAAAACCATTTCCTGTAAAAGACCCACCCTCACTTCCTGTAAATTAAAAAATCTGCCCTTTTTTCCAATAGAAATAAACATACCCACCCTCCACTTCCAGTAGATACAGATAGCCACCACTTCTTGTAGCGTCAAAGATCAACCCTTACTTTAAGTAGAGTCAAAAATCCCCCACTTATTCCTGAAGAGTCAAAAACACCCTTGCTTCCTTTAGAAAGACAAGGACTCACCCTTATTTCCTGTATAGAGTGGAAGATCTGTCCCCACTTCCTGTAGAAAATCAAACACCCACCCTTACTTCCTGCAGAGAGCCAAACCTACACCCTTATGTCACATAGAATTAAAGACCCACCACCAGTTCCCACAGAGTCAAAGACCCACCACCAGTTCCCACAGAGTCAAAGACCCACCACCAGTTCCCACAGAGTCAAAGACCCACCACCAGTTCCCACAGAGTCAAAGACCCACCACCAGTTCCCACAGAGTCAAAGACCCACCACCAGTTCCCACAGAGTCAAAGACCCACCACCAGTTCCCACAGAGTCAAAGACCCACCACCAGTTCCCACAGAGTCAAAGACCCACCACCAGTTCCCACAGAGTCAAAGACCCACCACCACTTCCCAAAGAGTCAAAGACCCACCACCACTTCCCAAAGAGTCAAAGACTCACCACCACTTCCTGTGAAGAGTCAGACCTTTCCCCACTTCATGCAAAGAGTCAAAGGTCAGCCCCCTTCCTGCAAAGGCCCACCACCACCTCGTGTAGAGTCTAAGACCCACCTACACATTGTGTAGTCAAAGACCCACCCCCACTTCCTGTAAAAAGTCAGACCTGCCCCATTTCCTGCAACGAGTTAAAGACCCACCCCCACATCGTGTAGAGTCAAAGACCTACCCCCACTTCAAGTAGTGTCAACGACGCACCACTGCTTCCCATAGAGTTAAAGATTCACCCCCACGTCCTATAAAAAAAAATTAGACCCACCCCTACTTCCTGCAAAGAGTCAAAGACCCACCCCCACTTCATTTAGTCAAAGACCCACCCCCACATCATTTAGTCAAAGACCCACCCCCACTTCGTGTAGTCAAAGACCCACCCCCACTTCGTGTAGTCAAATACCCACCCCCACTTCATGTAGAGTCAAACACCCAGCCTTACAAAGACCTGCCACCACTTTCTGTAAAGACCCGCCAACAATTCATGTAGTCAAAGACCCGCCCCCACTTCCTGAAGGGAGTTGAAGACCCACCCCCACTTTCTGTGGAGTACAAGACCCGCCATTAAATTCCGTAGAGTCAAAGACTCGCCCCCACTTCCCGTAGAGAGTCAAAGACCTGGCCCATCTCCTTTAGAAAGAGGGGAGGTAACCCCGGCACACTACTACTCCCAATAAGAAGAGACGTATGATGATGTTATGCTGAATTTTTTATTTTATTGATTCAAAAAAGTAAAAAATATGCACACGTGATTCGTCCACAATAGGTCGAAGTTTCGGCTATAAGCCTTCGTCCGGCTGGACTTTATCAAGGTTCATATGCTAGATACAAAATCACCGCAATAGGTGGGTCACAACGCGTTTATGGCTTAGAAAAGCCCCTAGCTGTTAATGCGGAAGTATGAATATAATGTAGGTTCAGGGTCACTGTAATGTTATATACGTAGGAATTATGCTACCCGTGCAAAGTCACATACCATGCCACGTGGATACGATTAGTATGTTTCAAGGACCGCAACCTAAGAGTAATGAAGTATAGATGAGCGGCGTGCACTGAATCACTTTAGGATCGTTTCTGTAGTAGAGTTGCGCCACAGTGGTCTTAACTATGGGCTGTGTGGCAATAATAGGTAGCTGTATTGAATCTCAAAGAGACAGACCAGTAGTGTCCTGCAGGTAACAATGATAAAGGATGGTTGTGAAGTCACAGGGATGTGATTATGTGTGCAGACTTGTGCCTGCATCACTCTATAAGGAGCGGTCTGTATGTATAATATCACCGGTACAACCGGAAAGGATTATGACCGGAGTCCTGCGCTACCGCTGGACGTGTGGACTTGTGTGAGGATCCTGCAAAGTGTACCGGTGTTATTATACATACAGACCGCTCCTTATAGAGTGATATATGATATTATTGCCACACAGCCCATAGTTAAGACCACTGTGGCGCAACTCTACTACAGAAACGATCCTAAAATGATTCAGTGCACGCCGCTCATCTATACTTCATTACTCTTAGGTTGCGGTCCTTGAAACATACTAATCGTATCCACGTGGCATGGTATGTGACTTTGCACGGGTAGCATAATTCCTACGTATATAACATTACAGTGACCCTGAACCTACATTATATTCATACTTCCGCATTAACAGCTAGGGGCTTTTCTAAGCCATAAACGCGTTGTAACCCACCTATTGCGGTGATTTTGTATCTAGCATATGAACCTTGATAAAGTCCAGTCTGACGAAGGCTTATAGCCGAAACGTCGACCTATTGTGGACGAATCACGTGTGCATATTTTTTACTTTTTTGAATCAATAAAATAAAAAATTCAGCATAACATCATCATACGTCTCTTCTTATTGGGAGTAGTAGTGTGCCGGGGTTACCTCCCCTGTTTATTGATTTTTTACCTCCGTGCACCTACCTACCGGTGACGCAGGGCTTTCCCTCTATTTGCATCTCCTTTAGAAAGGCAACGACCCGTCCTTACTTCCCATAGAGAGTCAAAGACCCGCCTCTATTCCTGTAGTGAGTCACAGAGCCCGCCCATACTCTGTGTAGATACATATAGCCACCACGTTCTGTAATCCCTCTCAGCATCTATGCCCCTCGAGAGAGATTAGACCCAACAACAGGCAGTAGATCGCATTTTATACAGAAGAGACTCTTAATAGCTTACGCTTTGGAATAAGACAACATTTTATAGTGATTTGCAGATTGTGTATTTATCATAAGTTGTCTGAAAGTACAAGGACCTCTCAAATCTCTAAAAAAAAATTAAAATAAATTAGACTTGTAGCTTTGTATTACTGTATGAGAAGTGTCGCCTCCTTCCGTTGAGCGACAGCCATGATGAAGCCTCTTAGGCTTCTGTTGATACAGATCGAATAGTGGGATCATTGTAAAATTTTCTTAATTTTTCCCCCACCATTTCAGAGATGGCAGAGCCAATTCAACAGTTAACAAGAAGTGGCCGGACAGAGGAGCGACAGAGAGTGCCCTTCCTGCTATTGAGCTGTAAAGAAAAGGTGATTTATTTATATTTTTTTTTTTTTAAGAGTTAGGCTAATTTCACACTTGCGTTGAACGGCATCCATTGCATTGCGTTGTGTGACGGATGCAACGGATACGTTGCATATAATGGCACAACGGATGCAGCGGATCGTACAAAACAACGGAAAGTTGTTTTCTTTTTTACAGTTTTACTGGCAGCAGACTATTGTGAACGATCAGCTGATCACCTGGCTGCTGGGCGCTCAGCTGATCGCTCTCAAAAGCCGGCTGCTATGCTGAGCGCTCTCACATGCCGGCAGCCGGGCACTCAGCTGAGCGCTCTCCCATGCCGGCAGCCGGGCACTCAGCTGAGCGCTCTCCCATGCCGGCAGCCGGGCACTCAGCTGAGCGCTCTCCCATGCCGGCAGCCGGGCACTCAGCTGAGCGCTCTCCCATGCCGGCAGCCGGGCACTCAGCTGAGCGCTCTCCCATGCCGGCAGCCGGGCACTCAGCTGAGCGCTCTCCCATGCCGGCGGTCGGGCACTCAGCTGAGCGCTCTTACATTCCAGCGGCCGGGCGCTCAGCTGAGTGCTCCCACATGCCGGAGGCCGGGCGCTCAGCTGAGTGCTCCCACATGCCGGCGGCCGGGCGCTCAGCTGAACGTTCGGCCACCGAGAGACAAAAGACAAGTGTCTGTGATAAAAAAAAAAAAAAAAAAGCATGCGCAGTGAACAATAGAAGATTCCGCCGCTCAAAAAACGTTACATGCTGCGTTCCTTCCGCCCGGCAGACGCAACGCAGCATCGGCCAGCGGAAGCAACGCAGGTACTTTTGGCACAATCCGTCATCCATACAAGTCTATGGGAAACAGCGGAATCCGTTAACGGATTCCGCTGTTTTCCAAAAGGGCGGATTGTGAGGAAGGAAATTAACGCAAGTGTGAAAGTACCCTTAATGCAAAAATTAAAAGGGGTATCCTATAATACTACATTCAATGTTTACAAGCTGCAACTGCTATGGATTGTGGCATCTAAAGGAGTTTAACAGCTGGGATAGGAGTTTTCTCTAATCCCGGCCACTACAGCAGTTGCTGGCTATAGATTACAATGATCTACTGCTGAGGATGCAGACGGCCGGGATGCGGGAAAATGCAAAACTACATATTGTCTCCTCTTCTGCCGTAAAGGACCGTTTCTATTATCGTGTAATTCAGATTCTAAAAGTAAAAGTATAAATAAATGGTAAATGCGGGGCGGCCCACGAGTCTTTGGTTTTCTGTATTTTCTGTCCTCTTTTTTTTTTTTCTCTATTGGAATCTCTGAGCAGGAAATCAGATTATCAATCTCTAATGCTGTGCTGACTGCTGGCCTTGTTTTGCTAAGCAGGAACCTTGTTTGTAGGTCAAGAGACAGGGGCGCTCCACTGACCCCACAAAATAAATATTACTGCGTGCATGTGGTCATTGCACCACAAACTTAAAGTGACCGTGCCAGTGAACTAAAAAGAAAAGAGCTAAAAGTTGGCGACAAAGATCACAATTGATCCCTTGTACACTTGAAAATCATGTCCTAGAAACAACTGTATATATAAGCCCTCAATGCAGTAAAGTGCAGCCCCCCCACACAGTTATTTAATAGAGTAGCACACACGCCCCCTCAAATACCATAGTGCCATAAACTGCAGGCCCTCTCCTTCCCTGTGCCATAAACTGCAAGCCCTCTCCTTCCCTGTGCCATAAACTGCAAGCCCTCTCCTTCCCTGTGCCGCAAAGCCCAAGCCCACTCCTTCCCTGTGCCGCAAAGCCCAAGCCCACTCTTTCCCTGGGCCGCAAAGCCCAAGCCCACTCCTTCCCTGTGCCGCAAAGCCCAAGCCCACTCCTTCCCTGTGCCGCAAAGCCCAAGCCCACTCCTTCCCTGTGCCGCAAAGCCCAAGCCCACTCCTTCCCTGTGCCGCAAAGCCCAAGTCCACTCCTTCCCTGTGCCGCAAAGCCCAAGCCCACTCCTTCCCTGTGCCGCAAAGCCCAAGCCCACTCCTTCCCTGTGCCGCAAAGCCCAAGCCCACTCCTTCCCTGTGCCGCAAAGCCCAAGCCCACTCCTTCCCTGTGCCGCAAAGCCCAAGCCCACTCCTTCCCTGTGCCGCAAAGCCCAAGCCCACTCCTTCCCTGTGCCGCAAAGCCCAAGCCCACTCCTTCCCTGTGCCGCAAAGCCAAAGCGGTAAGGCACAAGCCCATCCAGTTTTCTGCTGTTAAAAACTTGAACATTTTTGAAGAAAATGCAGACAGCCTGAGAATTGTTTTCAAAACTTGACTCGGGTACGTGAAAATGCATTTTCTAAACCAACGACTAAAATATATTCTGCAGGGTTATCTAGTGCCGCCCAGAGGGCCGATGAGGTTCCGACCCCGAGACGCTTGCACAATTGGCAGGTATCATGCCCATGTATCATGACCCTTTCTGATGTGACAACACGTGCACCATACCTGCCAATCGTGCACCCATCTCAGCAGCTACGAGGGGTCATAGCGTTTTTTGGCAATGCTCACGTCCGATGCGGAAAAGTCTCCAAATCGCACTGGATAGCCCTTTCAAGTCTCTGTGCCCGATGTGCAAAAGTGAAAAGAGTAGAAGAACAAGTAAAGGGGATAGCAAAGACTTGACAATGACAGCCTATACTTTATGTGGGTCATTAAAGGGGCTGTCCAACAGTAAAAGTAGTGATTCAAAATAATAAAACGGGGGCTTACTCACGCCGCTCTGGTGGTCTGTTTTGGAATTCAGAGCTCGTCTGCGGCGGTCGGGTGACAAATCGCGTAGCATCAAACGTTACTCCAATGACACACTAGTCTACTCACCCGATTGTGGTAGACAATGACAAGCTGATGGACAACCCCTTTAATATCAGATTGGTGGTGGGTTTGGCTCCTGGCGAAATATTTCAAATCCGTGGACCACCAAATAACACATGGACGGTGGGAGCCACTTAATGGGGTTCATCAAAGCTTCTGATCCTATGGACTCCACAGATGAGAAGTTGTCAGCTCTGGTGGTCGGATGCAAACCTTGAACGACACCGCCTAGTGGCCGATGCTGTGAACTGCAGCTCGGCTCCTATTAAAATTAAATACTGTTACGACCAGCTGCCAGAAGTGGTAACAGCTTATCGGGGGGGGGGGGGGGGGGGGCAGGTGTCAGACCCCCCGACGACCTGGTATTGGTATCCAATGCATAGCAGGGGAAAACCCCTTTTAGATGCGAGATCATGATAATAGGGAGCATTAAAAATGGGTAGTCCTGGTGAAGTAATCCATTTTACAGCGGGTCTTGGTAGGCAAAACAATTATATTATGAGACAATGAAATGCAGACCCCCCCTCCAAAAAAACCTGATTGACAGCTCTCTCTCCATGCACCAGTTTGTCCTACTCTATAGAAGACACCGTCGTGATGCTACAGGAGTCAACAGCATTTAAGCCCTTTTTTTCCCAACAGTGCGGAGAAGTAATGTACGAGAAAAGGCAGTATGGAAAAGCCAAGTGGGCGTGCATCAAAATGAAAGAAGAGCGGTATGAGCAGAGTATATGCATGGGGTTCATGAAGCTCATGAGATACATCTGTGAACAAAACTCCTCTGGTAAGACATCTTCTGCCGCAAGAGTGATAACGCCAGGTGGTCCTCACTCTGGGCCTTGTTCATAGGTAGCTTTGTTGGACTTTCTTTGCTCTTAGGCGTCTACCTGGGCATGACAATCCCAATTCTGACAACAGTGCACACGGATGAAGCGAGGACAGGACTCACACGATCGGTGACGGTGGCTTATTACATCCCAAACCATCTTCAAGAAGATCCGCCTCAACCAACCGACCAGGAAATTATCATCGAGGAGTGGCCAGCGACGGTCGTCTTCTCTAGGTAGGAATTGTTGTTGTTGGACTTTACAAAAAAAAGAATGATGAGCGAGCACTACTATGCTCAGGGACTCGATACTGGTAACTAGTGATGAGCGAGCACTACCATGCTCAGGTGCTCTGTACTCGTAACTAGTGATGAGCGAGCACTACCATGCTCGGGGACTCGATACTGGTAACTAGTGATGAGCGGGCACTACCATGCTCGGGGACTCGATACTGGTAACTAGTGATGAGCGAGCACTACCATGCTCGGGGACTCGATACTGGTAACTAGTGATGAGCGGGCACTACCATGCTCGGGGACTCGATACTGGTAACTAGTGATGAGCGAGCAGTGCACTACCATGCTCAGGTGCTCTGTACTCGTAACTAGTGATGAGCGGGCACTACCATGCTCAGGTGCTCGGTACTCGTAACTAGTGATGAGCAGGCACTACCATGCTCGGGTACTCGTAACTAGTAATGAGCGAGCACTACCATGCTCGGTACTCGTAACTAGTGATGAGTGGGTACTACCATGCTCGGGTGCTCGGTACTCGTAACTAGTGATGAGCGGGCACTACCATGCTCAGGTGCTCGGTACTCGTAACTAGTGATGAGCAGGCACTACCATGCTCGGGTACTCGTAACTAGTAATGAGCGGGCACTACCATGCTGAGTACTCGTAACTAGTGATGAGCGGGCATTACCATGCTCAAGTGCTCAGTATTGGTAACTAGTGATGAGTGAGCACTAAGATAGAGCTGTATGGTAAAGCACATCATTCTATGGTCTACTGAAAACAGAATGAGGCCTACAAAGAAAAGAGCACAGTAACCACAGTCAGACATGGTGGAGGTCAGATGTCTTGGGGATGTTTTTCTAGATCTAGCACTGACTGTATACAAGGCATCATGAAATCTGAAGATTACCAAGGATTTTGGGTGCCAACGTAGTGCCCAGTGTCAGAAAGCTGGGTCTGCATCCTAGGTCATGGGTCTTCCAGCAGGAACTGTTCTGCATTGTATGCTTTTCCTGCATGTCAACGTCTATGGAAATTGTTCTTTACCAGCAATTAGTTTGTTATAGACCTATAGGACTCTATATGTACCAAAAGGAGGACATATTAAAAAAAACAACAAAAACAAAACTACAAAATAGAAACAAAAAGCACCACTTCTCAAGCTTCATAAAAAGTTAATCCCTTTGGAGAACGCTGTGGTGGCCATTTAGTCATTTTATTCCTAAATAATGAAAAATAAGAATAAGCCCTAATGGCTTTAGCCCACGTGGCGGATCCATGTGGTCTGTTCTGGCAGGATGTGATTAGCGCGTACTCCAGACGAAAATCCACTTCTCCCATCTTTCAGATTTCAGACAATTATTGGGTTTCAATAAGACGAGGGTCTGAGTAACCTGACATCAACGACTTCAAGGTTTTATACAAAATGAACAAGAATAACCGTAGACACAAGAACATAAAACGCAGGGAGGGAACATCTCGGCTGCGGAGCCCCCTGCTGAGCCTGACAAACCCTGCTAATAAGAGGGGCATCGGCCACGCACAACACCTCCGCAGGACGCCCGCTGATCACATTTAATTACTCCTTATCTTTACAAAAATAAGAATGAAGGCAGTTATCCCCCGAGGAGAATAAATCATAAACGTGTGAGGGCAAAAAACTGCAAAATATAACAGACAGGACACAAGGACAAAAATTACAAAAACGACCAGGATCTATCCGTCCAACTAATTTATCAGTCATTGTACAGGAGGAGGAGGTGAGCTGTGACATCACCTATTGTGAATAGTAGATCCTGTGTTGACTACTTTATATAAAAGGTGTTATCAATCATTGTACAGGAGGAGGATGAGGTGAGCTATGACATCACAGTGTGAATGGTGGATCCTGTGTTATCAGTTGTGTATAGAGCTGTTATCAATCATTGTACAGGAGCAGGTAAGCTGTGACATCATCTATTGTGAATGGTCGATACTGTGTTACTTTCTGTATATAGACCTAACAGTCATTTTTCAGGAGGAGGTGAGCTGTGACATCTATTGTGAATGGAGGATCCTGGAGTTATCTACTGTATATAGAGGTGTTATCAGTCATTGTACAGGAGGGAGGAGGAGGTGAGCTGTGACATCACCTATTGTAAATGTTGACTCCTGTGTTATCTACTGTATATAATGTACAGGATGAGGAGGAGGCGAGCTGTGACATTACCTATTGTGAACGATGGATTCTGTGTTACTGGCCACTGAGGTTAGTTTAGAATCTAATTTTCTGTTTCAGGAAACACGACATGTACATTATACACAATGAACAGACCCTTATCTTTTGTGCTGAAGCATCTAATGAGCGTGTGCAAAGGTCTTGAGAAGTAAGAGGAAAGTGCAGTAATATCTTGTGTTATGCGCGGTGTATAGAGTCATTATAATCCTGCCTCTGATGATAAGGAACTGCCTGAAAACTGTTCCTGAAAGGACAAGATGTTAAAGCCCCAGTGCGACAACTACCAGATTACTCATTTGTCTATTTTTTTTTAATTAAATAAAAAAAAAAAAAAAATCCGGTCATTTTCTGACAATACATGTACTTTACCGGTATTTGAGAATTGGCGAGCTGATGAGATGTGTGTAGGCGGATTGTTATATAATTGGGATAACCAGGTCAGGGTGAGCAGGCACCAGACTCTCAGCTGACCGGCTTGTGATCAACACGGAATCCAAATCCCACATCCCGTCATTGCTCCGGGTCAGAAGTGTGCGGATCTCAGAGGTCCGGGACGCTCCTATGGGATTTCTTTCACAATCCTGAGTGGATTATATTAGTCCAGAGACTATCCCCAGCCCCTCGCAACCTTTCCCTTCTTTAGTAAAGAACACACACAGTAGATGATCCTCAGCGAAACCCACCAAATTTACAACCTGACGTAATTAAAAACTTCCCAAACTAGGAGGAGCATCTCATCACTTAAGCTCCTCCTAGTTGTTGGTCTGACCCAAAAATAGGAACAGCCTTTTTTTTTGTCTTTTTTTCTACAGAAACGATAACTTACATGGTTCTTCCTCAAATCAAAGCTGCATTGAACAATTTTTTTAACGTGTACCACGAGGACTCAAGTTACCTAAAACGGCAGATGTAGGCAAAGAAAAAAAAAAAAAAGGATCAGGCATATTGAAATTCAACATGTCCAATCCTTTACTCGTATAGGAAACAAGCAGTGAGCTGGGTGTGTCCAACAGGGGATTATTTCCCCCTCCCCATTGAGGGCAATGTAGGCAAAAAAAAAAAAAAAAAGAACAGATCAGGCATATTGAATGTCAACATGTCCAATTCTTTATTTGTATAGGAGATAATCACCGAGCTGGGTGTGTCCAACAGAGGCTTAGTCCACCCTCCCCATTGAGGGCATAGAGGGAGGGGTAGAAGGAATATCAAAGGAGTAAAAGCATTGTGCATGGTTGTGGTCTCCAGATCTTGATCTTCCTGATCAAATGTGCAATTTTCAGGACCCCCACAGACCACCTGATTGAAAGGGCCCTGCACTGTTCATCTGGAATAGCGCCATTTTTTTTTAATGGTGGCTATGCCTGGTACTACAGCTCCAACCCGTCTCCTTTATGGGGACTGATCCTTGAGGGTTCCAGGAGTGAGGTATATATTGATTGATATGTTGGCATCACTATCACCCAGTGTATCTGCTCACCAGCCACCGCTTCAAATGTGAAAACCCTACAAAAGCTCCTTGGTGGTCTACAGTCCTCCATGTGAAACCCTTTCAAACCCTTTCTTCTCTTATTTCAGAGCCTTCACTGGAGCCACCAACGAAGAGTCCATCATGCAGGAGATCTCCTTGCTGGCCGAGCTGCTGGAGTCTCCGGAGCTGTGCTTACAAGACACGTTTATCATTGCCGGATACACGAACCCAGCGGCTGCCAATAGACGGAACGAGATCTGGTTCTTGCAGAGGCCGTAAGCTTTGCCCGGGGAGGGGGGGGGGGCGTACACCGTGAGCGAACAGACAGCGGTGGCCCCAATGGACGTGGTCATCATGAGATTCAAGAACGGTGGCTTCTCCCATGCCGGTCATTGTGGGCCGGCATCGCTCTCAACCATCTGTTCCTTGGAGATTTGCCGCCTGAGTGCACGTACGGACACTACCTGCAGTAGCCGATTGGATAGGATTAATATTCAACCCCTGTGATGGCTATGGGCTATGGAAAGGGCATATCTTCAAGAAAAGTCATAAATCCCCCCTCTAAAGGCCACACGTCACCTTAAATTCTTCATTCCTGGATGATGATGGATGATGGATGATGATGATGATGATGATATCAGTCGAAAGGACTTGCCTTCACGTTCTGCTCCGTGGGCATCCACAAATTAAAAGGGTCCAGATTTTACCACTGTAGTGCTAACCACTGAGCCACCATGTGGCCCTATATGTTCTTGTAGTAATCTGATGTTCCAGTGCTGAGAAACCAAGCTCTGAGGTCCCTGAAGTGCATCGGGGGAGTGTCCACACCCTCCAGCGCGCCCCCACACCCTCCAGCGCGCCCCCACGCCCTCCAGCGCGCCCCCACGCCCTCCAGCGCGCCCCCACGCCCTCCAGCGCGCCCCCACGCCCTCCAGCGCGCCCCCACGCCCTCCAGCGCGCCCCCACGCCCTCCAGCGCGCCCCCACGCCCTTGAGTGCATCAGCCTTCATTTGCCACGCCCCAATGCACTTCCAGACCAATTTTACATGACTTTGAAGCTTGATTTCTCAGCGCTGGCATACAGGATTACTACAAGGCAGGTATCATTTTTATGGTCAGTCTACGACCTATACGGCCATACCAACAGTTTCAATCTTAAGAGATTCCCTTTAAATCTCGGTTTAACGCACGCCTATGGCTTCACTTCAGTCTGAGGATCAGTGATGGTCCCACAGAGTAATGGCCTTTCCTATTATTTCACAATAACCAACCAACCAAGGCTGAAGACGCAACGAAGGCCGCCATAGTCCCACCATTTAGTCCGTTTAACCCTCTATATCCACATCATGTCTGACTCCACGCAGACGCCTAATAAATACCATCAATATAATGCCGATGTTCCTAAGCAATAAAGCCGTCCTCCCGCAGGATTAGAAAGCGGTAATCTCCCATCTCGCTCTGGATTATTAATCAGATTATTCTGAAAATGTACAAATAAGAAAATAGTATATGAAGAATTTGTTGACAAACGCTGCACAGCGGCTCCGATGACGCCGGCTGTAGAGGGGTGAACATGTATTTATTTGTGCTACATATATATTTTAGTAACCGTGCTGTAAGAAAAGTCTATATTGGAATAAATTGTGGACGCTTTATCCTGGAGCCGCTCGCTGCTTCTTTATGTACAGACTAAGATTAATAGGGCCAGGGGACGGCGGGCATGTCAGCAGCAAACAGAGGGGGTCACGTACCCGGGCGCTCCGCTGTGTGACTGCGGTCTGATTACGTCCTCAGGATAGTACCTGTTACAATGTGACTGTTGGATAGCGGGGGTCAGGGGCTCCAATGCTGTCCCTCACTATAGGGGACCCTAGGCTATCACTAACCCCAGGGTTACCCCTAATGGTAGAGATGCCCAAATCCCCTGCCTGACTAAACTGACTAGAATTGATCCGATTCCTCCCACCAGGGAAGGAACAGGCAATACAGATTAAGACAGATAAGGGGAAACAAAAACTCTGACACACTGCAAACATATATGAACTAACAATGAGAGACTCAAAAGAAAAGCAAGAGCAGGAAGGTAGCGACAAAAAGCAACAAGGGTTAACTGCACAACCACTCACAGCAACAAGTACTACACCCAACAGTTAGTCTGGATCACAACACCTCATCAGACCAGCTAAGATAAACTATAGCTGGCATTAATGGAAGTGTCCACTCAGCCTATATAGGAGGGGAGCAGATGTGATTGGCTCCCCCACAACATGTGATCAAAGCAGACTCACAAGCAGACCAGCAGAGAAGAACTGGTTGGTCGACACCCAAGTAACCTTGTGCTGATTACAGACCTCAGAGAAGTTAATCGGGCACAGTATCACAATCAGTAGTCTGAACAGAACCCGATGACGCCATGACAGTCAGTGATGTTTGTAGAAACCTAACTGTGACAGTACCTCAACTCCAGACTATAGATATCACAGCTATAGCACGTGCATCCAGTTCCAGCCGGCAACAATAGTCCTTATGACAGTGCCTCACATCCACACGACGGATACCGCACTCGTATCATGTGTTTTCTGCTCATGCCGCTGTATTCTATCGATGATCACCAGGACCTGGCCGCAATAACAGGTCCTCACCCCTCCACGTCTCAGCACCAACTCACTGACCAAACACGTGGCTTGTTGTTTTCACTCTCCCTGGATGGGCAGAAGTGCTCACACCCACCCCCATACACATCTGCTACATGTAGCTCAAAGTATGCAGAAGGTTCCAGAAGCCCAGTCCTACTGTAGGGCTGATTATATTATAATCCATGGAGAGAGACAGGTTTTGATACAGGGAGAGCAATGGCTTTATAGGGGCCACTGAGCCTCTCGTTTAGAGCATTTTAAACAGAGCAAGCTGTTATGATTCAGTGATCGAGGAGGATCAAAAGGGGTAGAAACTAGGAAACCCAGAGAATCACCCGAGTGTTTGGAATCTCAGCTGACTGCAGACCTGTAACTGACAACACAACTAGAAGTAGCCGTAGGACGAGCCTACGATGACCTAGTCGCCTCGACACAGCCGGAGAGCTATTTGTTCCTAAAGAGAGAAAAACAAGGAAAGCTAATCTGCCTCAGAGCAGTCCTCCAAAGATATAGGTAGCCCCCAAACATATAAAGCCGGGGAGACAAGAGGAAATACAGTACAGAGGTAGAAAACAGATTCAGCAAAGATGAGGCCCAAACTATCTATATAGGAAAGGACAGAAAAGAGCACTCTGTCTGCAGCCGCGCAATACCCTAAAAAAACCAACACACCAGATAGGAAAAAAGTTTGAGACCACATGGCCTCTCCCCAACTATAACAGTACTCTGGTGTTACTGGGATCCAAACAAAACACTAATATAGAGGAAGGACTGAGATTTATATAAAGCATGAAAAAACAAAAATACATTGCAGAATATGAAGCAAGGTACACAGACATTCCCAGCAGGGAATAATCCAACTCCACCCAGGACTCCACTCAAGAAAAACCAGGCGACAAGCCTTAAGGCTCAGTCACACACAACGACTTACCAGCAATCCCGAAAACCATGGGACCTGATAGGGATCGCAGGTAAGTCGCTGGGAGGTCGCTGGTGAGATGTCACACCGTCAGATCTTACCAGCGATGCAGGAACAATACAGGTCGCAGTAGCGACCTGTATAACGATCTCAGCAGTCACTGTGACCCTGTCACACAGTGTCACACACAGCGATGGGTCCTGCCCAGCAAGACATCGCCTTTGAAGAAAATGACCTGGACCATTCTACAACGACTAGCGATTACACAGCAGGGGCCTGATCGCTGGTAGGTGTCACACATAACGAGATCGCCAACGGGATTGCTACTGCGTCACGGAAACCCTGACTCAGCTGCGATCTCGCTAGCGATCTCGTTATGTGTGACAGTACCTTTAGTACCACAGAAATAAAAACGACAAGAAAGTGGAAACAAACCAGCAAGAGATACAAAGACAAAACTTATCTGCAAGGACTTCAGATAGAAACAGAAAATAGGGCAGGCTCCAGAATGTCCACAGCACCACAGGAGACAACATTGATCACCGGCCCAGACCAAGAGCACACTACTCAGTTATATAGGTCCAGTCTGAGCAGTCTGATTTCCAATCATCATCAGCTGTCTGGCTTATGTTAAGCAGACCAACTCTACTACCAGCACTGGCCACAAGAGGGAGCCCCAAAACGGAACCCAGTCCAAATGTGTTCACAACAGCAAGCATATCACTAATCAGACAACAATAAGGTCAACATAAGGCTGCTTTCACACTACGTTTTTTTAAACATGCGTCCTGAACGTTTTTTTAACACAAAAACGAATCCAGTGAAAATGAGTTTTCATTTCAATGCATTTGCAATGAACTCGCGTCAACATGCCTTCATGTGCGTTTGCGTGCGTTATAGTGAGGATTCAGGGAGTTGCAGTTTAACATTTTTCAAAAACGCTACTTGTAGCGTTTTTGAGCTGCATCCAAATACTGCAAATTGCTGGATCCTGACTATACTGTACGCAAATGTATGTGAACGCTGGCATGCTGATAGGCAGGATCCTGCTTGCTCTACTGAGCATGCCCAGAAACCAGCCTCGCGTGATCAGTCCCTGTCCCTGTCCCTGTCCCTGTCCCTGTCCCCCGCCTGAGAGCTGCGGACCCAAGTAACCAAGGTAAATATCGGGTAACCAAGCAAAGCACTTCTCTTAGTTACCCGATGTTTACATGTGCAGACGCTCGTAACCAAGGTAAATATCGGGTATCCAAGCAAGTTACCCGGTGTTTACCTTGGTTACGAGCCTCCGCAGCTGTCAGATGCCGGCTCCCAGTCTATCACGTTCAGTTCCCCTCACTCCCGATCACATGACTCCAATGCCTGCCCATAAACTTCAAGTGACAGGATCCTGCAAAATAACATGCGTTTGTATGCATTTTTTTTGCTGTAAAAACAGGATCCGCTCTTACAGCAAAAAATACGTCCATGACGCATGCTAAAAAAACGTAGTGTGAAAGCAGCCTAACCAGCGCTCGGTGCTGGAAAAGGTTCACTCTATGTCCATTGGTCCAGCTCCTCACAACTTGCCATAAAAGATGCAGCGCAGTCCGTTCCCAGCTCGGTTACCACTGTCACACAATAACTGACAGTGATTACAGCAGTTCATCCCCGAATTTGATGGCATATGTCAATGCCGTCATGAAACAACCCATCAGGACCTTTATGGCATTTTCCATGTTTTTCACCATTTAACAATTAAAATTAAGACATAGTAACTATTCCATTTGTTTTTTCCCTCCTCCTCACTGTCCTTTTACTAGTTTTAAGACAACAAACTGCAGCAGGAGCCTCCCCCCTCGGCCCTGCCTGCAGCAGGAGCCTCCCCCCTCGGCCCTGCCTGCAGCAGGAGCCTCCCCCCTCGGCCCTGCCTGCAGCAGGAGCCTCCCCCCTCTGCCCTGCCTGCAGCAGGAGCCTCCCCCCTCTGCCCTGCCTGCAGCAGGAGCCTCCCCCCTCTGCCCTGCCTGCAGCAGGAGCCTCCCCCCTCTGCCCTGCCTGCAGCAGGAGCCTCCCCCCTCTGCCCTGCCTGCAGCAGGAGCCTCCCCCCTCTGCCCTGCCTGCAGCAGGAGCCTCCCCCCTCTGCCCTGCCTGCAGCAGGAGCCTCCCCCCTCTGCCCTGCCTGCAGCAGGAGCCTCCCCCCTCTGCCCTGCCTGCAGCAGGAGCCTCCCCCCCTCTGCCCTGCCTGCAGCAGGAGCCTCCCCCCCTCTGCCCTGCCTGCAGCAGGAGCCTCCCCCCCTCTGCCCTGCCTGCAGCAGGAGCCTCCCCCCCTCTGCCCTGCCTGCAGCAGGAGCCTCCCCCCCTCTGCCCTGCCTGCAGCAGGAGCCTCCCCCCCTCTGCCCTGCCTGCAGCAGGAGCCTCCCCCCCTCTGCCCTGCCTGCAGCAGGAGCCTCCCCCCCTCTGCCCTGCCTGCAGCAGGAGCCTCCCCCCCTCTGCCCTGCCTGCAGCAGGAGCCTCCCCCCCTCTGCCCTGCCTGCAGCAGGAGCCTCCCCCCCTCTGCCCTGCCTGCAGCAGGAGCCTCCCCCCCTCTTCCCTGCCTGCAGCAGGAGCCTCCCCCCCTCTGCCCTGCCTGCAGCAGGAGCCTCCCCCCCTCTGCCCTGCCTGCAGCAGGAGCCTCCCCCCCTCTGCCCTGCCTGCAGCAGGAGCCTCCCCCCCTCTGCCCTGCCTGCAGCAGGAGCCTCCCCCCCTCTGCCCTGCCTGCAGCAGGAGCCTCCCCCCCTCTGCCCTGCCTGCAGCAGGAGCCTCCCCCCCTCTGCCCTGCCTGCAGCAGGAGCCTCCCCCCCTCTGCCCTGCCTGCAGCAGGAGCCTCCCCCCTCTGCCCTGCCTGCAGCCGGAGCCTCCCCCCTCTGCCCTGCCTGCAGCAGGAGCCTCCCCCCTCTGCCCTGCCTGCAGCAGGAGCCTCCCCCCTCTGCCCTGCCTGCAGCAGGAGCCTCCCCCCTCTGCCCTGCCTGCAGCAGGACAAAAAGATAGTAAAGCCACATCCCTAGTCACACCCAGCACCAATCAGGTGGTTATCCGATTTCACACTGCTCCGTACACTTTGCAGTGTCTCCTGCCGGGCACTTCTGCTGGGCTCCCATTAAAGTGACGGGACGCTGAGCTGCAGTACCATAAATGGTCTGTATACAGCGTATGGAGAGGAGCTGATCCGGCTGCGTACATCATTTATGTTTGCCACAAAACCTCTGCTCGATTAGGATGTCAGTTGTTGGACCCACCACAGCACTGAAATTGATGACATACAGTATATCACTAAAGATAGTACACCCCTGACATTTTTTAAATATTTTATTATAACTTTTCATGGGACAGCACTGAAGATCTGCCCCTGTGATACAATGTACAGTGTCAGTGTGCAGCTTGTATAACAGGGTAAATTTGGTGCCATCTAAATAACTCAGCACACAGCCATTAATGCATAAACATTTGGCAACAAAAGTGATTACACCCCTATGTGAAAATAGCCAAATTGTGCCCTTTGTGTGAATATTTTGTGTGGCCACAATTATTTTCCAGCCCTGTCTTAACTCTCTTAGGTATGGAAGTCACTAGAGCTGCTGGATAATCTTCCATCCTCCATGATGACAGCACAGAGCTGGTGGATGTTAGAGATCTTGCACTCCTCCACCTTCCCTTTGAGGAGGCCCCACAGATGCTCTATAGGGTTTAGGTCTGGAGATGCTCGGCCGGTCCAGCACCTTTACACTCAGGTTCTTTAGCAATGCAGTGCTCGTCTTGGAAGTGTTTGGGGTCAATATTATGTTGGAATATGAAGGGAGGTAATCATGCTCAGTTTGTCACAGGACATATTGGTTAATGGTTCTCTCAATGACCTGTAGCCCCCCAGAGCCAGCAGCTCTCATGCAGCCCCAAATCATAACCCTCCCCCACCATGCTTGACTGTAGGCAGGACACACTTGTCTTTGTCCTCCTCACCTGGAGCCACTGCCCACGCTTGACACCATCTGAACTAAACTTTATATTAATCTCATCAGACCACAAGATGGTTCCAATAATCCACGTCCTTAGTCTGTTTGTGTTCAGAAAACTTTTGGGGGCTTTCTTCTACATTATCTTTAGAAGAGGCTTCCTTCTGGCACGACAGCCATGCAGAGCAACGTAATGAAGTGTGCGGTGTATGGTCTGAGCACTGACAGACAGACCCCTCCCCCCCACCCCTGTAACCTCTGAAGTGTGCAGCGTATGGTCCGAGCACTGACAAGCGGACCCCCCCACCCCTATAACCTCTGAAGTGTGCAGCGTATGGTCCGAGCACTGACAAGCGGACCCCCCCACCCACCCCTATAACCTCTGCAGTGTATGATCTGAGCACTGACAGGTGGACCCCCACCCCTGTAACCTCTGCAGCAATGATGGCAGCACTCATATCTACTCTGAAAAGACGACCTCTGGATAGGACGCTGTCCACGTGCAAAAAAATTCTTTGGTTGGCTATGGCGTGGCCTGTTTGAGTGGATCCTGTCTTGTTATCCATTGTATGGTTTTGGCCACAGTGCTGCAGCTCAGTGTCAGGGTGGTGACAATCTTCTAATATCCTCGGCCTTCTTTATGTAGAGCAACAATCCTTTTTTTCAGATTCTCAGAATTCTTTGCCGTGAGGAGCCATGTTGTCCTCCAGTGACCAGTATGAGACAGTGTGCGAGAGATAACACCAAATGTAACATCCCTGCTCCTCATTCACACCTGAGACAAGTCACATAACACCGGGGAGGGAAAAATGGCTAATGGGGCACAATGTGGCCATTTATACTTAGGGGTGTACTCACTTTTCTTGACATTAATGGCTGTGTGATGAGTAAGGCTACTTTCACACATCCGGTTTGAGCCCTGCGGCTCAATCCGGCTGTGAAAACTATGCAACGGATGCGGTGAAAACACCGCATCCTTTGCATACGTTTTTACATGCGGCCGGTCCGGTTTTTTCCGGTTGCGGCATGCTACTGAGCATGCGCAGTGGAAAATACCGCATGCGGCGACCGGATGCGGTTTTTTCCGCATCGCGCCGCATCCGGCCTCCATAGGGATGCATTGAAAAATGCGCCGCAGCGGCCGGATGCGGCGCGATGCGGTGTTTTTTGCCGGAGCAAAAAACGTTGCAGGGTACTTCGATCCGGCCGCCGCATCGGCTAAATCTGCCGCATGCGGCAAAAACCGGACCGAACGCAAGCCCCTACGGCACAATGCGGCACTAATGTAAGTCAATGCAAAAAAAACCGCAATCGGCGTTACAAAAGCCGGTTGCGGTTTTTCTGCAGAACGCCGTATTGTGCCGCAGAGCAAAAATCCGGATGTGTGAAAGTACCCTTAGAGGACACCAAATTTACCCTGTTATATAAGCTGCGCACTAACACTGTACATTGTATCACAGGGACAGAGCCTCAGTGTTGTCCCATGAAAAGATATAAAGGTCGCTTTACATGCTGCAACATCGCTCAAGCGAACTCGTTGGGGTCACGGAATTGGTGACACACATCCGGTCGCTTTAGCGATGCCGTTGCGTGTGACACCTTTGAGCGATTTTGCATCGTTCAAAAACATGCAAAATTGCTCATCGGTGACATGGGGGTCCATTCTCAAATATCGTTACTGCAATAGTAACGATTAGTTCGTCGTTCCTGCAGCAGCACACATCACTACGTGTGACACCGCAGGAATGAGGAACCTCTCCTTACCTGCGGCCGCCCGCAATGAGGAAGGAAGGAGGTGGGCGGGATGTTCGTCCCGCTCATCTCTGCCCCTCCGCTTCTATTGGGCAGCGGTTCAGTGACGCAGCTGCGATGTCGCTGTGTCACTGAACGAACCGCTCCCTTAGAAAGGAGGCGTTTCGCCGGTCACAGCGACGTCGAAGGCAGGTAAGTAGTGTGACGGGTCCGGGTGATGTGGTGCGCCACGGGCAGCGATTTGCTCGTGTCGCACAACAGATGGGGCGGGTACCCACGCTAGCGATATCGGTACAGATATCGCAGCGTGTAAAGTGGCCTTTAGAAAATATTTACACAATTGTGAGGGGTGTACTCACTTTAGTGATCTACTGTAAGTCCTGGGCATCTTGATGAATCAAAACAGCAAGGTAACATAAGACATTTTGGATCGGTGGGTTTTCAGGTGCTAAGACCCCCATAGATCAAAAGAGCAAGGGCTGCTTCCTACAAAATGAATGATGAGCTCAACAGAGTCTTATATTCACTCGCAGTGGGGGGGGCTTCGTTTTCGTGATCATGGGGGTCCCGGCGCCGAGACACGTTGAACGTTTTATGAAGGTGAATGTCTCGCACATGCCCTGTAATTTACTGTCTCCGAGGTGCAGTCTGAATAGGCCAGAGGCGAAGAAACTACAATATCTGTCCTGGCAGCTGCAAGAATTCTGGAAAAAGCCGCGCTAACAAGCAAAATGCTACATACAATGGAAGGAAGGATCGGAAAATACGTCTCAGCTGTCAATCAAATAGAAGCCTAACCTGAGCTCACCCGAGAATATAGTAGAGGAGCCCGTCCAAATGTCTCACTGCTGGTTACAAGTACGAAGCATGGTAGTGCCCGCTCATCACTAGTTACGAGTACAGAGCACCTGAGCATGGTAGTGTCCGCTCATCACTAGTTACGAGTACAGAGCACCCGAGCATGGTAGTGTCCGCTCATCACTAGTTACGAGTACAGAGCACCTGAGCATGGTAGTGCTCGCTCATCACTAGTTACGAGTACTGAGCACCCGAGCATGGTAGTGCTCGCTCATCACTAGTTACGAGTACCGAGCACCCGAACATGGTAGTGCCCGCTCATCACTAGTTACGAGTACTGAGCACCCGAGCATAGTAGTGCTCGCTCATCACTAGTTATGAGTACTGAGCACCTGAGCATGGTAGTGCCCGCTCATCACTAGTTACGAGTACTGAGCACCCGAGCATGGTAGTGCCCGCTCATCACTAGTTACAGTTACAAAGCATGATAGTGCCCACTCATCATTCATTATAACGATTGTATTTAAGAGGATTAACCCTTTAAACATACAACCACCTTCAAATAATTGAGCCAAGTCACAGTGCCACAGCCATCAAGGGTGTGAAAGACCAAAAACAACATAACTGAATGAACTGTATTATATTGTGTACATAATTAGTCAGAGGCCCGGCTAACCTCCAGATCCACAAGTAACTGACATCAGACAACCCCTTTAAGAAGTCATTAACCCTCTCAGAAAAGGTTTGCGGTTACTAAAACCATTTTAAATAAAAAACAATAACAACAAGAAACAGCATTTTCTGCTCATTACTGCACAATAATGACATCTGGTAAAGGAAAAGGCTGAGCGTGGCGCCAAGCTTAGATGCACGGTGTACCGGCCGGCGCTCACCTGTATGTAGGACTTCTGCACCGCGGCCAGCTCATCTCCCAGAGGCACCACAAACTTCTCCAGCTGCCGCTCGTGGGAGTACGGCTGGATGTCCGGGGAGTCCTCCGAGCGCAGCTCTATCCGGCTAATCAGCAGGTTTGAGACCACTTGCTGCACAGACTAAAAAAAAAAAAAAAAAAAAAAAAAAAACGGATTTAGCGTCCGGTATTTAATTTCCTGATTGACAGCACTACTGCCATATGTGATTACTGGAGGATAGTCAGCACAGGGGTCTGCTGTATACACTCAGTCAGACATAGTGGGGCCATAGTTTTTTACTATAAAATTGACATTTTTGTAGTTTGACTTGCCTGTTTTTGGTGACTCTTCATAATATACAGTTAGGTCCAGAAATATTTGGACAGTGACACAATTTTGGCGAGTTGGGCTCTGCATGCCACCACATTGGATTTGAAATGAAACCTCTACAACAGAATTCAAGTGCAGATTGTAACGTTTAATTTGAAGGTTTGAACAAAAATATCTGATAGAAATTGTAGGAATTGTACACATTTCTTTACAAACACTCCACATTTTAGGAGGTCAAAAGTAATTGGACAAATAAACCAAACCCAAACAAAATATTTTTATTTTCAATATTTTGTTGCGAATCCTTTGGAGGCAATCACTGCCTTAAGTCTGGAACCCATGGACATCACCAAACGCTGGGTTTCCTCCTTCTTACTGCTTTGCCAGGCCTTTACAGCCGCAGCCTTCAGGTCTTGCTTGTTTGTGGGTCTTTCCGTCTTAAGTCTGGATTTGAGCAAATGAAATGCATGCTCAATTGGGTTAAGATCTGGTGATTGACTTGGCCATTGCAGAATGTTCCACTTTTTTGCACTCATGAACTCCTGGGTAGCTTTGGCTGTATGCTTGGGGTCATTATCCATCTGTACTATGAAGCGCCGTCCGATCAACTTTGCGGCATTTGGCTGAATCTGGGCTGAAAGTATATCCCGGTACACTTCAGAATTCATCCGGCTACTCTTGTCTGCTGTTATGTCATCAATAAACACAAGTGACCCAGTGCCATTGAAAGCCATGCATGCCCATGCCATCACGTTGCCTCCACCATGTTTTACAGAGGATGTGGTGTGCCTTGGATCATGTGCCGTTCCCTTTCTTCTCCAAACTTTTTTCTTCCCATCATTCTGGTACAGGTTGATCTTTGTCTCATCTGTCCATAGAATACTTTTCCAGAACTGAGCTGGCTTCATGAGGTGTTTTTCAGCAAATTTAACTCTGGCCTGTCTATTTTTGGAATTGATGAATGGTTTGCATCTAGATGTGAACCCTTTGTATTTACTTTCATGGAGTCTTCTCTTTACTGTTGACTTAGAGACAGATACACCTACTTCACTGAGAGTGTTCTGGACTTCAGTTGATGTTGTGAACGGGTTCTTCTTCACCAAAGAAAGTATGCGGCGATCATCCACCACTGTTGTCATCCGTGGACGCCCAGGCCTTTTTGAGTTCCCAAGCTCACCAGTCAATTCCTTTTTTCTCAGAATGTACCCGACTGTTGATTTTGCTACTCCAAGCATGTCTGCTATCTCTCTGATGGATTTTTTCTTTTTTTTCCGCCTCATGATGTTCTGCTTCACCTCAATTGAGAGTTCCTTAGACCGCATGTTGTCTGGTCACAGCAACAGCTTCCAAATGCAAAACCACACACCTGTAATCAACCCCAGACCTTTTAACTACTTCATTGATTACAGGTTAACGAGGGAGACACCTTCAGGGTTAATTGCAGCCCTTAGAGTCCCTTGTCCAATTACTTTTGGTCCCTTGAAAAAGAGGAGGCTATGCATTACAGAGCTATGATTCCTAAACCCTTTCTCCGATTTGGATGTGAAAACTCTCATATTGCAGCTGGGAGTGTGCACTTTCAGCCCATATTATATATATAATTGTATTTCTGAACATGTTTTTCTAAACAGCTAAAATAACAAAACTTGTGTCACTGTCCAAATATTTCTGGTCCTGACTGTATGTCTGAATATGGACCTAGGGATTCATTTATGCTGGAGTGGTGCTTTAAATTGAAGCCCTCTGCCCTCGGTGTTATACTCCCCTTCAAGTTTTTTCGTCCTTTTTCGGTGCTGCTTGGTTGGTCCCGCGGTGCCATCATCTTGTGCCTGACTACCCAGAAATCAGACGTTATGTCACAAGCTCCCAATACAAGTCTATGAGAGAGAACAAGGTCAGATTGAGGCTCTCATAGACTTGTATTGAGTTGGGACCTCCGGCTCCATGAAATAACAGAGCTGCCGGTAGGTCCCAAATCACCAGAAACTGACTGAAGCGGCGGTGATAAAAGATGAAGCCGCTGGAAGGTGAGTAAAGACAGGGGGTGTATAAGACTTCAATTTAAAGCACCACGGTGGAATTTAAAAAAAAAAAACAAAGAAACTTGGAGTGGTGCTTTAACCTCTTGACCCTGATGCAATAAAAAAGTAAACAATATATAAAACTACATTTACCTCCCAACTGAGCAACACTTCTGCGATCTGCCGGTGGTTGGGTAACATTGCTAAGTGTGGGATTGCAGAAGCAATACTATGTTGTTACTATGTTGATGCACTGGTCCTGAAGAAGAGGTATAGCCTCGAAACGCGTAGACCGATGGAATAAAAGAATACATTTATAACATCAACGTGCTACATCTTCATTTTGGCTGATGCGCGGCATTAACCCCCTCTTCACTCTGATTTGTATGCACATCCACGTGGGGCTGCAGCAGACGCCATCATCCTATGCTTTATCAGTGGTTGTGACTATCACAACCTTTTCAGGTGAGTGTATTTTTCCTGATCTACCTCACTGATCTGTTGGTATTACACTATCAGCGCTCCTTATTTTTCAGTTTATATTGCAGAAGCAATGACAGTCTGGAGCTATTTTTAAGTGGTCTCTAGCCATGGACCACCACCCTTTTAATGAGCAGCATCCCATGAATGTATGAATTAAGCAATGTGCAACTTCTGCTACTGTTAGACATAAATCCTAACAGCAGCCACAGTCTGGATGGATGGATGGATGGGTAGGTGAGTGAATGAATGAATGGATGAATGAATTAATGGATGTATGGGTAGATGAATGAATGGGTAGGTGAATGAATGAATCAATGGATGGATGGATGATTGGGTAGTTGAATGAACGGATGGCTGAATAGGTAGGTGAATAGATGGATGGGTGGGTAGATGGACGGATGGGTGAGTAGGTGGACGGACGGGTGGATGAATGAATAAATGCATGAATTAATTAATGGGTAGATGAATGAATGGATGGATGGATGGATGAATGGGTAGGTGAATGGACTTGGGTGGACAGACGGACGGACAGGTGAATGAATGAATGAATGAATGAATGAATGGGTGGGTAGGTGGATGGACGAGTGGGTTGTTGGATGCATCGGTGTTCGTCCACCTTTTGGAGAAAACATGTACACCGAGGTTTATGGTTTGCAGAGGTGTTTTATATAGCACAGTCTACTGTTCTTTCCTATACAAATAAATGGATGCTTTGCAAAAAAAAACAAAAAACCCAAGACCTCCTTTGTTTTGCTTCCGGTAAACTGTGCCTATGATGACGGAGGCTTTCCTGAGTGCACAGACGGAGTGAGCACTTAGTCGTGAACAGGTTGGTTTAGACACAGACTGGCCCTTGTGTGGCCTGCGGCGCTCAGAACTACAGGCTTAACCCCTCCTCACCTTGGTATCACTGCCGGGGGTGGCGCTGAGAGCCAAGATACGGAACTGCGTGGTATAATTGTTCAGCTCTCGTACAACCTGGAAAAGAAAATAAAAAAAAAAAAAAAAAAAGTGTCACCATTTACTTCTATATAACTCAAACATTTTGTGAAAAGAAGAAAAAAAAAGAAGAAAAACTACTTTGTTTCCCCCATGAAATAGCGCCCCACATGATCACAAGGCATCTTCTGGAATTGCAGCGTTCCAGTAAACAGAGCTAAGCGGTGATGCCAGAGAAAAGAGTGAAAAAAAGCACAGATTTGGAGGAAAGTGGGTGCTCAGCATCAGAGAAGAGGGCGCGCGTCCCGGCACCGCTCGCTTACCTGGCAGTAGGCATGATTGCCGAGGGACTTGTGAGCCTCATCGATGACCAGGCACTTAATGTCACTAGCCGGACAGGCGCCGCGGGTGAGATCATTCACCATGACTTGTGGGGTTAGGAAGAAGACTCGATGTTTCTGCCATAATTCTTTCCGGATATGCGCCTGGGTGGCTCCTGTAAGTACAAGGATGATACAAGGACGGCAGTGAGGCCCGGGGGACATGGCTGAAAACACGACATGGAAGGGTGCAAAATATTGTTGCTAGAACTCAAAGCGAATGTCACCAGATTTTCCAACACAGACTGCACACTGTATTGACAAGCGCTCCTAGACCTGATGAGGCTGGTGTAAAACTACGGCATCAGGGAGGAGCGGCGCTAAGGAGCCATCATTCATGCTAGGAATGCTGGGAGGAAGGTCACTGAGGAGCTGCCAATCACACGGGAGGGGACAGCGAGGTGTATACTTTAACAAAGGATTGATATACAACCATTCTGATAAGATTTATTTCTTTAAAGCAAGTACACCAGTCTCATCAGGTCTACGACATGATATATGTAGCTCATACACTGAAATCTGTCGACAGATTCTACTTAAGGAGATATCATAATGAAGAATTATATCGTGATTAGGACAAGGATTTTTTTTAAGTAAGTACACCAGTCTTATCAGGTCTAAGACATGATGTATGTAGTTTGCATGGTGAGATCTGCTGACATCCTATTAAAAAAAATATATCTTAGACCCAATGATGCTGGTGTGCTTACTTTGAAAATGTGTATCAGAATGGCTGCACAATTAAATTCCCACCTAGAGCTGGATGCACAAAATGCTGATTTTAAAGACGGCTTATATCGTGATTAGGACAAAGATTTTCTTAAGTAAGTACACCAGTCTCATCAGGTCTAAGACATGATGTATGTAGCTTACATAATGAAATCTGCTGACATCCCACTCAAAGGAGATATCTTAGACCCAATGATGCTGGTATACTTATTCTGAAAATGTGTATCAGAATGGCTGCACAATTAAATTCCCACCTAGTGCTTGTTGCATAAAATGCTCATTTAAAAGAAGGATTATTTAGTGATTAGGGCAAGAATTTTTTAAGTAAGTACCCCAGTCTCATCAGGTCTAAGAAATGTATCTAAACGGATGAAGTATGTATTGAGAAAACTGGGTGGCGACCTGAGACGCTTTGATAACTTTTTAATGATTGTGTGGTGATAAAATCCGTGAGCTCGCTGACCGTTTACATCTGTCCTCCTCATCTCTCTTCTGCATCGTCCTGTAACCTAAATTATGACTAGAAGGAAGCTGAGCTTTGTGGTCACAGATCTGCTCACATTAGAAGAGAGAGGAGGCTACAGACCAATCCATGGGGGTCCGGCCTCCTGATCGCCACACATTGCTAGGGGGGGAGGGGGGAATTAACACAATCCCCATATCTAAGAACTGACAAGGTTCCTCTGTTAGTCTCCCTGGAAGCAGCAGCGTCATTACCACCACTTTTACCAATGACACAGGCAGGCACAGCGGCTCATCAGCCCTGGAGGCCGTGTCTGGTACTACCTCTGCCGGAAATAACTACTGTCACAATAGAATTAAAATATATATTTTTTTTTCTAGGTGGCGCTGTTGAGTAAAAAGTGAAGCTGTAAAATGTTCTCTGACTGAATCATTATTGCATTTGCACCTTTTTTTCCTCTAGTTTTTGCTAAAACAATCCGGATAAAAAAATTATCAATAAATCACACAAGGAAAAAACAATGAAAAATTTGCAAATGAAGAATCAATTTTTATGGCAAATACAACTATGACTCTCTGGGCATGATGGGTGTTGTAGTTTTGGAGCCGGAGAGGAGAGAGGGTTGTAGGTCAGTTGGGTGCAGACTCTGCCCCGATCCTTACCTGTCATCTCCGCCATGTGCGCCTGTGGGATCCCCATGACCCGGAAGCAGGCCTCGATCTGCTGTGCCACCAGTGGCTTGGTGGGAGCCATGAAGACGATCTTGCCGGATGGGTACCAGCGGTAGAAGTTGTACATGACCACGGCGGCGATGAAGGTCTTGCCCAGGCCGGTGGGGAGGCACACCAGGGTGTTGTGCAGTAAGGCGGCGCCCGCCATGCTCAGCTGGTACTCCCGCACAGGGCAGTTGGTGGGATAGATCCAGACGCTGCCGGCGGACAAGTCAAAGCCGGGCAGGTTGTGTATGGCAGTGGCAGCAGGAGGCGGAAACATGGGGTCGTCATGGCAGCCGTCCACCTCTGTGGGTACATTGCCACCGGATACTCCGCCATTGGGTATACCCTGACTTATACCCTTCTCAGCCTCATACACAGCAACCAGCAAAACATCATCATCGTCCTCCTCCTGGGGCCACACTTGTGAGCTGGCCCTATGAGGGGGCCCCTGGGAGGACACAGCTCTCCTCCTGCTTGCAGCCTTCCCTTTCCTCTTTGTAGCCCCGGTCCCCGCCGGTCTCTTCGGTTCAGAGCCCCATGTCTGGAACAGAGTCCTCTGCTTCACGTTCATTCCTCCGGCTCCATGTAAACATTGCAAAAAAAAGGCGCCCCGGAAACACGTCACGAACGGTAGTGATGTGCAGCGCTGAAGCCACTCACTTGCTATCATTCCCTTATCCAATATGGCGACGATAACACTCACGTGACACTGTTTTCCGGTCTTACAATAAAGTTTAAATTGTTTTAGTGAAAAGCAGAAAAAAAAACCTCCCCGGAAATACATCACGAACAGAAGTGACGCTCGGCGCTGAAGCAACTCACTATTATTCCATTATCCAAGATGGCGACGACAACACTGTGCTCACGTAACAGCGTCTTCGGACCTATAATAAAGTTCAAGTTCTTTGAGAGGCAAAAAAAAAAGTCGTCACGACCGGAAGTGAAGCGACTGACCATCATTCCCTTATCCAACATGGCGACGACAACACTGTGGTCACGTGATAGCGTTTTCCTGTCTTTTAAGAACATTAAAAAGGACCGCCCCGGAAATACGTCATAGCCGGAAGTGAAAGAGACTCACTAGCATTCCCTTATCCAATATGGCGACGGCAACGCTTGAGTCACGTGACAGCGATTTCCGGTCTTGTAATAAAGTTTTGGTTGTTTTAGTGAAAAAGCAGAAAAAAAAAGCACGTGTCATGGCAGCTGCAGGGGAACCGGTGAGGGAGTGGAGCAGCGAGAAGCTGCACAGTGAGGAGCTGCCCAAGAAGGACGTCATCGCCTTTCTGCAGCAGCATGCGTCAGAAGCGGTACACAGGGCACCGGGGGAGGGTGCTGCCGAGTCTTGTGGGACTACAACTCCCAGCATGCATGGTTAAAAAGTAAAAAAAAAAAAAAAAAGGAAATATAATAGGGTTTAGTGCAATGTCACGTCCATCATGGACTGGTGTCTTTCTACTATACAGGGAGTGGGGGAAGGGAGGCGACAACTGCTGTGCACATATATAGCTCAGGCGAGTGGTTGTCAGTAGTGATATATCACCCCCTAAAGGTAGTGACGTATGTGAATATGTAGCTGCAGTGTGTGGGGGACCCTGATTACGGGGCACGTCCCCGCTCACACTCCTGTATGTCTGCACCCCCTCTCCATTGTAGTAATCCCATTGTTAATCTTACCCCTCTCAACCCCGATATCTCCTGTACATCATGGAGTGCCCCACTTTCTGTCCTTGGAACCAATTGGGTGGTCGGGGACCACCTAAGAATGCTGGGAGTTGTAGTTCCAACCCCAGAAGACGAGGATTATTCATCCATTAATTTTCATTCCACAGTTTCTTGCAGAACATAAATTACTTGGAAACATAAAGAACGTTGCAAAAACCGCCAAGAAAGAGCATCTGATCGCGGCCTACGAGAAACTCTTCCAGTCTAAGGTGAGTGCAGCTCCATAGGATGACGGGAAAAGTCGCACTCCTGACAATTTTATAGCATCTTTTCTTAGACCTGATTTTGTTCCTCTGTTATTCCTCCTGGAAATGAATGTGTAAATTGAGGCACAGTCCTGACACTGTTTCGTAGGTACGGAGAGTGTGGATAGTGTGGAACGCACATTATTGACAAAAGAGGATACATTTCCAGGAGGGATAAAAGACCCTTCCGTGGATGCGCTCTTCACATCATCCAATAATAAGCTTCCATGGTCCTGAGCGTCTGCGCTGGATGCAGAAGTGAATTTTAAAAACATCCAAGCTTTTAGGAGAAAAAAAAAAACTCTGTACCCCTTTTGGACAACTGTTAAAGGGGCCGTGATACACACTGAGTGCTGCCATCTCATCTGCTCCGTTTGTCTGCTGCACATCGTCTATGTAGCGGCAACAGTGCATGAAATTTCAGCGCTGATCAATGGGGCAATGCACAACAGTCACTATGGCTGGCAGGGCCCTGCATACAGGTGAGCATGGGATCTACACCACATCCTTCTCTTAAAGGGAACCTGTCACCAGGTTTTTACATTATAAGCTGCGGCCACTACCACTGAGCTTTTATATACAGCATTCTAGAAAGGTGGTATATAAGAGCCCAGGCCGCTGTGTAGACTGTAAAATAACGCACTTAGAGGGTGGCCGGTCCGATGGATGTCGCTGGTGTCATTTCAGCGCCTCCTTCATCTTGTGCGATCGTTGTCCTCCTTCCCAGCCCCGTGTGGATGACACGTCCTATGTCATCTACACAGAGGCCTCCATTGCACTCCTGCGTATGCTTACTTTCATCTGCCATGCAGAGAGCAAATCAAAATACTGTAGTGAGCATGTGCGGGCGATCTTTGACATTTCCTTGCTCCTGCGTATTGCAGTATTTTGCTCTGCTTTCAGCCGGGCAGATCAAAGTGCGCAGGAGCACAACGGAGGCCTCTGTATGAATGACGCAGGACACATCATGTACACGGGGGCTGGAAAGGAGGACGGTGATCGCAGAAGATGGAGGACGCATCTGACCCCCTAGGTGAGTATTACAAAGGTATTTTAGACTCTGTACCTGTGGAATTTGCCACATTATCTGGATTTTCTAAATAAACCCGTAGGTTTTAGCAAGTACAGACACACCCCATGTTATCCTATGGGACATTGGGAGTGTGTCCATGCTGCGGTATGTGCGACTGCAGAATATGCTGCGGATGTCCCACAGCCGCACATAACTGCATGTCAATTATTCCTGCAGAAATAATTAGTATTCTGTAATGCTGTATATAAGAGCTCGCTGGTGATGGCCGCAGCTCACCTGGAAGACCCCTTTAATTTCAGGAAATGTTGAATTTTATTCACCCCTTGACTCCTTCTTTTGACTTTTCAGCGATTCAAAGGGAAAGACAATGTGGAGGAAGTCACTAAAGAAGTGAAAGATCTCACGGTCAATGAAGAAAAAGCCTCTGAAGCAAAACAAGAAGAAGTTGTGGATGATGTAAGGTTTTTTTTGTTTGTTTTTAAGTCTGCATATACGATATCATTTCAGAGTTTTTAAGGTTGAATGTAGCCTTAAGGGGC